>NW_026606652.1:462500-590000 GCF_029890125.1 Rhinichthys klamathensis goyatoka | reverse complement strand
CAAAAGGAATAAGCAATAGATAAAAAGGGGGACATACGTGCAACTTTCTGTCAAGACTTAAGCATTTGAAATAAATTGTTGATTAAAAAAGCAGTTTCAAACTAAAAAGAAGTGTTGTAAATCTGTTTTGAATTAAATTATTTTTTCAAATAAAGGTTTCCGAGTCAGTGATATAAGATTGTGTGTGTATTTTTTTTGTACTTACCCTGTAACTACATTTGAGACAAAAGAGACCAAAATAAATTACTTAATTGGGGAATTTGAGAGATGACCTGGGTCTGTGCTCGAGTAGTGAGTTTGACGTGTAATTAAACTCGAGGTTCTGTGGGGTGCGGACTGGATTGATTCCATTCCTAGAGCTTCCGAACAAATGTTTTTTTGGGGTGCGGACTGATGGGCCAGTGAACCCGAGGTTACCCCTTGAGTCAGTCTTAGAGCTCCTCCTGTTTGATTTTAGGGGAAAATCGGGTCCATCGGAGACGTCCAATAGATTTCTTAGCCAAAAGAAAACCACAGACATAGTGTGATCACCATGGGAAAATCTCAGAGTAAAACTGGGAGTTGTGAAAAATATGATACACCGGTATTTTGCTAGATGAGAAGTTTATCTATGTATCATCTTTTTACTCTTTTAATTCATTTTATAACTGTATATATCTCTTTTTATTTCTTTTATAACTGTTTTAATTTTCCTTGCTTTTATTTTGGGATTATTTTAATTCCTTTCTGTAAAGCACTTTGAATTGCCATAGTATATGAAATGTGCTATAGAAATAAACTTGCCTTGCCTTTTTCAAAAGGTTTACCCTTTTTTGTGGTATTTGCTTCATTCATGTTTTATCCTGTTGGGAAACAGAGCATAGCTGTGGTGCTTAATGGTGAGTGAAGAGGAAAGGATACAAAGCAAGGACACACAGCACGTGCCTCCATGGACCTCTGGGATTAAGATATTAAATGTGAATTATGGCAGATGAGTACATCCGTCACCTTGCCGAAAGCAATGATGTTCCGTTTTTACAGAGCCATCAAAAACCTGCTGTGTCAGAGATCAGTATGATTTCAGGTCTTTGTCACGCTGCAGGAACAATACATCACTTAATTCTTGTCCGGTTCAGCAGTAGAAAAGCCTAGAATCAGCCAATCGTACTTATGTGAAAGATTTGATAAGAATTATTTGAGGGAAGGTGATGTTTTTTTTTTTTACATCAGGCATGTTCTCCCAAAGCTTCAAAATTAGTTCACAAAGAACTCTTGTTCAGTTTAATTAATTAAAATGAGCTTAAGTAACACAATTTAACATTTTGTCACAATTTAACTTTATTGTGTTCAATACACCTAATATATTTTACTTAATTAATTTTTGTTAAAACTACATTAATAATTTTTGTTGACATAACTAACTGGGCTGCGTTTCCCAAAAGCATCGTAAGCCTAAGTTGATCGTAATGCCAGCAGTGGTCTCTATGATCAACTTGGATCACAATGCTTTTGAGAAACGCACAAAAGCATCGTTAGCCAACTATGGTGGCAAGTTCCATTGAACTCTATTGGTACCATATAGTTGGCTTTGGGAAATGCACCCCTGAGTGGATGTAGTTCCCAGCAACGGAAGCTTTGCAAGGGACTGCATTAGGAGAGTATACTTACACCTGTCTTTACTTAGAGGTTCATTATATACAATGTGTATAATGATAAATAACAATACTTGTTTGAAAATTAAGCCTTAGTAAATTAATTTAAAAATTAGGTTCATTAATGTAATGAAGTTTGATAAATTTAGTTTGATTAATATAATGAAGTTAAAAATACTAGTGTAAATTAATTTGATCTAAACCAGCCAAATTGTTTTCACCCAACTAAACTGATTTATTTACTAATCATTAACTAAATTAAATTGTGTGTAAAAATGTCTTCAGTTAAATTAAGGGTAATCAATAATTGTTGACTGTACTTATATCAAGGTGGAAAAGACATTCATCATATAAAACAAAAGAAGATATCAAACTTATTAAGCAATTTAACCTTGCTGGAGGATTCAGGTTATGTCTACTGACAGTTATGCTTCAGGTTGGTTAAATTCAGTCATGATCAGTAATCTTAAATCATTTATTTTATTTCAACAAAACCAGTTATTGTAGATGTTACCATTTTCCACATTTTCACATTTAAGTCCCCCCTAAACAGCATTTGCTTTTGGTAAAAGTTAGGATGAAATTGTTCAGAGGATGAGAATGAAATAATGTGCTTAAAAATATTTAAAACAAACATAATCAATGACAGTTTGGCTCTCACTATCAGGTCCTTTAAAAAGTTGCCATCAAAAATACTTTTTGACATTCATGTGGTGATGCTGTAGCTCTCCCCAAAGCTTCCAGACTCTAAACTCTGCATCTAATGTAGCAGCATGTGGTTCGTAAGTTATAAACACATCAGAGAAGTGATCGCTCACTGCAATACTGAGGATGAGGTTGTTTAGTCGTCAGTCTGACACTTGATTATATACTGAACACAAAACAATGCTGCTCAATGATATTTAGTCACTTTGTTATTCACTGGAAAACAAAAGTATATCAAATGGTGGAGACATTGTATTTCATATACCATTCTGCCTAACAAAGGCAAAACACTGTAATATACATTTAGTCCAAACTTATACTGACACCGGCTCTCTTAAACTATGATCTGTTCTGTAAGAGACAGGTTTGGCTCAGTTAAACTCAGATTCAGAGAAAACTGAGTTTGAAAAATCAATCACAATTCAAGCTATTTTTATCAGTTCCAGAGGTTTTGAAATTATTTGAAGGCCAGCATTACTTGGTCTCGAGCTTAAAATATATGCAGTGATCATACCACAGTTGTGCATCATTCAGAAATAAATTGAGATTTTTAAAAAAAAATCCAATTAAATTAATTTACACTTAATAATTTAGCAGATGCTTTTATCCAAAGCGAATTATAAATGAGGAGAGCAATATAAGCAATAGAGCCAACAATAGGGCAACAATATGCAAGTGCTGTGACTATTCCCAGTAAGTACAGTACACGTATCAGGATTTTTTTAAATTATTATTAAAATAAATATATAGAAGAGAAGTGTTAGTATTAATGGGTCAAGTGTTGACAAAAAAAAAGTGAATTTGATTTATGCATTTGAATTAAGGTGGCAAAAGAACATAGAATGTTTTTAATCATTTATTTTGTTTTATTCTGCATTTCAATCATCCTGCAGTTTAGAGCACAGGGCAGTATATATTTAATGTGAATATTAATACTATCTGGTGGGCATTTTGTGATGATGCGTGCCAAAACTAAAATCTTGATCTCTGTGTTTTGATAGAAGGGCTATTGAACTAAGTTTAACTTAAAGTCCATGTAAAGTCAAAATTAAGTATGTGTTCTGAGTTTGTCACACCACAGAAAAATGTGTTATTAGCCACCCAGCCAAATTTGAATGATAAAAAAATCCGCCAAGTAAATAAAATAAGCTATCAGAATCTTGAAAAAATTAGCAGTATTCTCTGCTCTCAAACGCTGGGGGCGTGTCTGCTGGCTGCGCTGAAACCACGCCCACTCGCGGGAAAGCTGCCGACAGTGATATTAGGTGATACTGCTTTCGGGACGGGAGGATGAAGGCCGAGGCGGGAGATAGTCGGTTCGGCCCCATTCACCAGTAACAGAGGATTATAAGTGAATCCCAGTTGCCGACGAAAGTTTATAAAACTATCCTGTGTAAAATGATCAATACAGAGGCGGGTGTTGGCGGTGATCCTCAGCTCTCCATCAACGTGGCTCTTCACAAAATTAATCCACCTCTTCTTAATATGTCGTTTTTCGGAAATTTAAATAAGGACACTAATCTGTTTTGTAAGTGATCGCATCCAGGTAATACGCATTTCCGTGACGAAGGCATAGCTAGCTAGTAGCTAATAGCAAACTGTAGGCTGCTGAAATGGTACTACTCTTACAGATCGCGATTGAGAGGCGAACGTATGGGATGATTTTAGTATCAAAATGATTAACACGTGCAAGCACACTTATCAATGAACTTGATACATGTTGCAGAAATGTTTTATCCATGCCTTTCAACTTGTGTGTGCAAAATTCAAAATTGAATGAATGTGAAGCAATTTGTACAAATAGAGACATTTTTGTGAATACAAATGTTTTCCTTTGTATTAGTGTATCATAATTTGCACATGCAACACAGAAGACGTGCATGTGTGGATCAGGTGACGCGCGTGCATTCATTGACTCGATTCATTGAGTCGATCCTATTTGATTCATTTGGATTTTGAGACTTTCATTTCGCGGGTTTCGCCTTGCACGATCCACACACAGCTGTCTGAGAAAAGCTGCTACCACTAGATGGCAGTATTCTGCTAAAACAGACAACGGCAGCATAATCAAGCGTTCTTCCGCATTTAAGACGCTTAATGAGAGTGATATTGAAGCACCAAATTTAGTACACAATAATATAGGCCTACCCTATTAATAAAGCATACTTTATAGAGCCAAACATTACGTCAGATTATGAACAACACCCATAGAAAACCATTATAAAACGCTTAACGTGCAATCGCGCGTTGCATGTTCAGTAAGGTGTATTGGCTACTGAGTTTAAATATCACCGTCTTACTGCATTGACGTTAAGCTTTTTCTTTATAATATGCTCTATGGGAGGAAAACTATATAGCCTACAGACAAGAGACTACATGAACGCAATGTACGGCGTTTCAAGTTAATAACATTTCCTTCCCGAGCCTGTTAAAAAGAAAAAGCTTAACATGAAATAAAAATTCTGCAGTTGCGTTTAACTTTGCATGTGAATGGGAGAGCAACCGGTCCGAGAGTGCAGTGAAGTAAGTTTTAGGTTTGATATTCGCCTCATTTTATAAAGAGACCATCTGCAAACTCCACTCACAGTCAAAAAAATATAAACGTCCAGTCATTCATTCAAATGAACATATTTCCAAGGTTATATTATAACCTTGGAAGTCTAGTGGGCAGACTGACTTAGCCTACTGTTACTGTACTATGTCCAGCCAATATCTCGATTGAACAGTAGCCTACAATTTTTTAATTTACTGTAAATTGTTTTTCTATTCATGTTCCAAAGGTTGTAGTACGTTCCTAGTGACAAGTCAGGTGAAATTTTACATTATTCACTTGTAGTAAGTCACCAAAAACCCGTTTGGTTAATTACAGTAATTTTTTTATAAAATAATAATTGTTTACTAAATAGGCTACATGAAGGGAGTTATTGGGGCAATTTCACCTGTAGTAAGCCAGTCTAGTCACTGAACATACTACAACCATTTTGAACATGAAAAAACCCTTTTGGTGAATTACAGTATTTTTCTGCAGAATACAGGCTACATGAAGGGAAGTATTGTCCAAATTTTACTTGTAAGTCAGTCTTACAGAAACCTTCTACGAGCTTTGGAATTTGAAAATGTCTGTTATTAAATTTAAAAAGTAATTTGAATTAAAACAAATTATACGTTTTAACCACTGATCTATGTAGAATGACATTATAGATCAGTGGTTTTAACGCAGTTAGTGGAATTGGCAGACGTTCCCTTGTGCATCATGAGCTGTGGTTAGCGCGTCAAAGCATTCTCATGTAGAAATATGCAGCTACAGGCCCGCTACGCCAGTTGATTTTCAATTAATATTTCATGTCGATATACAATGGTTGCATATTGTTAAAACTCATCGTGCTATAGTAAGACTAGGCCTATAGCCTATGGCTTAAGGGTCAAGGGAAAATAAATGTAGGCTACTGCGAAAATCGTCTTTAATATTTAAAAACAGACATTTTCAAATTCCTGCTTGTATACTATTCAGATAAAAATAAGCATATAATATGAACGCAACTGCGAAATTTCACCTTTTTTTTAACAGGAAGGAAAATTGTATTAACTTGAAACGCCGTGCGTTGCGTTCATGTAGTCTCTTGTCTGTAGGCTATATAGTTTTCCTCCCATAGAGCATATTATAAAGAAAAAGCTTAACGTCAATGCAGTAAGACGGTGATATTTAAACTCAGTTGCCAATATACCGTAGGCTATTGAACATGCAACTAATGGTTTTCTATGGGTGTTGTTCATAATCTGATGTTATCTGTTTACCTCTATAAAGTATGCTTTATTAATAGGGTAGGCCTATATTATTGTGTACTAAATTTGGTGCTTCAATATCACTCTCATTAAGCGTCTTAAATGCGGAAGAACGCTTGATTATGCTGCCGTTGTCTGTTTTAGCAGAATACTGCCATCTAGTGGTAGCAGCTTTTCTCAGACAGCTGTGTGTGGATCGTGCAAGGCGAAACCCGCGAAATGAAAGTCTCAAAATCCAAATGAATCAAATAGGATCGACTCAATGAATCGAGTCAATGAATGCACGCGCGTCACCTGATCCACACATGCACGTCTTCTGTGTTGCATGTGCAAATTATGATACACTAATACAAAGGAAAACATTTGTATTCACAAAAATGTCTTTATTTGTACAAATTGCTTCACATTCATTCAATTTTGAATTTTGCACACACAAGTTGAAAGGCATGGATAAAACATTTCTGCAACATGTATCAAGTTCATTGATAAGTGTGCTTGCACGTGTTAATCATTTTGATACTAAAATCATCCCATACGAACGCCTCATAGTTCCCTGAGATAGGGAACGAGATGATGCGTCAATGACGCTTTGGGAACGCCTCCAGCGTGAATGCGTCTGAAGCATCGAGCCCCCGTTTTAGCCCCGCCCAAAAAATCCTGAACACTGCAACGGTGAAAAACTGTTTAACGGTCTAATTCCACAATTCAGTACTTCACAGTTCACAGTCTTTGTAATGTGTTTTAGCAATACATTTCTAACATTTATAATGTGTTTAGATTTTTTTTTTTTTGAATTGCCTTTACAGGGACTTTAACTTCCGCTTCATGCCGACTTTAGCATTAATGAAATCCCTCTGTTATATGACTGTTGAAGTTTTTTTTTAAATGCATTCCAGATGTTTAAATGTTATTCCAGTTCAAATTCCAATTTAACATCTTGTCCATGGATATCAAAGCTGTTAACGTATTTATCACATATGTACCATAGTTTATCTGAGGGTAGTACTGAATAAACTATAAAACATTAAAAGCTGGTTGATAAGATTTGATTTTATAAATTTTATGACACAAAATAAAAGTGTCCAATTTGTGAACTGAAATAAACCTTAAAAAAAACAAAAAAAAAACTTTATTGCCATCTTTGGGTTCTGTGCCCAATTCTGATTAGCCTGCGATGATTCTTTTAATAAAAGAATAACAAAAAACAGAGTCGGACAAAACCAGAGCAATTATTTGTAAAAGAACAGCTCAGGCACAGTATAAGAGGCAATGTGGACCAATCAGGTCAGTGTAGTATTAGGATTTAACAGTAGACGACAGCATACTCTGCAGAGAAAAGCACAGAAAGTCATGCAGGAATGTGAGTAGTAGCTCTAGGCTGATAATATGGGATTAGCAGTGGGAGTTAAGAGCTCTGCCTGCACTGAAGAAGAAACTGCTCTCAAATCCGCTGGTCTTTGAAAATTTGGATCTGTCACGTCTTCCTGTAGGGAGGCTGGAAGAACTGATGGGCTGGTGAGAGGAGTCAGATCATCTTTAACTGACCTGTGATCTGTATACCTTTCAGTTGGCATTGGCAAGAGCCAAACACTCTAAATCCTGATAGTCACAGATGTGAGCATGACGTAATTTTTTATGGCCCAAGTTGTCTATGAAAGAATGATAACTGCATAATGCTTAAAGTGTTTTGGAGCTATGCATTATCATAAAAAGATGATTAAAACTTTGCACAAATTAGTGTCTGAACATACTTTTTTTGGGGCAGTAAATAATGGCACAAATATCATTAAATTGACTAGCATAAACCTTAGTAAATCACATCACCTTGCATGATTCATTCAAATACTTTCCTCCCATAAATGTTACGTCGGAAAGGGAAACTCCTACAAATGTCCACGCCTTTTCAGCGTTAATTCTTCACTAAGCTGTAAGTAAATCTGGCCCTTGGTATCCAGTTGTTCTGCTGTTGTGACAGGGAGCTAATTTGGACTGATTTTATTTGGTTGATCTAGGAGCACAGCTTAAAGGGATACTTCACCTCTGGAAAGATGAATGTGTATTTAAAATGGGTCATTTATGTAGAAGAAATGTGAAATTATTTTTGAATTTGGAGCTTTCTAGACTGAGAAAAGCCAGAAAATGTATTTTTGGCTTATGTGGATGAAAGACAACAACTCCCAGAATGCACTTGCTTCGCTGCCCTAGGAGGCCACGCCTACCGGTAACGGAGCGCATTAGTTAAACAACAAGTCTAGGCTACTAGTGAGTCTCCGTGATGAGTCTGCCCGGGATTTCGAGATCGCCCAAAATGTCCGGGATTTGTCTTTTGCGTTCTACAGTCGTCGTTCATTATGTTTACTGTGGCGAGCAGGACGAGGCCGGTGGCGTGATTACTGATGAGAGACACCTGTAAGACGCACCGGTCTAGTATCTCTCACGGAGGAGCGGGAATTTTCTTAGCAATGTTAAAATGCACATCAACCGATCACTTGTTTAGCGTCAATGTAAACACTACATTCAGATTCACCAATCGGAATGAATTCAGTTAGATTGAAACAAAAGGTGTGCATGTAAACAATGAATGGCAACTGCAGAAAGCAAAAGCTGAATCCCGGACATTTTGTACGATCTCGACGGCCGGTCATGTCCGGGAAAAAGAGGATGAATGGTAACCCCTATACTCAGCTTTCTCCTACTAAGTTACTCAGCTTTCTCCACAGAACAAGAGCCTGCTAGCTTAGCTTCCAAAAAAAGATGTCTGACACTATGTGTACATTCTGTGAGTGAGATCCCACCCTCTATGGGCGGGTTGAAAACATGCGGAACAGCTCCTTCTACTGGCTGTAGTCTTTAGCCTCTGACCAAAAAATCCTCCGATGACGCAAAATGACGATTTTTGCGTAATCGGAGGATTTTTACCAGACAAAAAATACATAAATCTCTCGTCTCAGGGGGATATGAGGGTGGAAACCACAGTAATTTGAAAATACTACAGGTTTTCTACTAATACAAAGCTTAATGCTAAATCCTGAAGTATCCCTTTAATAGCCAGCAAGGTAAAAGTTAAAAAATTATGAGTCGATCTGGAAGATCATAGATACTTTCTGTAGGTCAAAAGAAACATGTTATGATTCACCGCGGAGTCTTTTGTCTGGTCATTTGAAAAGGATTGTACAAAGTGGAAATTGTTTTGACTTTATTATTTGCATGTTTTTGTTTTGAATAAATACTTACTTTGCAAAAAAAGGATGTTCTATATAGTATGAATGTGAATACAATTCAGACGTACTGTTTTCACCATGTTGTCATTCATATAACCAACCAGCGTCAGTTGGTGCATTCGTTAAATTCTCTCTTGTGGCCTCATGGGGTAGTAAAGCTCCATCATATGCACACTTCAGAATCTTGCCGGGAAAAAAAAAGGTAATCTGGGTACTTTTTATCTATGAGTACTGTGAATTCGGACATACTATTCTTGTCACATTCTGTTTTTTTTCCTGCTATATAGTAGGGAAGTATGCGATTTTGGATGCAGCCACTATGTGTCAGGGTACCATTCTCTCTCTGCACATTACATCATTACACCAGTTGGTGGAGAAGCTACTGTATTTATGAGTGAGTCATTAAATC
Organism: Rhinichthys klamathensis goyatoka; assembly: GCF_029890125.1. Taxonomy (NCBI): domain Eukaryota; kingdom Metazoa; phylum Chordata; class Actinopteri; order Cypriniformes; family Leuciscidae; genus Rhinichthys; species Rhinichthys klamathensis. The sequence continues at coordinate 580,251 of NW_026606652.1, read as the reverse complement.
ATGCAATTGAAAAGTCATTAAATCGATACACGCAATTGTATCGATTCGCTTAAAAACACTGATTCATACACCACACGGCTACATAGACGCACAATGTTAATTCTGATGTGGCATTGTATGGAACTATCTGATGATATTTTATCTAAAATGTAAGTTCCCTTTCGAATGAGGAGTCACACTGTGTCCCCTAGAGGGCACTCTATGGGGAATGCTTCAGACATGACCGTTGTCGAGGCATGAGTCTAAACACGAAAATAAACTTGACATTGGCAGGCAGCAGCCTATGAAGTCACTACTGGTGCGTAAGTATAAAAGGGCACCTGTGAAATACGTCATCCTCTTTTTTGTCTTCAGGAGACTGTTTGGTTTCACTTTATTTTGATAGTCCCTTTAACACATTCTGTTGACTATAAGTAATGTTGCAACTAAATGTCTACTAACTCTCATTAGAGTGTTAGTATAGTATTAGTAGACTGTTAGGGTTAGGGATAGAATAAGTTGATATGTAGTTGCAAAGTTACTTATAGCCAGTAGAATGTCTGTTGGAGGGCCATCACAATAAAGGGTTAGCAGATATTAAGCAAACAGTCTACGAATACTCTAATGGGAGTTAGTTGACATGTAGTTGCATGAGTGAGGAGCACTCACGTTTAGCTCCTGAGGGAGTTGAATGTGCACATTGCGAGGATTTCACAATGAAATGCTCAGTTCGAGCATCCCTATTTGGGCGAATGATGTCGACTCTTCGAAGAAGCTAGATGTGCTAGGTATGATGCATTCAGAAGACTGACTTCAAGAGACAGGTAAGAAGTTGTTTCTTTCTGTTCTCTTTTGAGGGATAGTAGTTAGTGTTTGCATGAGTGTGTTCGGCTCTCGAGGGATTCAAGGGGTTTAAGGCACTCATAGTGATGTATTCGTGTCTGTACTCATGATTCTTTTCAGAGTGATATAATCTAAATTGCGTTTGAAGTTAAAAGCGCGCTTTTTCTGATCCGGCCGCAGTAATTTGTTCCACCTGGACTTGACTCTATCTTAAAGGATGAGAGTTGAGCTCATGCACTCCGCGGTTCAAGTCCTACTGCCGCCATTACGGTGAGGCAGGAAAGAACGTGGGGGTCGAACGGGATTTTTCCTTTTTTGGCTCCTCTTATTGACTCAAACAATATAATTTTTCTATGACTCCATACTATTTCTCAGTAGTTGAGGCGTCCTTATTGAAGGAAGCTGTGTGATGCTGAGCTCCGCTTGGTTAGCAGTATCAAGTCGTTAAGCTTTCTGTATGCATCCTTGGTAAGCTGTCCTGAGCGTAGGACGTAGTTAGGCCTCCTCTCGCTTTAGAGGACACTGTCATCAGAGCTCAGCTGGGCAGTATGCTAGGTTGCTAGGCTCTCTGTGAACCTCCTTGGCTGCTGCCTTTACAATAGTGGAGCATTGCTAGGCCTCATCTCGTTATAGAGGGTAATTTTTCTGAGGCCTCAGCTCCCTAGAGCTCCGCCTGAAGAGTGGGTCTGAGTTGTTCAGCTTAGAAGCCCCCTTGGTAAGCTGTCCTGAGTGTAGGATGCCGTTAGGCCTCTTCTCACTTTGGAGAGTCATCATGCTGAGGCCTCCGTCCTTAGAGTTCGGCCAGGCGGTGGTGCTGAGATGTTGGGCTCTATGCAAGCCTTCTTGGCCACTGCTTTCAGAAAGAAGCCTTGTTAGGCCTCCTCTTGCTATAGAGTTCTCTTATGAAGCCTCGGCTCCCTAAGAGCTCCTCCGGAATAACGGGTCCAAGTTGTTAGGCTTTGCCTATTCGGTAAGCTGTTCTGAGTGTAGGGTGTAGTTAGGTCTCCTCTCTCTGTAGAAAGTCGTCATACTGAGGCCTCTGTCCTTAGAGCTTGGCCAGGCAGTGGTGCCAATTTTTTAAGGCTCTCTTTGAGCCTCTTTGGCTGCTGCTTGGGGTCTGGGGTGTTGCTAGGCTTCCTCTCAATTTGACTGTCATCCTTCTGGGGCCTCCGCTTCCTAGAGCTCCGCTGAGATAGCAGTTCCGATTTGTTAGGCTCTCTGTGAGCCTAGTTGGGAAGCTGTCTCGAGTGTAGGGCTTAGTAGGTCTCCTCTCGCTTTGGAGAGTCATTATGCAGAGTCCTCCGTCCGTAGAGCTCGGCCAGGCAGTAGTGTCAAGTTGTTAGGCTCTCTTTGACCCTCCTTGGCTACTGACTTTACACAGGAATGAGGCTTCCTCTCGTTATAGAGGCCTCCACTCCTCAAAGCTCTGCCTTGGCAGCAGTATCAAGTTGCTAGGTGTGCTGTGCACCTCCTTGACAGCTATTCTTTATTCTTGAGAGCTAATTCTATCGTTTTAGAGAGTTGACATGCTGAGGCCTCTGTCCTTAGAGCTTGACTATGGAGTAGTGACAAACTGTTAGGTTCTTTTTAGCCTGTTTCACTACTGCCTTTAATTTGAGAGTTGCTGGGCCTTCTCTCGCTATAGAGAGTTGTCTTTCGAGGCCTCCAATCCTCAGAGCTCCGCCTGAGTAGCAATTATGAGTTGTAGGCACGTAGTTAGGCCTCCTCTCGCTTTAAAGAGTCGTCATGCTGAGGTCTCCGTTCTTAGAACTGGGCTAGGCATCGGTACTGAGTGGTAGGTTCTCTGTGAACCTCCTTGGTACTCTAAGGATGGAAGCTTCATCAGGCCTCGGGTCACTAAAGCCTTCCTGTTTAGGTCTCCGCTCCCTTGAGCTCCGCATGTTTACAAGTGTCAAATTGCTAGGCCCTCTATGAAGCCTCATTCACAGGTGTTGGATGCAGCTAGGCCTCCCCCCCCCCCCCCCCCCCCCCCCCCCCCCCCCCCCCTCGCTCTCTCTCGTTATGCCAGGGCCTTGACTAATTCTGTAGGATCAAGTTGCATTTTTTTAATAAGCGATTTAATAATAGCCAGCTTAAAAGATTTCGGTACTTATCCTAATGACAAAGATGAATTAATGATATTAAGAATAAAGAGGATCTATGACCTCTGGAATCATCTTTTTCAGTAGCTTAGTTGGTATAGGGTCTAACATACAAGAAATATACTGGTGACTTATTCTGATATCTTATTACACTATATTCAGTGCCTCTCATGTCATTGACTGTCATATTCAAAACTTTGCTGAGAAGTTTAAAATATGGAGACAAAATTTGAAAAACAATGGCTTGTTTGCAGTTGTTTCTTGAATAGCATTTGCATAAATGTTAGCAAAATGTTTTGTTTAATTTGGCGAGTTTCCCCAGAACAGTTGTGGAAAAAGTTGCATCTGATTAATCTGTAGGAATAAATTATAAACCACAGAAAGATAACAACAGTGAAGATTTGCATTAAACTCTTGGTTTGTACACCATTTGGAAAGAGTACATTCCCCTGAAGTATTCAAGATGAACCCTCGCGGTTTACAATGTTATCCTTAATTTAATTAAATATTATCCTACTTGAACGGTGAGGTCATAGCCGAAGCTATTTATTTACATCCTCCTGACAGTTGACTCTGACTGCACATTTTATATGCCACATCTAGCCTCAGGATTGTATTTATGTTGCGATACAGATTATTAAACTTATTTTTTTATTCAAACAAATTGGTTTAGAAACCTTCAAATACAGCATTCATAATCCCCAATGAAAACAGAGCTGCAAAGTGCGCCTTTAACATGCTGGGAACATTTCCCTTATTCAATTAGCATATTTTACAGGCCTATCAAGAATGCAAACACCGGGTGCCAGATGAGGAGGAGGAAAATGGAAAGCATAAAGAGCAATGTTAAATGGAGGGCAAATGTAAAGTTAGCTATGCATTTAACTTGAGCTAATGCATCATATATTGACCACTGACATAATAGGACATGAGGTTACAGTACCTGCTAAAATAAATGACTGGTAATAAAGCTCCCCTATGTAAGTGCTCAGCACACATGCATAAAGCTTAACGAAAAAAATACAATTTTAGACTTCAATTTTAAAGTGTTAAAAATGACTGAGTAGGCCTTTAAAAAGCAAGAATGTCAGAATTATATCCTTTGTTTGTGTCTTATGTCTCATGTCTTTGGGGTACATATTTCAAACAGTTCAGATTCATTTTAAATATCCAGTGAATGCATTAGTGAATAAATTCAATCAATAGCACTATTCATATGGTAATTCTATCTCAGGATGACGTCTGTATTAAAGTGTTTGCATGGCTCCTCTGTGTTCTCAGTTCTCTGAAACATGCATTCTTTGTGTCAAATGCCCAAATTCTCATTACCTGCAAAAGTGTCAAATAGCAGCCATCTGGACCTAAACAGTGGTCACCAAAATATTCACAACATTTGGGCCAATTTCTTCATTTAAACTCAGATATGAATTAAACGAACTACCACAAAATCTTGGAGTTAAAATAATTTGAACATACATTTTCTCCAGCAAAAACGTCAACATTTCCTATATGTATGTGTAGTAGGGAGGGGATTTTTTTCTTCTTCTCCAAACATCATTTGGGTGTTTGCAAAAAGCGACGTTTTGTGGGCGGAGTCTATATGGTGGCAGAAAATGACAGTTCTACCAGAAAGACTCGGGAGAATAATGCCGTTACCAGTAAACATCTATTAACAGCTCAGCAAGCATAAGTTATTTGGTGTAGGCCCCGTCCGTAGTTCGCATTCCGAGGGTACGGAATCTGCATGTCCTGCCTGAAGACGAAGGCAGTGGGGCAGCCGACCCCCCCCCTTATGGGACGGGACCATCCTGGTGGTGGTGTTGGGAAGGGTGGAGGAGAAGGGACAGCTTGGTGGTGGAGGGGAGGATGGAGGTGAATGGAAGCATCAGCATCTGCAAACTCAAACATGTGTAAGTTTCGACCTTTTATACTACAAGTATTTAGAGCACGATTGGATAAAGTGAAGGTAAACGGTGACGTAATGATTGAGTCTTCCCGGCAGAACTTACGCAAAAGCTGCGTTTCTCCAATAGCAGTATATGGAAAACGGAATAAAAAGATAAAAAAGATGATTTTGACTTTATATCTCACATTTCTGACTTTTTTCTCTAAATTCCGAGTTTATATTTCACAATTCAATTTTTTTTTAAATTTTGAGATATAAACTTGTTATTCTGTCTTTTTTTTCCTGAGAATTGCGAGTTCAGCCTATCCCGGAATTTTGACTTTTCCCCTCAGAATTGTGATATAAACTCGCGATTGCGAGTTATAAAGTCCGAACTGAGATTATAAACTCTTAAATGTGAGAAAAAAGTCAGAATTGTGAGATAAAAATGCTATAGGTTTAAATGTTACTGTCACGGATGGAACAAGAGTCAGACAAGTGGTAAGTGAAATAGTGTTTATTTACAGGTTGCAGATCCAGACAGAGATATGGTGAGTATGCAAGCAGACGATATTCAGGATGGAACTTAGCTGAAGGATAACCAGAGTCTTTGTTTACAGATGCGGATGGAGAGTCACTCGGAACAGGCTGATGACCGGAGACTGAACTTCCATGTGAAGGTTAGCAGGTGATCGATGGATGGAACTCAGGTAGGTATAGCAGGTAAGTTGCGAGATAGTCTGTAGTGTCATGTACAGGGCCTGAAGTTAACTTTTTTGGCCACCAGCCACTGTGGCAGGTGGATATCAAAATTCACCTGCCACAGAGAGTTTTTAACTGCGGTCACGCCATCTGTGCTTCAGAAAAGCGCGGTCACGCCATCTACGCTTAAAAATATATTGCGCGTCTACACGAGGTTGCGTGGTAGGCTCAAGGTGTATGCGCTTGGTGTCGGCAGACTTTTAAAAAAATATTCATAATAAAATAAATAAAATCAAATTGTTTTCTGCAAATTCCACCAGATTATTGTTCTACATCTCACAGACTACCACTGTGGTGATTTTCATGTTGATCTACTGTTTTATTATTTAATAATTAACTGCCAAAGTCCTATACTGTATACCTTGTTATACAGCAATATTTAATAAATTCATAAAAAATGCTAATCAAATTGTTTTCTGCAAACTCCACCAGATTATTGTTTCCACATCTCACTGACTACCACTGTGGTGAATTTCATGTTGTTCTACTGTTTTATTATTTAATAATGAATTGCCAAATTCCTATACTGTATACCTGGCTATATAGCAATATATAATAAATTAATAAAAAATCGAAATCAAATTGTTTTCTGCAAACTCCAACAGATTCTTGTTCTACATCTCACTGTCTACCATTGTGGTTATTTTCATGTTGTTTTACTGTTTTATTATTTAATAATTACCTGCCAAAGTCCTATACTGTATACCTTGTTATACAGCAATAATTCATAAATTCTGAAAAAATGCTAATCAAATTGTTTTCTGCAAACTCCACCAGATTATTGTTCTACATCTCACTGACTACCACTGTGGTGATTTTCATTTTGTTCTACTGTTTTATTATTTAATAATTACCTGCCAAATTCCTATACTGTATACCTGGCTATATAGCAATATTTAATAAATTAATAAAAAATCGAAATCAAATTGTTTTCTGCAAACTCCACCAGATTATTGTTCTTCATCTCACTGTCTACCACTGTGGTGATTTTCATGTTGTTTTACTGTTTTATTATTTAATAATTACCTGCCAAAGTCCTATACTGTATACCTTGTTATACAGCAATATTTAATAAATTCATAAAAAATGCTAATCAAATTGTTTTCTGCAAACTCCACCAGATTATTGTTCTACATCTCACTGACTATCACTGTGGTGATTTTCATTTTGTTCTACTGTTTTATTATTTAATAATTGTCTGCCAAACTCATGAATATTTACATTGCTATACAGCAATATTTAATAAATTAATAAAAAATCGAAATCAAATTATTTTCTGCAAACTCCACCAGATTATTGTTCTACATCTCACTGACTATCACTGTGGTGATTTTCATTTTGTTCTACTGTTTTATTATTTAATAATTGTCTGCCAAACTCATGAATATTTACATTGCTATACAGCAATATTTAATAAATTAATAAAAAATCGAAATCAAATTGTTTTCTGCAAACTCCACCAGATAATTGTTCTACATCTCACTGACTACCACTGTGGTGAATTTCATTTTGTTTTACTGTTTTATTATTTAATAATTAATTGCCAAATTCCTATACTGTATATCTGGCTATATAGCAATATTTAATAAATTAATAAAAAATCGAAATCAAATTGTTTTCTGCGAATTCCACCAGATTATTGTTCTACATCTCACTGTCTACCATTGTGGTTATTTTCATGTTGTTTTACTGTTTTATTATTTAATAATTACCTGCCAAAGTCCTATACTGTATATCTGGCTACAGTATATAGCAATATTTAATAAATTCATAAAAAATGCTAATCAAATTGTTTTCTGCAAATTCCACCAGATTATTGTTCTACATCTCACTGACTACCACTGTGGTGATTTTCATATTGCTTTACTGTTTTATTCTTTAATAATTGTCTGCCAAACTCATGAATATTTACATTGCTATACAGCAATATTTAATAAATTAATAAAAAATCGAAATCAAATTGTTTTCTGCAAACTCCAACAGATTATTGTTCTACATCTCACTGTCTACCATTGTGGTGAATTTCATTTTGTTCTACTGTTTTATTATTTAATAATTAATTGCCAAATTCCTATACTGTATATCTGGCTATATAGTGTAGCACTCGTCTGCAGTAATTTAATAGACTTTTTATATTACTGTTATAATACAGATAAAATTTGAATTCCGTCAGAAGAATCAGGGATCGCTAAGGAGACAGCGGGTTAACATGAGAAGTAACAGACAGATACAAGATTGAATTAGAAATATAATTGGTTTTACTTGAAAGGAAAAAATAGACAATTTATAAATGTAAATTACAAGATCACATAAACAATAAACAATAAAATTGACAATGAAAATTTTCACCACGAGTGCACTCTTGTCGGTGTTTTCAAATATGTACCCACATAGTCAGTTCAACACTCAAAAAGAAAAGGAAAAAAAAAAACAGTTCTTAAGATCGAAGTTGTCGTGTTTCCACGAGTAGCCCTGAAAACTCAAGGAAAGGATAACGGCCTCCTCTCCACGAAGTGATGTCTTCTCCCTTTCTAGAAACTGGGTTGGCTCGCCATCAAACACGGAGTCTACAGGATGTCACAGAAGGTCGTGCAGTCATCATGTCTCCAAGGTATCAAGAAGAAAGAAAAGAAAACGGAAAAAAAACAAAGGAGAGAGAAAAAACCTGGCCTCTGAATCAATAGCTTTCTCTCTAATACAGACACGTGGCCAACAATGGCGACGGTGAACTCTTTGTGATCGATTTTTCTTTTGCTCTCACACAGGCGCAACTACAGGCGTGCGTGATCATAAAATGGCGTCGGTGAACAAGTAGAATGTATTCCTCAATTCAGTCGGCTTCTTATTCAGAATGGATCAACTAATTAATTCTCAAGCTTTCTCGTATTATTTCAAAGATTTTCAATCAAAGATGTATAAAAACGGATCACGACGATCAGATTGCGTCTGCTCTTCTCAATCAAGCTCGTCTCTTCTGTCATCGCGCATGCTCGTTGACGCCCATGGCGCAAATGACAAAGAGCTCTCATTGGTTGATCACTAAGCTTCTATCTAAAATGAGTTCGCAAATTTATTTATTTTATATTCGTAACTTTTACATCTCTTATCGACTTTTATTAAGGGAACAGGATATTGCTAAATTGTGTATAAATTAACTAATTACTTTTATTTAACCTGTGTTACATTCTCCCCTCCTAAATTCATGCAAGTCCCTTTGCATGTTCTGCTTGGCTGACTGGTGACCACACTGTGTAAACCATTAGGCAGCAAGGGAAGGACATTCAGATTTTCATCTCCACCAAGAGATTTAACAAAAGCCGAATTCAGACCTTGGAACAAAGATTGGACCACATATATTAATGGGTTTCCTGGCTGAAAATAAGTAAGTCGCTCTGGTTCTCCTCTCTGTCTAACAGAACGCCTCGGTAAGGTGTCTATCTCATCTTCTGATTGTTGTTCTGCTTTTACAGGAACATCTGAACTTTCAACAACACTGGTTACTTCAACTTCATCAACAGAACTACCCATTACAGCATCGACTTGGCCCTTATCAGGTAAGTTACTTTGTTCAAGGACACCGGGAACATTAAGAGGTAAGTGTTCACCAGGATTACCGACTGGTAAGGCTTCAATAAGTAAATTATTACTCTGGTCGCCCTGCAAAGTTTCGCCGGTTGAGAAAGTTTGTTCGGCTGAGGTATCAGCAGAATCAGCGCTCACGGTCTCTTTTTCCGCACAGATATCATGAACTGTAGAGAACCGTACTGTCTCTATATTTGGAGTATGACTGTACTCACAATACGAATTTCCTTCTTCAGGATCAGAGAGAGAAGTGTCATCAATTAACGGAACCTTAGGATTCTGTCGTGTTCGAGGTCTTGAGATGGATTTGTTTAGAGTGGGTGGTTCAACTTCGGGAGACGGTAAAAACCCACACGGGAGCAACAGATCTCTGTGAAGAGTACGCAGAGGACCGTCCTTTCTCTCTGGACGAACAGTATAAACTGGCAATTCAGCTGCCTGACTCACCACAACATACACCTCAGACTCCCACTTGTCTGCTAACTTGTGCTTCCCGCGTATCCTAACGTTCCTCACTAACACTCGATCACCAATCTCCAAAGAACAATGAGTTACGGATTTGTCAAACCTAGCTTTGTTTCTTTCTGCACTTTTTGACATACCACGTGACGCAAGCGAATAACTCTCTTTCAGATTGGTTTTTAGATGCTTGACATACTCGGAATGAGACTGTCGCAGACCATCTTGATACGGCAACCCAAAAGCAAGGTCGACGGGTAACCTGGGTTGACGTCCAAACATCAATTCGTAGGGAGTGAACCCAGTGACCTCATGTTTCGTGCAATTGTACGCATGAGCTAAAGGTTTTACAAAATCTCTCCAAGAACCTTGTCCTTTTCTTCTAAGGTACCCATCATACTGAGTAAGGTCCTATTGAAGCGTTCGACCGGATTTCCCCTGGGATGATAAGGGGTGGTTCGGGATTTTTTAACACCTGCCATTTCACAGAGCTCTTTAATGGTACGTGATTCAAAATCTCGGCCCTGGTCGCTATGAAGACGCTCGGGGAACCCATAATGCACAACAAAATTTTCCCAAAGACATTTTGCGACCGTACTTGCCTTTTGGTTGGGTGTGGGGACTGCCACAGCATATTTGGTAAAGAAGTCAGTGATTACCAAGATGTCTCTCGTGTTACTCTTGTCCGGCTCTAATGAGAGAAAATCCATACAGACCAACTCTAAAGGTCTTGTGGCTTGGATATTAACCAGCGGTGCAGCTTTTTGAGGCAATGATTTCCTCCTCACACAACGACCGCATGTTCGGATCTTTTGTTCTACTTCCGCAGCCATCTTCGGCCAATAGAAACGAGACCTTACTAAATCTAGAGTTCTCTCTACCCCCATATGACCCATACTGTCATGCAAACTGCTCAATACAGAGGGCCTCAGTTTCTCAGGTAGCACGAGTTGGTAAGTAACTAATTCCTCTACTTGCCGCTTCCGATAAAGCACCCCATCTTTTAACTCAAGACGGTTCCACTCTCTTAGAAAGAAAGGAAGATCTGGGAGTTCCCTCCTGACTGTTGGCGGAGGCTTTTCTCCCGACTCTAAGAAAGACACTACTTCTCGAATGACTGGATCTGCCCTTTGCTCGTCACAGAGGTTCCCTGACAGGTAAGATACAACAGGTAACCCCTCTAAATCACCTTCTTGTTCGTAACTATCAGGTACTGCATCAGGGTGAAGTGCAAGAGACTCAACAAAAGCAGCACCAGACCCAACGTCCGTTGGCGGTCTGACCAGATGCTTCTCACATATCGCCTGAACTACGTCACTTGCGGTGTCACACGAATCTGCAGCTTCCGCGAGATGATTCTGCATAAACTGTTGAATTCGTTCGTACTCTTTTTGCGATTGAGGATTTTCAGGCAATTGTTCCTGCGGTCGCCTTGATAGACCATCAGCATCAGCATTTAACTTGCCTGCTCTGTACTGTAACTTAAATGAAAAAGTGGAAAGGGCAGCAAGCCACCTGTAGCTAGTCGCATCTAGTCTCGCCGTGGTTAGAACATACGTTAGAGGGTTACTGTCTGTAACGACGGTGAATTGGCTACCATACAAATAATCCCTAAACTTTTCAGTTTCTGCCCATTTAAGGGCAAGAAACTCAAGCTTATGCGCCGGGTAATTGGACTCACTGCGGGATAACCCTCTACTTGCATATGCAATGACTCGCATCCTCCCTTCCTGTTCCTGATACAGGGCTGCTCCTAAACCCTTGGTGCTGGCATCTGTATGCAGGAAGTAGGTAAGTTTAGGGTTAGCAAAACCCAACACAGGCGCAGTAGTCAGGTTGTCGATAACAGACCGAAACGCTTCCTTACAAAGTGGGGTCCAACGGTCTCCGAATGAATCTTTAGGGTTATGGTATGAACCCTTACTCTCACTCCGTTTAACACTTTTCCTAGTCGGCGGATACCCTACGGTCAGATCGGTGAGTGGTTTCACAACCCTAGAGTAATCCTTAATAAAACGGCGATAATACCCCGAAAAGCCCAAAAACGACCTTAACTCCTTAAGGTTTTTGGGACTCGGCCAGGTTTTTAAGGCTTGTATTTTCTCCGGATCAGTCTCAACGCCGTGCTCAGACACAATGTGCCCTAAATAACGAACGGACGTCTGAAAGAAATTACATTTCTCAGGGGCGAGTTTTAGCCCATACTCTCTGAGCCGAGAAAGAACTTTTAACAGCCGTCTTTCATGCTCTTCCAAAGTTTCAGAAAATATGATTAGATCGTCAAGGAATACAAGTACTTCCCTGAGATTGATATCCTCCATACACTTCTCCATCAATCTCTGAAAAGTACTTGGGGCATTAGTGACCCCCTGAGGCATGCGATTAAACTCCCAAAAACCCAGGGGACAGACAAAGGCGGTTTTAGGTTTGTCTGCTTCTTCCACCTCTATCTGGTAATACCCAGATTTCAAGTCGAGTACCGAGAACCATTTTGATCCGGTTAAGGCGGAAAACGTCTCCTCGAGATTGGGTAATGCATATGCGTCTTTAACGGTTTGTAGGTTTAACTTCCTATAGTCTATGCACAACCGTACATCTCCGTTTTTCTTCCGCACTACTACGATAGGTGAAGAAAAGGACGACTCAGACTCTCGGATAACGTTACTCGCAAGAAGATCGCGCAGATGTTTGTGGACGGCTTCCAGATCTTGCGGATGGATCGGTCGCGCCCTATGTTTAAAGGGAGTTTCATCATTAAGTTGTATACGATGTTTCACTTTTTGTGTATGCCCAAAATCTAGATCGTGCTGACTGAAAACATCAGACATTTCTCTGAGTTTTTCTGAGATGCGGTCCCGCCATTCTTGTGGCACGGGGGACTCACCGAAATTCAAGGCGAAATTGGATTCCTGAGTAGGTAAGTGCTCACTAGCCGGGGAAACACTCGACTGGGGAAGCACGGACTCAACTGCATGCAGCTCTGCTATTATGCATCGTGGGGGAATGGTTATATCATGCTCTGTTTCGTTTTTTAGTACCACAGGCAACCAGACAGACTGACTACTAGAAGGGGTAAGTAAGCAGCGCTTCACAAACACACCACCAGGCAAGGAGGATTCAGACGGGTGTTCTACCACTACACAATTATCTATCCCAACAGGTACCGCAACAGAGCCTTTCACCACGACAGTTTGACCAGCGGACATGACCTCCGGTATGTTGCCTCTTAATCTCACATGACCCAGAACGCCACTCGTGTTCTGCTTTTGCCTCGTTTCAAGGGTTTTCAAAACCACTCTATACCCAAATAGAGATGGCTGGTGCTTCTGGGATTCTGCCTGTAACTGCTGCTCATAAAGGATGTCAAGAGCGTTGGTACCTATTAAGATCAACGGCTGAGCGTGAGACTTCACATCTGGAACAACTAAAGCTACCGTGGCCACTTCAATAGTCACACCCAAAAACTCTTCAGGGAACGTGATGTCTACCTTTACGTAACCCTCGTACGGAACGGACAACCCATTTGCGCCTTCTACCTCTAATATATCGTCAAGAGGGTTAATCGGCTGCTCTGAGAGGTGTTGTTCATAAAAAGACTTAGGCACAGTCGTGACCTGGGATCCAGTGTCTAGTAGACAATGACATTTCTTACCAGCTATGCTGACTTCGGCAACACACCTAGCACCAACTAAGCCCTTAGGTAGGTTTGCATTCTGCGATTTACAATGGACACGATTTACAATGGGACCACTTGACTTTAACTCAGTTCCTGTATGTCCCACGACAGGAACTGCCTCTAGTTTAAATCAGAGCTAGTAGGGAGATTCTGTGACTCCCACTGTAACTGTTTCTCCCTTAACAGCCTACGTTTAGTAGCGACAAGCTCGGGATTTGGCTCAGAACTACAGGACGATGCAATGTGGCCATCCTCACCACATGTGAAACAGTACCACGGCCTAGGTCTATCAGTTGGCTTCCTGTTGACTGGAACTACACTCGCAGCAGCCCCTGACTTCCTTTGGTCAGGTGGTGCAAGCTTGTTGACTACCCCTCGCGACGGGGTTTTCTTTGGATATTTAGATCGGACTGCGAGATTAGCTAACTGACTCTGAAGTTTGACAATCTGCTTCTTTAACTCGCGCGTTTCGGTTTCAAGAGAGCTCACTCTAGGACCTTCGTCTTGTTCTAATTCAGCAGAAACCCACGCTTTCTGAGAGTGCATAAACGCTCTCTGCTTAGAGGACCCAAGGTGTTGCTTCATTCGAGTTGCTTTCGCAGTATGTTTATCCTCCTCTGTACGAAGCATAAGCAGAAGCTGTGCAAAGGAAGGAGGATTGTTTCGCTTTTGCTCTAGTCGTAGTTCGGTGATTAAATCATTATCTCAGCAGCCCCTGCAAAACTGCTTCAGAAGGTGCCTATCTGCCTCTCCTGGGACGATACCATCTCTTTTGACAGTTGCATTTAAAGCTGACTGTAGCCTGTACAGATAAGTGGACGGCCTTTCGCCCGCATCCTGCAACGTGTTCATGAATTTGGCTAATAATTCATCCCCATCCTCCACAGCCCCGAAAGCAGAGTCTAAAGGTGATGATACACAGGGCAACTTTTTGAGCAATGTTGCTGGGCAATGTTGTCGTCAGCGGGCAACCAGATGAGACACAGGGCCCACGACCGATCTAAATTATCCAGATAGAAATGTATTGCTCACTTTCAATGGGAAAGTGCCCAAGCAACAATCGCTCGGCAAGATTGCCCAGCAACATTGCTCAAAAAGTTGCCCTGTGTATCATCACCTTAACAGCTGGAGGTAAGCGGAAGGAGGAGATTCAGGATTCAGATGCTTTATAACATCTGCCGCAGGTGGCAAAAGACTGTCTAGTATTCGCCTAGACGCATGCAAATCGGACAAAGAGGGATCTTTCAAAATGAATTCGACACTAGAACGCCAAATGTCGTAATCTACCTCGTTGCCAGGCCTGGGGCATTTTCCTGAAAATACTCTGAGCCTGGGCTGTACATGCCCTTGAGCAACCACTTCACTGCTCCGCAAAACATGTTCAACTACTAGTCTTTGGACCTCGGGCGGGTTGAGAAATTTGGACGACGTGCGAAGGGTCGGCTCAATCAAATCGATAGGAGTAGGTTGGGGCGCTACGTCATCTATCTGACTAGATAGATTACGAATTGGGTCGAAGTTCCCATCAGGAGATGCCCAATATGGTTTCTCACAGGTGTTTTCACCAGTATTACCAGAAACAGAGGGCTCTAGTGGGAGGTAAGCACTCATTTGCGACAGCATTTCACTCAGTATAGACTCAAAGTTGTTTCCGCTCAGTTCCGCTATTTCTTTTAATCTGTCCAGGTAGGACTTTGTTATGCTACTACCCAGTTGCTGTGTAAACACACTGGCTAACGCTCTCACATGGCACTTAGCACCGGGTTCGCTTGACAGCTGGTGAGTATACGGCAATGTTGGTCCAAGTGATTGCATCGCTTTATTACTGTTGTACTCAACGATCACGTTTTGGTAGAACTCGGATTCTTTGTCGTCGATGCGCACAGTTTTGACAAACGACCCGTGTCGTTTCAGAGCATCAAACAATTCATCATCACTCGCAACGTCGGTTAAACCACTGACTATTACGGAGTTTGGGATAATAATCCCTTCAGCTTCAATAATCTCCATTATCGTCGCTTGCTTGAAAGCAAAAGGGATATAAAATGTGTAGCTGTTAGTTCTCAACAACAGCGCTGTCTCCTGGCTGGCTCGCCAAAGTTTATGTAGCACTCGTCTGCAGTAATTTAATAGACTTTTTATATTACTGTTATAATACAGATAAAATTTGAATTCCGTCAGAAGAATCAGGGATCGCTAAGGAGACAGCGGGTTAACATGAGAAGTAACAGACAGATACAAGATTGAGTTAGAAATATAATTGGTTTTACTTGAAAGGAAAAAATAGAAAATTTATAAATGTAAATTACAAGATCACATAAACAATAAACAATAAAATTTACAATGAAAATTTCCACCACGAGTGCACTCTTGTCGGTGTTTTCAAATATGTACCCACATAGTCAGTTCAACACTCAAAAAGAAAAGGAAAAAAAAAAACAGTTCTTAAGATCGAAGTTGTCGTGTTTCCACGAGTAGCCCTGAAAACTCAAGGAAAGGATAACGGCCTCCTCTCCACGAAGTGATGTCTTCTCCCTTTCTAGAAACTGGGTTGGCTCGCCATCAAACACGGAGTCTACAGGATGTCACAGAAGGTCGTGCAGTCATCATGTCTCCAAGGTATCAAGAAGAAAGAAAAGAAAACGGAAAAAAAACAAAGGAGAGAGAAAAAACCTGGCCTCTGAATCAATAGCTTTCTCTCTAATACAGACACGTGGCCAACAATGGCGACGGTGAACTCTTTGTGATCGATTTTTCTTTTGCTCTCACACAGGCGCAACTACAGGCGTGCGTGATCATAAAATGGCGTCGGTGAACAAGTAGAATGTATTCCTCAATTCAGTCGGCTTCTTATTCAGAATGGATCAACTAATTAATTCTCAAGCTTTCTCGTATTATTTCAAAGATTTTCATTCAAAGATGTATAAAAACGGATCACGACGATCAGATTGCGTCTGCTTTTCTCAATCAAGCTCGTCTCTTCTGTCATCGCGCATGCTCGTTGACGCCCATGGCGCAAATGACAAAGAGCTCTCATTGGTTGATCACTAAGCTTCTATCTAAAATGAGTTCGCAAATTTATTTATTTTATATTCGTAACTTTTACATCTCTTATCGACTTTTATTAAGGGAACAGGATATTGCTAAATTGTGTATAAATTAACTAATTACTTTTATTTAACCTGTGTTACAATAGCAATATTTAATAAATTAATAAAAAATCGAAATCAAATTGTTTTCTGCAAATTCCACCAGATTATTGTTCTACATCTCACTGACTACCACTGTGGTGAATTTCATATTGCTTTACTGTTTTATTCTTTAATAATTACCTGCCAAAGTCCTATACTGTATACCTTGTTATACAGCAATATTTAATAAATTCATAAAAAATGCTAATCAAATTGTTTTCTGCAAACTCCACCAGATTATTGTTCTACATCTCACTGACTACCACTGTGGTGAATTTCATTTTGTCCTACTGTTTTATTATTTAATAATTACCTGCCAAAGTCCTATACTGTATACCTGGCTATATAGCAATATTTAATAAATTCATAAAAAATCAAATCAAATTGTTTTCTGCAAACTCCAACAGATTATTGTTCTAATTGCCAAAAGTCCTATACTGTAAAACAATTTGATTTCGATTTTTTATTAATTTATTAAATATTGCTATATAGCCAGGTATACAGTATAGGACTTTGGCAATTAATTATTAAATAATAAAACAGTAAAACAATATGAAAATCACCACAGTGGTAGTCAGTGAGATGTAGAACAATAATCTGGTGGAATTTGCAGAAAACAATTTGATTTAAAAATGTTATGAATTTATTAAATATTGCTGTATAACAAGGTATGCAGTATAGGACTTTGGCAGGTTATTATTAAATAATAAAACGGTAAAACAACATGAAAATAACCACAGTGGTAGACAGTGAGATGTAGAACAATAATCTGTTGGAGTTTGCAGAAAACAATTTGATTTCGATTTTTTATTAATTTATTAAATATTGCTGTATAACAATGTAAATATTCATGAGTTTGGCAGACAATTATTAAAGAATAAAACAGTAAAGCAATATGAAAATCACCACAGTGGTAGTCAGTGAGATGTAGAACAATAATCTGGTGGAGTTTGCAGAAAACAATTTGATTTAGATTTTTTATTAATTTATTAAATATTGCTGTATAACAATGTAAATATTCATGAGTTTGGCAGACAATTATTAAAGAATAAAACAGTAAAGCAATATGAAATTCACCACAGTGGTAGTCAGTGAGATGTAGAACAATAATCTGTTGGAGTTTGCACAAAACAATTTGATTTGCATTTTTTATGAATTTATTAAATATTGCTGTATAGCCAGATATACAGTATAGGACTTTGGCAGGTAATTATTAAATAATAAAACAGTAAAACAACATGAAAATAACCACAATGGTAGACAGTGAGATGTAGAACAATAATCTGTTGGAGTTTGCAGAAAACAATTTGATTTCGATTTTTTATTAATTTATTAAATATTGCTATATAGCCAGGTATAAAGTATAGGAATTTGTTAATTAATTATTAAATAATAAAACAGTAGAACAAAATGAAATTCACCACAGTGGTAGTCAGTGAGATGTAGAATCTGGTGGAGTTTGCAGAAAACAGTTTGATTTGCATTTTTTATGAATTTATTCAATATTGCTGTATAACAAGGTATACAGTATAGGACTTTGGCAGGTATATATTAAATAATAAAACAGTAAAACAACATGAAAATCACCACAGTGGTAGTCAGTGAGATGAAGAACAATAATCTGGTGGAATTTACAGAAAACAATTTTATTTTATTTTTTTTATGAATTTATCAAATATGCCTATATAGCCAGGTATACAGTATAGGACTTTGGCAGTTAATTATTAAATAATAAAACAGTAGATCAACATGAAAATCACCACAGTGGTAGTCTGTGAGATGAAGAACAATAATCTGGTGGAATTTGCAGAAAACAATTTGAATTAAATTTTTTATGAATTTATCAAATATGCCTATATAGCCAGGTATACAGTATTGGACTTTGGCAGTTAATTATTAAATAATAAAACAGTAGATCAACATGAAAATCACCACAGTGGTAGTCTGTGAGATGCACAACAGCACAACATGCACAACAGATCTATAGACCTACCGCAGCTCGTATGTAAACAAATCACCCGCGGCTGTGTTGATGGCTGATTTAGTCACGTAGAAAGCTAGGTCCAGACAGCTTTTAGTTACAGCGTTCAGGAACCGTTAAGCAGAACTAAATTAATATTATTACTGGTAAAGTTACCGGGTACCGGACATTTTCTCACCGGTTCCCAACTCCCAACATGTAGGCCTACTACAGTTGCACACGCACACATCTGTGCAACTGTCATTGTTCTGGAGCCTACGTCAGCGTTACATTATCTCATCCCATCTCACCAACAGTTTAATACTCCCACATCCAAACGTAGTCAGAAAAGGGCCTCATCTTCTTTCTGATCGCATGAACGTTACGAAACAACAGTCGCTGTCATAAATCAGCCGCTCACGAACCTTGCCGTTGTCGCCAATTGACCACTTTGTATTAAAAAGTCTTATTTTACTTTTCTTTGACTCATCCTCATCTTTTTGTTGGTTGTTTGTTTCAGCTGGCCTTTTTTACCCCAGTAATGTGCCGCCACATTATAGCTAAGGTCCAACGCAATGAAAATGAAAACGTAAAAAAACAACAACTAATGAATCACTCAATTCTCATTGGCTACCTGCCAATGTGGCAGGTAGATTGACAGTGTTACCCGCCAATAGCAAAATTCACCCGCATTTGGCAGGTGGTCGGGTGTTAATTTCAGCAGTGATGGGAATAACGGCGTTACTTTTTCCAGTAACGAGTAATCTTATTGATTACTCTTCTCATCTTAATAACGCCGTTCCCGTTACTGCCAAAAAATGCGGCGCGTTACTATAACTGATGAAGCTGGGTTTTTTTTTTCATCAGACCAACTAGATCTCTGAGCGAGAGGCAAATACTTTTTTTTACTGTTCTTCCTTGGTTAGTGGGCAGAGCACGAGACAAGCGCATAAATGCTGACGACTGAGGTAGAGTAAAATGTCATTGTAAGCCAATCAGAGGTAGAGTTGGGCGGGTGTTCGAAAGCACGCATAGTAGTAGGCATTCGGCACTTTTGACTCAGCTCACTGAAAAGAGCCGGCTCTTTTGGCTCACAAACGGCTCTTTAAATGACTTTGACTATAATATTTATATTTTTTTTACATAATTATTTAATTTCTATAGGCTAAATTTGTAAAAATAGAGTCGACTCTTCAGATATGCGAGCCAGCTCCCGACGTTCACCTAAAAGAGCCGGCGCTTAGAGTCGCCTCATTCGCGAATCGCGAACGACCCATCAAAAGCTCATTCGCGAACGAGTCGATCCATCATCACTAACGGCTAACGCTCATGAATTGCGAACGACCCATCATAACGCATAGTCGGACAGGACAGGACACACAATGAACAACACAAGCAAGTTAGTCAGTCAACGAGAGACAGGTAAGACGACGAGCTTAACAAGCTTAATTTAATTTTGCCCAGTTGTGGCCTGTTGAGGGGCAATAAATATCAAAAGTTCCAAAACATCTATTGTGTTATTTGCATTGATCCACTATATAAACATAATATCTACATGGCATTTGATTGGAGTCTAGTCTCACTTTGTCCCATAGCAACATTTTTTTTTAGATGTGTGTACAATGTTTCATGTTTCTGTTAATAATGTATTGTATTAAGTGTCCATTTCATTATAATATTCAGATTTATCATAAATAATTGAACATGCACATGTATTGTAAGTTCCGTTAAAGAGGGGTAGAGGTGGGGTCACATTTGAGCATTTAAAATTTAATTTTACTTGAAAGTAACGCAATAGTTACTTTCTTAAGTAACTAGTTACTTTTAAAATTTGTAACTGAGTAACTAATTTAGTTACTTTTTGGAAGTAGTAACTAACTGTAACTAATTACTTTTTAAAAGTAACTTGCCCAACACTGAATTTCAGGCCCTGGTCATGTAGAGACGAGACCAGACAATAAGTGCGTGAAGAGGAGTTGAATATATAGGGAGGTGAACTGATGAGGTGCAGGTGATGGTGATTAAAACTCAGGGGACTGTGAACGAGTGGGAGGAGTGAGTGAAGCTGGTGGAATCCTGACAGTTACATTATGTAAAATGTGTGGCCTTTTATACTTTATTAAAAATGACATCCAAAGGCACAATAAGACTTTCTCTTAGTCCATTGATCCTTTTCCTGTTTTTCTGCCACCACAATGCGCTCACAGCTGCAAGTCACGTAACTCTGCTCCAAAATAGTCAATGCCTGTTCTTTGAAATGCATCTTACTTTACACAACTCAGCATTTTAAAAGTCATTGTATTTATGTATTTATTTATTTATTTATTTACATTTTTGTAATTATTTGTTGTTTCCTTTTTTTGGTATATTTAATGGTCAAATGACCTTGTCAGCTGCCACTGACATATTTCTTGTTTTATACTGCATTGAAGTTTACTGAGAAACTGCATCTAGGCCCTGTTTACACCTGGTATTACAATGTGTTTTGGTTGATTGGATGATGATAATATTAATAATAATATGTTTATTTTCTATAGCGCCTTTCAAGAACCCAAGGTCGCTTCACAATGTAATACAAATAGCAAACAAACAACAAGCAAACAAATACAAAGGCCATCTGCTTATGAGAGACAAAACAGATGGAAACAAGCATACACTGATTGACATGAATCAAAGAAAGACATATTGTATTATTATCAAAATATACAATTACGACGAAGTATGTAGCATATAGAGCTGGAAAAGTGAAGAACAGAGAAAGCAGTGATTTATTGGGCAAGCTTGAAGATAGGAGTTTTAAGTTGTTTTTTGAAGGTCCGGATGTTGTCGGTCGCACGAAGATTCAGCTTATTCCACAGCTTAGGGCCAACAACACTAAAAGCCCTACTGCCCACCGTGGAGAGTCGGTACCACGAGTAGGTTTTCAGTGCTAGACCTAAGGGCCCGAGTTGGAACATATGGCTGTACCAAATCAACAAGGTATTTGGGTGCCGGGCCGTGTACAGCTTTATATACTAGAACTAACCGTTTAAATTGGATGCGGTTTATGACAGGAAGCCAGTGCAGTTGGTGAAGGATAGGAGTGATGTGGGCAGATTTTTTATTATATGTGAGGGCACGTGCAGCAGAGTTTTGAACCATTTGAAGGCGGTGTATTGCTTTGGTGGGTAATCCGCTGTATAATAAATGACAGAAGTCCAATCTGGAAGTGATAAAAGCATTGAATAACAGTTTCCGCATCTATAAAGGTAAGAAAGGGGCGAATACGAACAATATTCCGCAGGTGAAAAAAGCATGATTTGACAGTCTGACTAATGTGTGAGTGAAAGCAGAGCGTGGGGTCGAACAAAACTCCCAGATTTTACAGTTTTTAAAGGCCTAATCTCAATACCATCTATATCAATAAAAATGTCATGTCTGGGTGAGCTCTGTGATCTAGGGTTAATCAACAGGATTTCGGTTTTACCAGCATTAAGCTGTAAAAAGTTAGAGGACATCCATGTTTTAAGTTCGTGAAGGCAGGAGATAACTGAAGAGGGTGGAGTTCGGATCGATCGTGAAGTAGATTTGAATATCATCAGCATAGCTATGAAAATTGAGACCATGCTGTCTGATGATCTGGCCTAACGGTAGCAAGTAGATTAGAAATAGAAGCGGGCCAAGTACAGAGCCTTGGGGCACACCGTGAGAAACAGGAACAGAGAGTTAGCGATTGTTACCTATCTTAACAAATTGTTGTCTATCACATAGATACGAGGTCAGCCACTGAAGTGCCGCACCCGTGATGCCTATTGCAGACAATCGTGAGATAAGTGTAGAGTGGTACACAGTGTCAAATGCTGCACTGAGGTCAATGATCACAGGTGCACGGATGATGCTAAATACAAGTGTAAACAGGCAGGGTCTAAGGCCCTGTTTACACCTGTGTTTTGGTCGATTGGATCACATGGATGATGCTAAATACAGGTGTAAACGGGGTGTAAAAAGTTTTGAGCTTGACCACTTTCGACCGCTTCCAGAGGTAGTCAAACACGCATTCGACTGGATTGCTTTCGTAGTGTAGACGCTCATGTAGTCGAATGCTTTCGAACAAACAAAAAAGACTGTCTACTAGTGATGGGGACGAGACCGCCTATGCCGAGTCCGAGTCAAGACCGAGTCTTTGAAGAGTCGAGTCCGAGTCGAGACCGAGTCTTTGAAGGAACAAGTCCGAGACGAGTCCGAGGAAGCAGAACTCGAGACCGGACTCGAGTACTACATCACTACTGTCTACTCTCCGCCTTCTGACCTAACGCGTGAACATTATGGGAAGCCCTCTAGCCAGACAGGTTTTAAACTTTGTCGGCTGAAGACCCAAGTTTGGTTTGAAGATGAAAACCATGCGCAATGTTCTCTCACCATTCATGATTTCTAACACGCACTCTCCGCGCTCGGTGGGGTCTTGCGGATATTAGAGCAGAAACGAAAGCTCTCCATATGTTTTCCATCTCTGGTTGTGTTCATGTGTAAATTGCATGAGCTTTTTTCATCTATTTGATTGAAAGATCTGAAAAAACAACAACATACATTTATCCACCCATAGACCCTCCCCTCGAAGAAATCAGGACAGAAGTGGTCGAAAGTGGACCAAAGAGACACCAGGTGTAAACAGGAATGGGTCTCCCTCATCTACTTGTGATCCGATCGACCTAAAAAATTTTTTTGTCAATTTGTTGAGTTTTAATACTTTTGTAGTTCATTACATAAAAAAAAAATCTCAATAGCTTCCAGCATTTCTGGCAGAGACTTATGCCCAGAGACAATTAACATGAGCTCAGCTGTTATTTTAATCTTGATAGGAAAATTAAGTTCTTGCAGATTCCATTGTTAGCATTCAGTGGAAGTCCCAGGTGAGACAAAGTTAACAAGCAAAGAGATGAGACAATTACAACTGATGAGACTAATTTTTTTACAGAAAGCTTTGTAGATAGCAATGAAAATCTTTGTTAATATTCTTTTTAATCACGTATATGGCATCACAAACTTCCATGGCCATAAATTCAGCTGAAACTATTCAGCTTAAATTAAACTATATAAAAAATGTTTTTATGCATCACCCTGTCATATGTTATGCATCACCCTTTCCATTTGCACTTTCTAATGATAAACATATATATTTATAAATATTAAAAAAATGTATAATACATTTTCGAATTATACAATTCTTTATTTTATTATTTTAAATGAGGTTTTAATAATATATTATAGCAAATATATTTAAAAAATATAATATATATTTTAAAATATGACTTACAGCTTCAAAAGAAAATCATTATTCAAGATTAAATGCATTAAGTAAAAAAATAAAATAAAAATAAATTTAGTCTCTGACCCATGAACTATCTTCATATGAACACTTGGTCACAAAATAAGATAACATTTGCACAGTTTCTACTGTCCACCCACACTATTCATTTCCCATACACAATTTGACACAAATGTCAGGAACCTTTTAGACCTCTAAACTACATCCCACATTTAAAGAGCTTAGCATTTGTTTAAACATACATTCTTTAACATAAAATATTTTTATTATAGAACCAAAGACCATTTGTTTGTCGAAGATCTCAGTACGAACATCTCAGTTTGACATTTGGACTGTTTTGCCTGTTTTCATAGTTTGTAAAGCTATTGTTCTTCCGGTGCAGTTTGCAGTTGCAAACGTTCAGATCTGCGATGAATAAATCATCATGCATGTGCTGGATTTGCTGCTCAGCCCTGAGGGTGATGCTCACTGAGCCCAGGCTGCAGGTGTAGGTTGCTCTTTTCTTGTAAGACAGGAGGTAAAATAAAGCACATGTCCGGTGTGACCTAGTTATCCATAACCCTGCTCTTACCATCTCTCCCACCCATTATATCAATACAGATATCTGAGACACCTGCCACAGTTGCCCAGAAGACACAGGTGTCTCAGAGTCAGTGTGGTAGTCACTTGTGGCAGGCCGGTCCCCTGACGTATTTTGGAATAGTAATTGGACGGGGACCAGACGTGTCTCTGAGAAGCTACCAGATGAATCAACCTGTACAGGGCAGTGCTTTTAACAGGATATAACACTTTGGGTGGTCCCAGTCGCCCCAAATGTCCCATTCATCTCTCTCTTCTTCTTCTCTCTCTCTCTCTCTCTCTCTCTCTCTCTCTCTCTCTCTCTCTCTCTCTCTCTCTCTCTCTCTCTCTCTCTCTCTCTCTCTCTCTCTCTCTCTCTCTCTCTCTCTCTCTCTCTCTCTCTCTCTCTCTCTCTCTCTCTCTCTCTCTCTCTCTCTCTCTCTCTCTCTCTCTCTCTCTCTCTCTAATTGTGACTTTATCTCACAATTTAGATTTTTTTATAGCAAAGAATTATAAGATAAACAACCATAATTACGTTTGTGTTTGTATTATTTTAACACAATTCTGAGCAATATCAGAGTATCTTGCAATTAATGATATAACAGGATAAATGGTATGCAACATTTTAAAATGTATTTCTTTGGTTTTATTATTAATGCAATATTTAAAGGGGATTAACCAAGCAGTCTTCCAATTAATATTATCAATAATAGAGTTCCTATTTTATTTTGTATTTGAAATATTGTACAAATATGTTTATTATTGCATTTTTTATCAATCAATTCAATGCCATTTAAAATTTATTTTGGATTTATCATTAATGTGGAGTTCAACTCTGTGAACACTGACTGTACAGGATACAACACAATGCATACAAACATTATGTTGCATATGTTAGTAGCACAGACATATGCACACTTTTGTGTTCTTGTATTGTTAAATGTGTCTAGACTCTGTTTTATAGTGATTTCTACATCTACTTAAGCCCATATCTTATCTCATGTATGGGATGTATTTATTGTATGTATTTTAATAGCTAAATTTTAAACTCAATACTCTGTAATTTCTGTTTTAATTGTATAAGCCTATACCAGGGAAAGGGGTTGCAAATTAGTCATGGCTAGAAACCTGTATGCATGGCATCTACTTTGTATTCTTAATAAAGCAATGTTTTATGCATTTGCCCCTGTCAAATAAACATTAAATAATAATAAATAAATTGAATATGACTTTTGATAAGATGAATCAGAGTAGGGGAAATAGCTTTAATGACAGAATTAAATTCTTTAAAATGCACAGGAAAACTATGGATTCGCATAAATTGTTCGTATGTTAAAATATTTCCATAATTATCAAACATATTCATAAGATGATTAATATCCCTGTTAAACCAATTCCTTAAAAATAAGGATGTATTGGTCGCGTTGTAATCAATAGTTTAATAACACTTTGGTCTATTTTAATCTAGAGGAGAAGTTTAAACTTTGACATCCATGCTCTTGTTTTCCTCATAGTAATGACAGTGACGCAAATTGTACGCAAACTGGAAATTGTAATGCGTGCGCACGAGAAACTATCGCGTGCCCACGAGAAACTATCGCGTGCGCACACGATACGTTTGCAAAGGTCCATTTAGGGGCTCCGTAGATTTGTGAGATAAAAAGTCGCAATTACTTTTTTTATATCTGACAATTCTGAGGACAAAAAAAAAAAAAGTTACCTTTTTTATTATATTTTATGTGGTGGACACAAAAAATTATAATTGTGGGATGTAAACTCAGAATTCTAAGAAAAAAGTAAAAAATTTAAGATTATTAAAATGATTATTTTAATCTATGGTTACAAATGAGTGTATTGATTAGTCCCACCTGTCTATTGTTTAGTTCCTTGTTATCCCCGAGTATTTCTAGCCCTCAGTTGATTCAGTTCTTGGTCTTGTGTCTATTAGGCTACGTGTTCTCCAGAGTGCCCCGTGTGGATTATCTTCTCTCGTTTGGATTATTTTAATAGTTTTATGTTTCTTAAAAAAGTCCTGCTATAGATCCCTCGACTCTTCATTTGGTTACCAACTGTGACTGAAACACAAGACCTAGAACAGATTTAAAGGATGGATCTACCCAGGGACGTGCACAGGAATTTTGTGGGGCAGTTGCTCTGACCTGAAAAAAAGGGCACTACCCCCAAAACTCACGGGCTATATGAAGGAATATATTCAGTTGAATTTTGCCCATACAAATTGCCTTATCTGATCGTGTTTATGTCCAAACGCAATGCCTCATATTATGGTCTTATTATTATTTATAAAGATTGCAAACGTCAAAGATGACAGGTTTATGATATACAACTTTGTAAACAGTATACAAAATGTATTAACAATATGTTAAATGTCACCAAAATACACATGAGAAAAAGAGTTCCTCATATTATTGTTTATTGTTTTTTAATTATTATTATTATTATTTTTTTAATAAATAATCTGGATTGAATTGACAGATGGGGAAAAACTCGCTTCTAATAAATAAAAAAAACGCTTAGATTTCGGGAAAAAATACAATCCTTTTTTAACCTTTTGGCTTCCCGTACATTCAATTGTGCTTTTTGCTCATCTGGGCAACTACGCATGATTTGTAGTATGATTGCGTAAAGGGAACAGGAATTCCGGTAAGGAACAGAATCGACTGCTACACCCAGTGCCGATCCTGACCTCCCCCTCGGGCTCTAAGCAAAATTCTGCTAAGGGTCCCTCTACCTGACCTGTGATGTCGTGAGCTATGTAAACCATTTGCCATTGCCACAGTCACACCTGACACTTCAGCGCTCCCATACAATCCTCCCTCCTTTAAACAAAACAGTCAAAGAATGAATAAGTACAACAATATAGAACAGAATGAGGTTCAAACACACAATATGTATTGAATAGAGTATTTTCTTTAGAATGTTAAGATAATAAGTGAATATTATTAAGTGAATATTATCTTAAACATAAATAAGAAGAAAATAATAAATTATAACCCTGAGCTTTGGCTTTTGGGATTAACTTTGGTTCTTTCTACAGCCTGGGCATTTTCGGCATCAGTATGATTTTTTAATTTTTTATTATGCATGTTGAAGCAATTCTTGATTTATGGTTATTATTTACTGAGGGATGTGCATCCATTTTGACCAGTATGTCCAGCTAGTCAACATTTTTAATTCAATATAGCCTATAAATCAATAGTCAATCAATGTCAAATTGTCAATACATTGCTTATCTTGCATAATTAGTGCAGTTGTTTAGAGTTTTTAACTACACTGAGACTAGATAATCAGTGTCTTGTTTTAAAAGTATGATGTGTACTTTGATTGGGAGTGCCATCATTCACGTGCATGTATTGTACAGTATGTCTGGTCTCCACATATTTCTGCTTGAAAAATGCGACTTTCATTTCGGCAACGCGCATATGAACGCACGATAACACACGCGACGCGGTTATGTTTTCCGAGCTGCAGTAAACAAACACCGTTGCACTTTGTCGTTTATCAAAATCAAACGTAATAAATAATTGTATTTTACTCTCACTTTTGTCAGCTAAGTGATGCAAGAGATGCACTGCCTGCCCAGCTAGGTTAGCAATTGACCGAAAAACATCAAACTTTGCTGACATCAAACTTAGAGAGGAGAGAACACACGTTTACCTGATTGTTGTTCCCGCATTCACTCTCATGGTTTTTTTCTTCTTCCTCTTTTCGTGACCAGAAGGATAGTTTCGCTTCATTTTGTCGTGGATGTTGTAGCTACACATTTGACGGCGCGCTATGACTATGACACACGAGATGGAGGCGTGGCCTTAAGTAATTTGCGTGGCCCTACGCCGGTCGCGTGCAGCGTTTGCCCTTCATACTGACTTTCACTTTCGGTGCCCGAATGGAAGTGAATGAGGCTTTGCGATTTTTTTTTTTAATCTAGGCCTACGTGAAATTCTGCATCCATTGTACGATTTAATTTTTTTCTCGGAAGGGCAACTTGAGTGAGAAGGGCATATGGGCAGTTGCCCGGGCAACCTGAGCAACCCCCCTGTGCACATCCCTGGATCTACCTGCAGTAGGCTACAACTTCTCTGAATCCACCATGGCTCCTCCCACCATTGGTTCTGCCATGGTCCTTCGTCCTGGCTGTGTTCCAAGTCATCAGCTTTCTTCTTCCTCCATCTCCGCCGTGGGATTTCCATCTGCAGGCTCCTCACAGTTTCCATCTGTCCCTGACTCTGTCTCCTCCCTCCTCTGTTGGACATTCTTTCTAGTTACAAGGAGAAAACGTGACTTCCGGGAGGGGGGTGTAATGTAACAGTTATGTTTAGTTCTGTTCATTCATTTGTGTTTTAGTTTGGTTTTGTTCTATTCCATTTTACCAATGAGTTTGATGAGTCCCACCTGTCTTGTTCAGTTGCTCGTTATCCCTGAGTTTTTTTAGCCCTCCGTTGATTCAGTTCTGGTATTGCATTGTACCTCTGTTATGTGTTCTCATGTGTAGATTATCTTCTCTTGTGTGGATTATCTTCATTGTTTTAAGTTTATTAAAAGTACTGGACCCTCTCCTCTTCATTTGGTTACCCAACTGTGACTACCTTAATTTGATCAAATTAGAACCTGCTTGTACATGTATGATTGGTCAAAAGTGATATATTTAACGCCATGTCTGTTTTTGATTTGTTTCACATTTGTGTTTTCACATCTTTAATTTTGAAGTTCATGTTTTTTGGGTCATCTGTTCATGTCCTGTGATTCCCTGTTCCCCTCCTTGTTTCATGTGTTATATTCTGATTCCTTTAGTACTTGTGTCGTGTTCACATTAGGTGAGTTCGACTTAATGCGGCGCCATGCAGAACAATCGATGCCTGACATACACAATGCATTCTGGTTAGAAAGTTTGTCCGACATTGATCAGCATGTGTCATTATCATGTGTGCCATTAAACTACCACAAGAACAAGAAGTCCAGCCACCTGGGTCAGGTGCTGTGGTTGCCCCGAATCGGCTGCATGAGCTCTGAAGGCGACACAGCTGTTTTACGATTGGCCTGATTCATCAAAGGCAACGATCACGTGTTTTTTCTTACCCACTTCATCTGTGATAAAATACACAAACCCCCCTCGAGCGTCACTATGGGAATCAGACAGTGTCCGACTTCATGTCTCCGTTCCAGCTCCTCCCAGCCTGCAGATCTCGCTTGTCTGTGGAAGCCTAGTATAGTTCAACTCGAACATTATTGGCTCATTTGTCTTGACATGGCTATGTTCTTTTTGTTCAGTGTTTATTGTCATGTGTTCCCCTGAATCATGTATTTAAGTCTTCATGATTGTCTTGCAGTTGTCGTGTATTTAAGTAGCCTACATATGCTGTTCCATGTTCATTTTGTTTCTAGTTCATGTTTATGATTTATTTCATGTTTTTGGATTAGTTCATGGTTTGTGTCACATTTTTTGATTATCACCATTGAAATAAACTCCACTTGCTATCATTTTCTTCGTCTGCTTCCATGTCAGCCTTGTTACATACCTTGATTTTCCTTTGATTTCTTTATTTTTCTTAATTCTTAATTCTTAATGTCTCATATTTAATCTCTAATAAACTCCTCACTTACATGGTTGTCCCCTTGGTAAACAAGTACACTGACCTCTAGAAATTAAGCCTTCCTGTATATCAAACAGTATCACGTTTGCTAGCGATGCTAACTCAGTGGGTTCGATTCCCATGAGTGCATGAATTGGAAAAAATATAGCTTGAATGTAATGTAAGTTATTTTAGATAAAAGCTACCAAATGCATATTATTCTCAAAATTGTATTTAGTTTAAGAATATACATGGTTACAAAAAACATGGTTATTTTCTCATAATAAATGTTGAAATCATTTAGGAATAATGTAATAATTTATAAAGTGAATTTAATTTTGTAAAATTGAAATTTTGGTGTAAGGGTAAAAAAATTCTAAACAAAACAAAATTTGAAAAGTAGCTAAAATAATTGAGACATGGTAAAAAAATGTTTTTGTCATTTGGCAGATGCAGATATGTTCACATTGAACGTATGCAGATACGTTCACATGTTTCACATTCCTGCCTGCTGAACAGAACAGCGTGTGTGTTTCTCCCTGGACGCTTCAGCCCTGCTGCAAGCTTTTCTCTTACAAAAAGAGCGTGCATGCGGCACGTCTTTTTAAAGACGATCTGCCCGTGTATTTCTGAGTGCAGTATTCTGATAGATTCAGCTGATGGGCATGAGCGCTGTTTTGACGTGTTTGGGCTTCGATCACGTTCAGACAGCGTTCGTGGATCCGTCACGTTCTCCCAGCGGGAACATGACCATCGCAATGTAACGGTCAAGACTCGATGAGCTCAATAGAGCGAGAGTCCCCTCATCCACACCCCGATCTATTTTCTCCACACGAGATAATACTTTGGCTGGTGGCCAGGGTGACCTAAGACGGCTGGTCTGGAACTAAACCGACGAACTTTCCTCGGTCCACACCTCGTCTTTCACATTGCAACCCGTGCGATTCCGAATGAGTTCTCCGGCTGATGAAATCATGTATATCGCCGCATCACAAGGTGAGCTGGAGTCCTCTGGAGATGAGGGCTCGTCTGTGCTGCCACCCTCGGGTGTGCTAGCATAACGAGTCTGATCCAGAGTTGACAGCTATGCTTTCCCGGGCCACCGCGAGTTTCAGGCTTGTGTGGAACGTGGAACCATCCGCCATGTCCCGAGCACTTAAGGCTGATGATTGGTGTTTGGGGGAGGCGAACCCAAATCTTTTCTACCCGGACGTGCATGAAGAGGTCATGAGATCGTGGGAGTCTCCTTTGACTTTTCACGGCTGCTCAGTGGCCTCTTCCACCTTCTCTGCCCTCGCAGAGGCCGTGGCCAAGGGTACACTGGGGTTCCCCCCGTCGAGTGTTCTGTGGCAACACATCTGTGTCCCCACAGCGCCTCCACCTGGCGTGGCGACCCTAAGCACCCCTCCAATGCCTGTAGGTATTTTGTCTACTCTGGTGGCAAAGATCTATAGAGCTGCAGGGCAGGCTGCCGCCTCACTGCATGTTATTGCCATCCTTCAGGGTGCTCAATGACATGCACCAGGGTAGGGCTGATTCAGGGCTCATCCAAGAGCTGCCTGCCGCCACCGATCTCGCTCTACGAGCTAAGAAGGTGACCGCACGCTCCCTGGGTCAGGTGATGTCCACATGCGTGGTCAGACATCTCTGGCTTAACTTGGTTGATATGTGCGAGACTGAGCGAACCCGCTTCCTCAACTCCCCCATGTCCCAGGCTGGCCTCTTCGGCGGCGCGGTCGAGGACTCTGCCCAACAGTTCTCGGCTGCCCAGAAGCAGACTGAGGCTACCAAACATGTTCTGACCCCGCGGCCAGCAGCTGCCACCCAGCCGCCGGCTCAGACGCCTCAGTCCGCTTGCCGCCGAACGCGCCCTCCTGCGACTTCCGTCCCCTGCCCGCGCCGTGGAGGTGGTCGCAGGAAGGCGCCCCTGCCCGTACCAGCCCCGCAGCCTGCTGAACACCAGGCGATGCTGTGCTCCCGTTGCGGGCAGCTCAGACGTGGGTTGCAGTTCTTTGAGGAAGTAGTTGCAGGGCCACCCCTTCCCCCGGTGGAGGGCCAGGGGAGAATCTCTTCTCCAAAGAACTGACATCCCATCTCTGAGCCCCCAGAGGGCGCAGATGGCAGTGCGCGCCGCTCACGAGCCTCGCCACTCTCGTCCCCCTCTGTCGCCAGACCCCTGACAGAGCAGGCCCCCGTGGAACGCTGGTCCTTCCCTGGCCTTCCTCTGTCAGGATGCGGCATATGACCGTGCCCCCACATCGGGACGGTCCGCCTCCCACGTCTGGGCCAGTCATTCTGCCTCGCTGCCCCATCGTGGGTACGTCTGTGGTTCACATGACCCCGCTTGTTCAGTTTTGGAGCTTCCAATCTGTCTCACTGGCTCACGAGAATCATCAGGCTCGGCTTTCCGTTTCAGTTCGCACGGTCTCCTCCCCGCTCCGGGAAATCCAGTCGACCAAAAGGACGCCTACTTCCATGTCTCCTTTCTTCCTCGACACAGACCGTTCCCTCGGTTTGTTTTCGAGAGGTGGACATACAAGTACGCGGTTCTCCAATTCGGGCTAGCCCTGTCTCCTCAAAGAAGTCTCCTCGGTTACGGATGTAACCCTCGTTCCCTGAGTTATGTCTCCCTGCCACTTCCGCTGTACCGGTGGAACAGCCGAGTTCAGTCTTGGCTCCTCAGCGAAGAAACAAAATCTGCATGTTGCGGCGTCCTCCTTTTATACCCACGCGGTGGAAATTTCGCCATGCAAATTCCGCAGACCCATGGCATTTCCTTGCCATTGGCTCGTTTTATTTCTTTCGAAGATGAGAGGCTTCTAAGCGAACCCCATTTCGTCGTCATTTCGACGTAACGTCTCCGTTCCCTACTCAGGGAACGAGGGTTACATCCGTAACCGAGACGTTCTGTGGGTTCATTTTTGCAAATTCATTCAGTTATTTTTTTTGGATTTAAAACCCCCACCTTTTAGATTTACAGACAGAATACACATAAATGAAAACCTTCTGACCCCTTAAAACAGACACGGAAATACATCTCCAGCAGAGTCCCTTAGAGATGCAGTCAATAGCAGCTTTAAATTAAGTTATTGACAGCATACCGTAACTTGACTATGTGTAGATGATACCTCCCATAAAGCATCCAGAATTTGTCATCCCAAACCGAAGATATAAATACTAAAATATAAATAAATGTATGTCTTTTGTTCCCCACAATCACTCAAACATGTCTGTCCATTACTGTACAAAGGGACAACCTTGGAGATGGGCCATACATTTAACCAGCCACTCAAAAAAATGTAGTTGTCATGGTCACAGACAATAAATTGTCAGCCCTACATGTGCAGCCAAGTCCATTAAGATGCTTGAGTTCAATTAAAGTTCTTCTTATGTTTCCGTTTTGCAGAAGAAACGTGACCATTTCAAGTGCCAATTAGACCTTGGGTTTATCTCTAGGAATCTGGCTCTTAACCCGACTGCCTGAATGAATGCCGTCTGCACCGGGCTGTGTCAAGAAAAGGAACCTTGTGCAATCCATCTACTGCAGCAAATCTGGCTCTGATTTCTACTCGCTGTCCATCGGGGTTTGGCTGCCAGTCTGTGTGCCTGCGGTTTCTAAAAGAAACCGCAGGCACATTGGACTGGCAGCTCCCTGAACAATCAATATTGACTTCCAGGCCTGATCTATTTTAGAGCCATTCATGCTGCAAACTATAGATCTCTAGGATTACTAGACTTTACTCTTCCCGCTCTGGAAGTACTGTCCATTCTGTGTGTGCACAGTACTCGCAGTGCCATAAAAGCTCAGCTGTTTGTAGGCTATAAAGTCAAATATATTGATACACTGTAGTTTTAAAATACATGCTGCCACAGTGATCCCAACAGATAATTCCAGTCCTCAAATCTGATCCTCAAAGCAGTGTGCTAATATACAGTTCAATAGCACTTTTAAATTTTCACTGTTTCTATCACTCTGCTTGTCTGTCTTTGTGTGTTTTAGGCAAGACTGGGCCTACTGGTACATAAGTGTGTGCCTTAGTGGTAGGGATTTTTCAGTGACTTTCTGCAGGTTCCATCAATGGAATCTGTGGTGTATGTCAAGTGACTGCTTATGAGTTCAAACGTGAATCATTTAGTCATCCATTCAAGACATTGAATAATTTTATTTATACAACTCATTTTCACAAGCCCAAGGACTATTAACAAAGGTAGTTGAGGAACATTTACAATTTACAAACAGCACAAAAATAAACACAAAAACATTATATACAATTCATGGAAAACACAATTCAAAAAGATACGTTTTAAGTTGAGACTTAAAGGCAGATAAAGAAGAGATATTATAGAGACAGCCAGACAGCCTGAATCGTGGATATGACAATACGCCAAGTTCAGATGATCTAAGAGACCGGATGGGCAGGTATGGGTGAAGTAGGTCATATACGTAGATATAGAGCAAGACCATTTAAAGCCTGTAAAGTTAACAGGAGTACCTTAAAATGAATACGTTATGCAACAGGCAACCAGTGAAGATCATGAAGTCTAATCGAGCTGAGCACTCTCGCTGCTGCATTTTGTACAATCTGTAGCCTTTTGATGTGTGTTTTTTTGTTTTGTTTTTTTGGTAAGCCAATTAACAAGGCATTGCAGTAGTCCAAATGAGAAGTTATTAGTGCATGAACAATGGTTTCTGCATCAGCCACATTGAGGCAGTTGTTGATAACAACTGAAGCAATATGAGAAACAAAGGAAAGAGAGGAATCAAATAAAACACCAAGATTACGTAGAGGGAAGGAGGGTTTAACAAGAACCTCATCTATGTCAAAGGACAGGTCCATTCTATTTACAGGTATGGTGGAGCTGATCAGCATTATTTTGGTTTTGCTGTCATTTAGTTTAATAAAGTTCAGATACATACATTCAGTGTTTGATTTCTCTAATATATGCAGTGAGTGAGTCAGGCAGAGATGAAATATCTGAGGAGGTGGTAAGATAGTTGTGTGGACGTCATCAGCATAACAATGAAAACGAAGTCCATACTTGAGTATGACATCACCAAGTGGCTGCATGTAGATGATAAAAAGTAACGGAGCAAGAACTGAGCCCTGCAGAACACCCTGTGTCATTGGAGTTGTGGTGGAGCTTGTGGCATCCTCGCATGGTGATAAGAGTAGAACCACCGATTCCGATATCAGAAAGACGGGACATGAGAATATCATGACAGATAGTAACAAAAACTGAACTTAGATCAAGGAGAATTGGGATGTTTGTAAACTCAGAATCCATAAAGAAGGATATCATTAACCACAAGAATAAGAGACGTTTCAGTACTGTGAGATAAGCAAAATCCAGAATAAGAGACGTTTCAGTACTGTGAGATAATCAAAATCCAGACTGAAAAGGTTCAAAAAGACCATTTACAGTTAAGTAAATTCGTATTAGGCTATTCTCTAAATGTTTTGCCAGAAATGGTAAATTAGAGAATGGTAATTGTTCATATTCAAAAATGATCCAAGCCAGATTTCGCAGCACAACCGCAGCAATTTTTAAACTGCTGGGAAGATAGCAGATACTAAGCTAAACAATTTACCAAACTGGTTATGATGGGTGAAATAACAGAAACACACATTTTAAGTAAAGCAGTCATTGCAGGGTTGAGCTGACAGGATTTAGTGTTAGACTTCATGATTAGATCATGTATGGCAGATGGAGTAGAGGTTGTGAAAACAGTGAAAAGATCTGTCAGTAATTTAGTGTGTGGATCACAAGTTTGAGAAGTATCAAAAAAAAAAAAAATAAACCCAAAAAATGGATTTGAGTCTACATATAGAATTTTTAATAGTTCAAGAGAAATAATAGGAGCATGCAATGGTATGAGCTGTGCAATAGTTCTGCAGATGTTCATTGTACATCATAAAGTGCAGATGAAGTCCAGTCTTTCTGTACAGTCTTTCCAAGTGACGACTTTTAGCTTTCATACCTCGTAGTTTGGTAGTGAACCATGGAGACACATGAGTGGTTGGAATCAACCTGGTCTTAACAGGATTATGGTTTGTTCATTGATTCATTCGGGAATTCATTCATTGGCCTTTACGAGGAAGTGAGTGAATCATTCACTCATCCGATTAATTCAAAACACTGAATAATTCAGGAACTAAGCAATTGGCTGTATGAATGAGTCATTTTTTTCAATTAACCGATTAGATCAAAAACACTGATTCAATGATTTGTGTGTGCAGAGACGCGAGTTGATTCCTGGAGCTTGGAACTTGGGAAATGAAGTAGGCCTATACCCAGGCCTTTACCGGCTCGTGTGACGTTGCATTGTTTCTGCACAGGATTTTTTTTTAGCAAGAAAGAAAGAAGTCTTCTATAAGCTGACCATAGCAATTTTACTGTATATGCAAGAGGAGATGAACTTATCCTCTGTAAACAATAACAATTTCTCGATAGTTAATGGATAGAGAGGAGAAAAATCGGTTTGGAAAACATTTCCTTCACAGGCTCTTGACAGCTCAGTGAAGCTAAATGATTTCTCTCAAGCACTGCTGGATCAAGTTAAATGTCTTGCTCGCAAACATCAATCCTGTTTATCGCATGGAGGCTAGGAGGATGTTTGTGCACTCCTGTTTAACACATCTCTTCCTCACAGGCACAGCCTCTGAAAAACCACAACGACGGAATGGCATTTCCTTTCCCCTCCCCACCATGGAGCTGACTGCTCTCAGCACACATTTATCTGTGATTGATACGCGACTCTCACAAGACTTGTGAGACCCAGCTATCATACTGTGTCAGGCCACTAACAAACAAATAGTGTTTATTTCCCAGACAGTTTCCGGCACTTTTGTCACTCGCGAGGTAAATACGACTGGGGATGAGCCAGGGGTGGTCCTCAAAAATTGCGCTATTAAAAGAACCAATGACTCGTCTCGGCAATTCTAACGTTCCATTAAGCTTTCATAGAAAATAAACCTCCGCCTACATTGAGTGAATGAATATACAGAAAAACATTTTAAAAATATTTGTCAAATTATTCCCATCCTTGATTTTAAAGGCTTTAAAGAAGTTTGAAGCAGTATCGTGAATAATTTTAAAGTCTCTACACTGTAAACCCTAATGTTGTCTTTACTTAAACAATCAAGTGTACTTGACTAAACATTACTTTAAATTTAGCATTTTGGCCCTGTCACTCAAAAATATAAGTTCAAATAACTTATTTACCTTCAAAATACATAAACTTAAGATTTCAAGTGCTGTGAGCTCAAAATCCTGATTAATCCTTACAAAGGTCATTTTCACAAATGTTGTTTTCTTGACTGTGAAATGAATACATTCACATGCTTTCTTCAAGTGCAAGGTGACATTCTTATTTTACCAGAAAACAAATGGCTTTCATTATATTACAATTATTGATCGCAATGGAAATAATAGATTTTTTACTGATTTTTATTTTTAAATCTGATACTTTAAACTTGATAAATAAACTTTAATACCCATATACAAGTGTTTTTGTAATACGGTACATCTCCAGTGTTAAATTGACACTGCTCAGTGTTTATATGAGTCCACACTCAAGAATGTTATAAGTAACACTGAACCAGTGTTAAAGTTAATGAGATAATTAAGTGATTAATTGAGTGATGATTGATCATCATTTGTACAAGTTCTGAAAGTTAACACTGAAAACACTAATAAGTTGATTGAACTTAATTGATTTGAGTAAACTCGTTCCCTCAATTTAATTGAGTAATGGGGTCTACCAAAACGTGCATATTTAAGTGTACTTAACTTGGTGCTTATGTAGACTTGACTTAAACTGTTTAGTTCACCAAACTTGACAATTATTTAATGTACTTAAACAATAAAGTTAACTTAACTTAGTGTTGATTTCAAGTGTACTTGTATATTTAAGTACACAGCAAAATCCCCAGTGTTAAATTGACACTGCTCAGTCTTTATATCAGTCCACACTCAAGAGTGTTATAAGTAACACTGAAGCAATGTTAAAGTTAATGAGATAATTTAGTGAATAATTGAGTGATGGTTGAGCATTATTGAAGGTACCTGATGTTATCAAGCAGAATCACTGAAGGAGAAAACCATAATTTTTAAGTCACCGTTATTGTGATAAGTGTTTGTTTTAGTTGGGCTCTTGCCCTTTGATCATTAACTTTATATTTTGTTTGACTGCTGTAACTCAGTTATAACAGCCAGATGAACAAATAGAAAAGGTGATCTGATGGTGGTGATTGTGTTTTAACATAATCATTATTTCACAATCTTTTGACCTGAATCCTAAA
The DNA here is from genome assembly GCF_029890125.1 of Rhinichthys klamathensis goyatoka. Taxonomy (NCBI): domain Eukaryota; kingdom Metazoa; phylum Chordata; class Actinopteri; order Cypriniformes; family Leuciscidae; genus Rhinichthys; species Rhinichthys klamathensis. The sequence goes on along the minus strand of NW_026606652.1, from coordinate 542,058 downwards.
CTAAACTCATTTAAAGCCCAATTTCTGAATTAGATTTATGTTATTAATTATAGCAACACTGTCCTTGTACAGCATTACATTTTTAACGATTACATAATAATGCAAACAATTTCTTTGAAGTTGTTCTTATACATATTACTGTATATTATTTTTAGACACACAGACATCAAGATTTACAGTATGAATCTCAGCAATGGTGATAAACAGATCACCTCTGAACAGAAGCTCATTATTTATTCATGCAGCAATGCATGATGGGAGCCATGAATGAGTTTTGATTGGTGGCACCCAGAATGCACTGCAACATGCTTTATGTCACCATTGTTGAGATTCAGAGGCTGATTCTTGATGTCTATGTGTCTCGAATAATATGATCTATATATTTTTTATGATAACAACCTTAAAAAAGAATATTTTGATTAAAATTTAAATGTTACAAATATTATATAAAATATAAACAGTGCAGGTGAACATGATTCAGCTTTATATGACTTCAAAGATTAATTTCCAATAATTATGAAATAATGATTACGTTAAACACAATCACCATCATCAGATGACCTTTTCTATTTGTTCATCTGGTTACAACTGAGTTACAGCTGTCAAACAAAATATAAAGTTAATGAGTTAAGGGTCAAGAGCCCAACTAAAGCAAACACTGATCACCACAACGGTGACTTAAAAATTATGGTTTTGTCCTTCAGTGATTCTGCTTGTTATCATCAGGTGTCTTCAATAATGCTCAATCATCACTCAATTAATCACTTAATTATCTCATTAACTTTAACACTGCTTCAGTGTTACAGTCTACATAAGCACCAAGTTAAGTACACTTAAATATGCACGTTTTGGGAGACCCCATTACTCAATTAAATTGAGGGAACGAGTTTACTCAAATCAATTGAGTTCAATCAACTTATTTGGGTTTTCAGTGTATGAGATCAAAATTGATAATTCTTGTTTTTTTATTATGGAATATTATTATGGAATATTGCAGTAGTTATTGTAAATGCTTTATCTTTGCACATAATAAAAAAAAAAAGAAGAATGTATGTGCCCTTGTAATCTTTATTTAAAATAACTCCCCTTCCCACTTACAACAACATCTCTTGGCACAAAGGCGGGCCAGCCTGTAGCTCAAGAGATTGATTGTTTGCGTTTGGCATCTGATAGAACGCTTGGACCCGGAAACAGTGATGCGTGACGTCAGACTTAACGATTGGATAACAAACCGTAACTATCTAATGATCCAATAAATTTCCAATGGAAAAAATCAAGTCCCGTCCTACATTATTTATTGTTCAAGAAGCCGTTTCACTCGGATATACATCACAATAGCGAAGCATTCCGTTTAATGCTGACTTTAAAGTGGAAATGAAGCAGTCAGTCAAGTTTACATTAAGTTAACTGATTTCCACTTTAATAAAAAATATATATAACAAACACGATTAATGTATCCATTTTAAAAAAACATCTTGCAATACCACAGCGCGTGACGTCAGGGGGTTGGTTGTCTTAGCTGCATGAGGTACGTAGATATAGTAGAGGACTGACAGGTAAAGTTAAAGACAGAGCAATTTAAAGATGGAAACTGGAAAGCCACATCATAAGTCAAATGGGGGAGGGCACTACTGTATTGCTCCTGGTTGTAGAAATTATTGTACAGCGTTAAAACAAAGGGCAAAGGAGAACTAAAACGGAGAACGTAACGTTACTGCTTCACTGGCTAGTGGCACTGAAAAGGAAGAACCCTTCAATGGGCGCTGATGTCAGAGTATGCAGTGAAAATGTTTTGGAGGAAGATTACATTGAGGAAAATACCTTTGATTCGGGCATTTATTCTGATTTAGTCATTCGCCGCACCAACAAACTTAAGCCTGAAGTTGCTCCGTGTGTTTTTAGTTCCTCTGGCTATAACACGCGCTCTACCGACCGCCCAACACTTGCCGATAATGGTAAATGGACTGCATTTATATAGCGCTTTCACAGACCCAATGGCCACCAAAGCGCTTTACAATTTGCCTCACATTCACCCATTCATACACCAACGGGCGACGGCAGCCATGCAAGGCGCCATCCAGCTCGTGGGGAGCAGCCGGGGTTAGGTGTCTTGCTCATGGACACCTCGACACTTGGTCAGGTGGAACCGAGGATTGAACCACCAACCTTCCGGTTTGTAGACAACCTACATGAACCACTGAGCCACTGCCGCCCATAATCAAGCTTTTGCTGCGTTCACGAATCTCCCCTCATCACACGATTGTTTTCCTCCAGCGGAAACAGAACATGAAGACACTCTATAGTTATTTATATATGTGATTTGGCAAACGCTTTGTGAAAAGTTGTTTTAAATCATTAAAAATATTGTTTTACAGTGCAGAGGAAAACAGCACTCTGTCAATGTTTATCAGATTGAATGAAAGAGAGAAACATCATGTTATTATTTCGTTCTATTAAATTATGACCCTGCAGCTGATTGTGGCATGTATAGCCTTACTTACAGTAAAGGGATTTGTGGTTTTTGATGTCACTTTGAATTATAGAAGTAGCAAATTGACGGCACCTTGCCGTATCGGCTCAAATGCGTAAACAATGACTTATTATGGGCTCAACAGTCCTTTCAAGTTTGTCTTCCTCTGTCTTCCTTGTCTGAGGTAAATAAGTAAATAAATGCTTATATTAAGCTGGGCATACACCGTGCAATAAAAAAAAAAAAGTACTATATCTATATAAACACTATATCTATTTACCTCAGCAAAGACAACCAACCCCTGTGACGTCACGCGCTGTGGTATTGCAAGATGGTGGCGCCCTTGCTCCAAAAGCTACAAAACATCCCTTTTCTTTCAAATGGTTACATTAATCATGTTTGTTATATATTTTTTAATCAAAGTGGAAATCAGTTTACTAAATAATGTAAACTTGACTGACTGCTTCATTTCCACTTTAAGTTCCCTTTAAATTCCCTCATTCCATTTATTGTAACGTATGTCAGTGTGTAACTAGCACTGACAAGAGTGTGGGATGTTGGGCCACTTCATGCCAATTAATAGTGTGACATTTTGTGCCAAGCCAATTAACATGTCTTATCCACTATCTCTTTGATTTCTAGGATGCATCTCTGGTTCTATCTGGGTATGATACTGTTATTTTTGGAATGATGCACATTTAATGCCTTATCTTTGTTAAATGTATCTGTATAGACATTGTGAGAGTAGAAATGTACAAAAAGGAACATACATATGTCCTTGTTTGTAAATCATTGTGATTAAAAGGTTTTGTTAAGAGTTGTCATAGCCTCAGTAAAGTTTTTAGGTTGTGTTCAGGTACTGCACTTGCTGAAAAAAAAATAGGTTTCACTTTATTTTGATGGTCCCTTTAACACATTCTGTTGACTATAAGTAAAGTTTAGTTTAGTTTAGTTTAGTTTATTTAGTTTTTAATAACGTGGACAGTCCCTTTTTGAAAGAAAAAAAGAGCAGCTTTAGCCTCTACGGCTAATTTCCAGCTGTAGTCCCCGGCCAGTTGTCAATAGGCATACATCAATAAAATACGTTACAATTATATTTACAGCAGGACTTCTCAAAAGGGGACAGACATACTAAACATGTGACACACAATTCAGACAAATAAGCAAGCAAACACAGATTGCAAAGGCACAAGAACAATTCATACAGTAAAACAATACAACAAGACACAAACAATAATCATACAGAGGCCACATTAAGGCACATTAAGGCACATACTGGACATAACATTGAGGCAGGCAGCAGAAACCAAGTGGCAACAACATGATCATGTCACATCAAATACACAACACATCTGTCAAATTAGTGTGTGCAGCTGTAATTGTCAGACAGCCAGTTTTTAAGATGTATAGTAAAATTGGAATACATTTGTATATCTTTGATTGTAGTGGGCAGTGAATTCCAATTTTGTATCGCTTTAATAGAAAATGATAATTGACCGAATGTGCTTTTCCTAAATGGGATAGTAAGATCACCTCGTGTTGTGCTTCTGGTAATCTGACTGTTGTTATGGCGTTGGATTATAAATGAATTGAGAGGAGCTGGAGCGTTATTATGCATAATTTTGTGGACCAAACAGATGTTTTTGTATTTAATTATATCTTCCCAGCTTAGCAGTTTATGATTTTTAAGAATTATACAATGATGGGAACTATTAGGCTTCTGGTCCAAAACTTTGAGAGTTTTTTTATAGAGAGTTGCCAATGGCTTTAATGTTAAACCATTAGTTTGACCCCAACTTGTCAGACAGTATGTTAGATGTGACACAATCATGGTATCCATAAATAATTTGGCCGCATGAAAAGTCAGTGCATTTCTAATATGTCTAAAATTAGCTAAACTAAACTTGACCCTTTTACACACGTTTTTAATATGTGGTTTAAAAGAAAGATTAGAATCAATAATAACGCCCAAATACTTAACTTGGGGCACAATACTAATGTTTTGACCAGATATCATTATGTTTGAAACAATATTACATTGTCTCTTAGTGAAAAACATTCCCACAGTTTTATCTATGTTTAGTTGAAGGCACGAACGATTTAGCCAATTGGTGATTTGATCCATAGCTGTTGTAAGTTTAGCAGCAGCCAGATGTTTTGTCTTGGCATGTACATAAATTACAGTGTCGTCCGCGTACATTAGTGTATTAATATCCGGGCAAACTGATGGCAGATTATTGATATATACACTAAATAAAAGCGGACCAAGGATCGATCCTTGTGGTACTCCTGTGTGTAAGTTGAGAACTGGTGAACGATGATTGTTCACCGAAACACACTGACTTCTACCTGATAAATACGATTCAAACCATTTAATTGCAGAAGAGGATAAATTAAAATTAGAAAGTCTCGCAATAAGGACCTTATGGTTGACTGTGTCAAAGGCTTTACGGAGATCTAAAAACACAGCACCAACAACACCTTAAAAAAAGTTGCACCTGCATGTCTACTAACTCTCATTAGAGTATGGGTTAGGGTATAATCAGTAGAATGTCTGTTGGAGGATCATCACAATAACGAGTAAGCAGATATTCAGCAGACAGTCTAATACTCTAATAAGAGTTCGTTGACATGTAGTTGCAAAGTCAATTATAGTCAACAGAATGTTCAAAAGGGACCATCAGAATAAAGTGTTACCAAAAATTATTTAGGGTCCTGCAGTACTGCAACCATTTGTCTGCGTTACATTTTCCCTGCATTATTGGTGACATGTTGAGAAGATTCAAGAGATATTCATAAGTCCATAGCGAATCAAATTTATAAAATAAAAAAAATGCTGCTCCGTTGGACAAACAGCTATTAAGCTTGCATTTCTCTTGTCATGCCCCTGTAATACAGCATTGCTAATGGAGATCATGACATTTTCAGCTTTCTGCCCGACAGACGGAGAGGCTGGTAATGCAGGAGGGTTGAATGTTTCTTTTAACACAGGCACTTTGAGCTATTTTCCAAGCCCATTTGTGTTGCCCAGACACGGTTGTTATTTGTCCAGCTGAGTGAGAGGGACATCCTTTCAGGTCAAGCCTTTGTTGATGCAGCATCTCAGTGGGTTAGTTACCTTTCAGTGCACACAAGTAATAAATTACACCTTTACCAGGAATAATCACAGCTGGCTTAACTATAAAACATTCTGAAACGTAATGCATTCTAATCTATATGGTTATCCATGGATTACTCTAGTTGATTACAAGGCTTGAGAATGGAAAATGGTACAGTAATTAGTGGCTTTCAGTCATGCAGTGCGAAGTTAAAATACTTTCTGTACACGGTTCAAACCATTATGCTAGCCTTCCAGGTGGTCAAGTCTTGTATTTGGGGGTACAATAACAATATTTAAATCTATTCATTATTTTGTATTTCGTTGAACATATTCAAATCTCCTGGAGTAACCCATAAAAAAAAGACTATATAAGGTTATACCAAAACAAAATACCAAAATAAAATAAAAATAAAAAGTAATTCTTAAGGCTCAGTGATATTACATACTTTTTAAAATTTAATTTAGATACCACATGACACAGGTTTTTAGGTTACAGTTATAATATATCCATAACACACACACACACACACACACACACACGCCAAAACATTAAAAAAGTGGCTTGGAAGTAAAGGACTCTGACTTATCTCATTACTGATTTCAGATTAAAAAGCTAAATCAAAATCACTTAATATAACTATCTGCTCCTCAGAAATTGTAATATATGGTAATCATGCTGAAAATTGCTATTCCTTTGAGGAAATTAGTATAATCACAACATTATTCTCATAACAATTATTCCGTGACAATCATATTTTTTGTAATTACATTAACAGCAGTTGCTGCCATGTGACTCAAGAGTGCATGAAAGCAAGATCTGGGATCTAAGACTGTAGAATAGGCCATGGTCCTGAAACAAAGAGATTAATTGCAAAGTGATAACTAATTTGTTGTGAAACCATAAGCTTCCACAGACGTAATTGCTCCTCAATTGCTGCCACGTTCTATAATGCTTAATTTGTGTGCTTGTGCACGCTGTCCAACGGCACACTAATATTAACAGACAGCCATTTCCAAGCCTTGCTAATGCAATAAGGGGCTCATGTAGAATAACACTCTAAGTATAGGGAAGGTAATCAAGGCTGAACAAATTCCTCATTCCCAGCTTTTCACTTAAGGGAAAGACTGGTTAATGCAGGGAGACTTTTTAACGAGGACCTGTCCTTGGCTTTATTAAAAGTCTTATACCCAAGGATGGCTTTTCTCAATTGACAACAGTGCCAGAAAGCTCTCCAACAAAACAAAACCATGTTAGCAAGTTATAGAGCTGTGAAAAATCCCATAACAACCCTCTAAGCTTGCAGCTCAGTAACTATTCCCCTCTGTTATACTTTAGAGCACTGCTGATTTTGTTCAAGAGAATGGGGAATGTTTCATAATGTTTAAGAAGTTTGCGACAGTCCTGCAATGACAATGTTTGATAAGAAAGAAGGCCACCCAGACACCTCGCTGAGCCATTCGTTTTTCCTCTTTATGGGTCATTTCATTTCATTTGGTAATGTTAGGCAGTTTTGATTTGTTTAATGTTCAATGATTAAGTTGTTTTACATTTGCGTAAGCAATCTTCTATTGCTTGTTATTGCTTCTTCTTCACCTGTGTTTTGATCCGGAGATGCTGTGCTAGAAGATGCGTAATAGCGCCCCCTACCACATAACAGTGAAAACATGGATAGCTGGAAAATTCAGTTAGTGGAGGGAAAAGAGTAAAGTAGATTTGAAGTAAATTCCTATGTACACTACCAGTGGATATGCCTTCACAAAAATTCAGATACTGAATTAGTTACAAATCTGTTTTCTTTATAAATCAATATTTTCAAACAATGTAAGCTTTTAAGACAATATGTAAAACTATGTGAAAAAAAAGTATTTAGGCTATTCAATCAAAATAGTAAATACAATTACAAGCTCAGTATACTTAGAATATTTTATTATACTTTTAAGTATATCTCGATCAAAAGATTGATTACAAGTATAGGCCAAATATACTACGATTTTGCTGTCAGTATAAGTCACATATACTTACAGTAAGGTGTAATTTTAAGTATATTTCTGAAAAGGTAGACTGGAAGTAAACGTTCTTATTTTTTGTTTAAATTAAGTATACGAATAGCACACTTGAATACACTTCTTTTTCGTAAGGGACAACAACAACAACAACACTGTCTGTGACACTTTTCATTGTGTGTTTAATCAGCTTGTTCTCGTTTTTCAGACAGACTATCAGTCTGAGCATTAGTGGTTTTAAAAAAAGGCTAATTCAGCGAGGAACAAAACTGTTTACTGTTGTAAAATGTTGATTCATTGCATGCATTGGATGCATGCATTTACTCAACCAATTCGTTAAAAATGTTAATTCATTAAAAACAAAACCAGTGTCTTTTTGATTGAGTCGTTTAATCATTTGCTCAAACAGTTAGCAATCTATGAACAATGTTTTTCAACCGTTGATTCATTCAGAATGGAATGAAGCTTAGAATGACTGATTCATTCAGTAATGCCAGTGAGATGTGATGCTCTGTGATGAATGACAGCTGATTTTTCATTGGCTTTTTTATGGCGTAGAGTATTTTTGGCGACGCAAAAATAGACAAGACCGATAGCTGCAGGCCGGAGTAATGAGGGTGCAGAAAGGTGATATGCTTCAACAGAAAATAACCCCTAACCCTGCTCCACACCCTAATAGGCAGCTTTCACAACCAATTGTAAAGACATTTTGGCACAACCCTATCTTTCATCATGCCCATTACTCTAACCTGCATACTCACACTTTGAAATAGATGGCCATCATTTTATCTAAAATGTACGTTATTTAATATGAACTTGTTTGTTGAACTGTTGTATAAAAGCAATATCACACTTTGCATTCGTGCTGTTGGTACGGGCTAGCTCATATAGCATAAAAAGCCATAAGATACATTTCAGAAAGAACGTCTGTTCAGTTGAAGTTTAATAGCCTTTCTGGCCTATATGAGTATCAGAATGAGCAGAACAAAAGCACTTTAGCTTGTGACATTGTGTGGTTTAATGACCAAAAAAAGCACATGACAAGCTGTGCAGTGCACGGAACGTAGTTGTTAATTTAAGTAGGTAATGCAAAGATATTAAGTGGACAGATTCGGAATATTACATTTGTAATATTTATAGTCTAAAAATCTGAATATTTTCACGGTTAACTTGCCTTCATAAAGTCAGAATACGTGCAGCATTATAATGATGTTATTTCTGAAGGACCTGAAATGAAACAATTTTAGACCACTGGCCATCACAATCTCCAAGTGAAGACACTCAGGTTCAAGTTTAACATTGATGAGTGCAGCGTAGCATAATCTAACTAGGGCAGCCAATGACATTAAATTCTTATTTTGCAGAGAACCTATATTTGAACACAATTGAACAGAGCTCTGGCTGAAGGGGCTATTCAGACTTCAGCAAGAGTGGGTCACAGCAACAATGAGATGTGAACTAATATAAGCTCTCCGAAAAAAAAGATGGATCACCTTCGTGAGAAAATTTTTACAATAATTGGAGGAGATATCTGCTATGTCCCCATTCAAGCAGTGGACAGACTTTGGGTGGCATTTCATTATCCTGACAGGAATTGTCACTAGAACGAATTCATCAGTGGACAAAAAAGCTAGATAAATGGCTCGACGAGAAATAGACAAGCCTATCTCCTGAGCTGATGTGAAAGACTTTTTTATACATGTATCATTATGTTAGAAGAGTGGAAGCGGCATGCTCTATATGAACATCTTTTTCAATTTAGTGTGTTTCAAATATTAATGGCAACATGATTTGACCTATTCGCAAGGCACAGGCCATGCAATGAGAAAGATAGCTCATTTAGTGAGAGGAGACCTCTGGCCCTGCTTCGGCTCCCCATATGGCAGGAGATGAACAATGAATGTGAAAAAAGCCAGCTCATGCATTTTAAATTCCCCCTCATTGCTCTATCTGAGCCATGGAGGAGAGCCCAAATGCCTTTTTCCAAATGGAGATGCATGTTTGCGAAACTATTGACTTGCCTCTTGCAGTGTGGTTATTTATGTCATAATATTTTGAGGCAAATAGAAGGTGACAACTAATCCAGCTAATCTGATTAGGAATGTAGGCCACTTAAGTAATATTATGCATGCAGTTTTCCAGGTAAAATGTTTCAAAATCCTTGAAACAAGATACATTTACTTGAGAAGCAACTCTGCATAAGATATTAGAGGGTTAATTAACCCCTGTTGGTTCTGTTCTGTTTACCCTAAGGGGGGTTATTGCTGCTCTCCCTGCTCTTATCCATGCATGGATGCACAGAGAGTTCTTGCCCAGAACAGAACCATACCGCCAATCCTAACTGTATGCTAATTGTCAATCGTATTTGACGATAGTGGTCCTTACAGAAATTAAGATATTTTAAATCAAATTGAGAGATTTATGTCTCTCCATTGACAGTCAATGCAACTACCACTTTTTCGCTTCAAAAAGTTTATAAAGAGATTGTAAAATTAATCCATATTATCCAAACTTTATCCATATTATCCAAACAGAGAAATTCCCTAAAATATCATTTCCTCTATACAGAGGCAAAACGTCTATTCAGGGCTCAGGATTTTTAATGAACTCAAAAGACAAATTCATCAACTTGAAGTGCATTATAAATGTCATCAAAAACACCCACTGTTTGTCTAAAGCTAACAAAAACTGTGCACATTAACAAACAACTGCACCTCCAGCATGATTACAGACTGTACATCTATATATCCTGACAGGAAATGTGCATTTTTTCTCCAATAGTGCATGCTATTCCATATTATTCCATAAATATAAATAGAAAAGGAGAAACAGCAAAGATGTAACAGACAGCACTTGTTCTTTCAGGTCGACTTCATCTCTCATTGTTTTAGACTGGTTTATTATACTCCTTTTTCAGTTAAGTTTGGAAATTTTTACAATTTCATTACCTTGGCTTTTTCTCTGGCATCCAGGCCATCTGTGGCTGCATATCAAGTCACAAACAGGAGCGAGACAACAAGGGGGCAAAGAAGATTTTCTTGTGTGGAAGAAGTAGGTTGTATTAAACTTGCATAGAAGTGGAGCTGAGCAAAAGTGAAGGACAGTCTTATAAAATATGCAACAGCCAAACATACAAACAAACAAAAATAAGAGACTCGAGGAAAAAAAACCCATCTGGTTGCTACAGTTTGAAACAGCATTCCATCAGTCCCAGTATTATTTGTTATGCTGTTTGCTCTTTGAAGCAAGCAAGAAACCTCAAAAAGGAACAAGTCCCACTAAAAATGATTTTGCGCTCTTTGAAATATTCCGCTGTAATACCATGACGAGGGATACTGTTTAAAATTGGCTAAGATGCTACAATTTTGGGAAATAAAGAAAATAGTCAGGAAACCTAATTAATTTTGGATCGCTTGATCTACTGATCACAGATCCTATTTTATGTTTGACATTTGTGGTGTCTGTTTTGTTATGTTTTTGTTATTTCTAAATGACAAAGATTAGTTTTATGTCTAATAAAACTTTTGCAAGTACGATCCCAGCGGAACATACAAATATACGTTGTCATGTATAGGTATGAAACAGCTTCACAAACAGTTTTCTCAACCACACAGTCTCATTATTTTTTTTCTTACATTTCATTCTTACAATTATTCAAATTACCACAGGACTACTGGGATAAAAGTTTATAATTTACATAAACACCGATGTCTACGATAGCGATCAAAATAGAACAAATCACCTTTTGAAAGTAACTCGACGTTTCAAATATAAGGTGTGTTCGACTTGAAGCTTTGCTGCGCAGACCGATTGGTGTAAGACATCAAAAAGTACAGCGAGCGCGATTTGAAAGCATACGGAGACATCTGCTATAATCGCTCTTGTTTCTTAGGATAGGGCAATATTTGGCCGAGATACAACTATTTGAAAATCTGGAATCTGTGGGTGCAAAAAATCGAAACATTGAGAAAATCGCCTTTAAAGTTGTCCATTTATGTTAGCGATTGTGCCGCATTCACTCACAAAAATAAAATTTGAATTATTTATGGTAGGAAATTTACAAAATATCCCCATGGAACATGATCTTTACTTAATATCCTAATGATTTTTGCCATAAAAGAAAAATCAATATTTTTGACCCATACAATGCTTGTTGGCTATTGCCACAAATATACCCATGCTACTTGTGACTGGTTTTGTGATCCAGGGTCGCAAATGTAGTATGAGTAACAAATAAACATAAAATATCAACTTTGACAAAAGTAGTTTTTGTATAAATATATATTCAAATGCAAAACCTAATACAAGTAAGTAATCATGTCTGAAAACAATATTCCCAGCTACTAGGGAATACATAGCTTATATATATATGGGCTAAACAGTCATCTAGTGATTACACCATGGTATTACAGATGATAAATGGAGCATAATTTAGAGGTTAATATTTTCCAACCATAAAATCCCAATAAAATACAAAATATTAAAGAAACAATATTATTGAGCTAAAATATTTTTTTCTGATTTCCCATGGGCCCCCCTTGACTGGTTCCTTTTCCCATGGCACCCCATTAAACAGTTCCTGAAATTGCCCCTGGTTACACCAGTAGGTGGTGACAATTGACTGTTAAAGGGATAGTTCACTCAAAAATTCTGCCATGTTTTACTCACCCTCAAGTTTTTCCAAACCTGTATGAATCTCTTTATTCTGCTGAACACAAAAGAAGATATTCTGAAGAATGTCGGTAACCAGACAGTTTATGGGCCCCACTGACTTCCATAGTTAACTTCCATAGTATGTAAAATAAATACTGAGTAAATCTGAGAGGGTGAGTAAATCATGACAGAAGTTTCATTTTTGGGGGAACTTAACCCTTTAAGAATTTGCCATTGAATCATTCATTCAAGAGATTCATTAAAAAAACGCTGATTTATATTCAGTAATTCAGTAAATATTCAGTAATTCAGTAAATACTCAGTAAATTACATGTTATTTTGTTTAGTTGTCTATTCCAGACAACCCTGCAAATTGTGATTCTCAATTTATCCAGAATCGAACAGCTCAGATCTATTTAATGTATTTATGAGGAGACGGACTACATTTTCCATAATGCTCTATTCTTATGGAATCAAGGAAATGCTAAAATAGATAAAACATCAGTTTCTCCCTTAATGTGCATCTTTTGCTTTTCATGTTGCATTAATGTTTAAGAAGTAAAAAAGGGTGAGAGCAAAATATAAAACTGTCTAGCAATCGCTTAACGACTACAGCTCCATTGACTCCCTGTGTCAATGCATTGATGAAGTCAACAGTTGGATGTGCCAAAACTTTCTTCAGTTAAACAAAGACAAAACTGAAGTCATTGCGTTTGGAAACAAAGATGAAGTTCTCAAGGTGAACGCATACCTTCACTCTAGGGGTCAAACAACTAAAAATCAAGTCAGGAATCTTGGTGTGTCTCTAGACTCAGACCTTAATTTCAGTAGTCATGTCAAAGCAATAACTAAATCAGCATACTATCATCTGAAAAATATTGCAAGAATTAGATGCTTTGTTTCCAGTCAAGACTTTGAGAAACTTTTGCATGCTTTTACCACCAGCAGGGTGGATTATTGTAATGGACTCCTCACTGGCCTTCCTAAAAAGACCATAAGACAGTTGCAGCTCATACAGAACGCAGAACCAGAAAATATGAACATATCACTCCAGTCCTCAGGTCTTTACACTGGCTCCCAGTTACATTTAGGATTGATTTTAAAGTATTATTACTGGTTTATAAATCACTCAATGGCATAGGACCTCAATATATTACAGATATGCTCACTGATTATAAACCTAACAGATCACTCAGATCATTAGGATCACATCAGCTAGAAATACCAAGGGTTCACTCTAAGCATGGAGAGTCTGCTTTTAGCTATTATGCCAGCCGCAGCTGGAACCAGCTTCCAGAGGAGATCAGATGTGCTCCTACAGTAGTCACATTCAAATCCAGACTCAAAACACATCTGTTTAGCTGTGCATTTACTGAATGAGCACTGAGCCACTGTTCGTCCGACTATACTGTATTTTATTTAATTTTGTATTCTAAACTGTTAATTATTCTTAATTCTTTTGATTATTTAAATTTCTTCTATGCAAAGCACTTTGAATTACCATTACCATCAGTTTGACTTGAAGGCAGCATCTGTAATTTTTACTGAGGGGTTGAGTGTATATTGTTTGGATGTGGCATTGCATAACATGTATATAATTATACATAAGATATAATTAATACTGCACATGTATAATTAAGGGACTGAATTAATTAAGATGGTCATACTGGTCTCTAATTATTGATGTAATTCATCTCTTAAAAAGTCAGGAACATAAAAATACCTCAGGGAATTGAATATATATACACTCACCGGCCACTTTATTAGGTACCCCATGCTAGTAACGGGTTGGACCCCCTTTTGCCTTCAGAACTGCCTCAATTCTTCGTGGCATAGATTCAACAAGGTGCTGGAAGCATTCCTCAGGGAGTTTGGTCCATATTGACATGATGGCATCACACAGTTGCCGCAGATTTGTCGGCTGCACATCCATGATGCGAATCTCCCGTTCCACCACATCCCAAAGATGCTCTATTGGGTTGAGATCTGGTGACTGTGGAGGCCATTTTAGTACAGTGAACTCATTGTCATGTTCAAGAAACCAATTTGAAATGATTAGAGCTTTGTGACATGGTGGAAGTAGCCATCAGAGGATGGGTACATGGTGGCCATAAAGGGATGGACATGGTCAGAAACAATGCTCAGGTAGGCCGTGGCATTTAAACGATGCCCAATTGGCACTAAGGGGCCTAAAGTGTGCCAGGAAAACATCCCCCACACCATTACACCACCACCACCAGCCTGCACAGTGGTAACAAGGCATGATGGTTCCATGTTCTCATTCTGTTTACGCCAAATTCTGACTCTAACATCTGAATGTCTCAACAGAAATCGAGACTCATCAGACCAGGCAACATTTTTCCAGTCTTCAACTGTTCAATTTTGGTGAGCTCTTGCAAATTGTAGCCTCTTTTTCCTATTTGTAGTGGAGATGAGTGGTACCCGGTGGAGTCTTCTGCTGTTGTAGCCCATCCGCCTCAAGGTTGTGCGTGTTGTGGCTTCACAAATGCTTTGCTGCATACCTCGGTTGTAACGAGTGGTTATTTCAGTCACTGTTGCCCTTCTATCAGCTCGAACCAGTCTGGCCATTCTCCTCTGACCTCTGGCATCAACAAGGCATTTCCGCCCACAGAACTGCCGCTCACTGGATGTTTTTTCTTTTTCGGACCATTCTCTGTAAACCCTAGAGATGGTTGTGCGTGAAAATCCCAGTAGATTAGCAGTTTCTGAAATACTCAGACCAGCCCTTCTGGCACCAACAATCATGCCACGTTCAAAGTCACTCAAATCAACTTTCTTCCCCATACTGATGCTCGGTTTGAACTGCAGGAGATTGTCTTGACCATGTCTACATGCCTAAATGCACTGAGTTGCCGCCATGTGATTGGCTGCTTAGAAATTAAGTGTTAACGAGCAGTTGGACAGGTGTACCTAATAAAGTGGCCGGTGAGTGTATATATATATATATATATATATATATATATATATATATATATATATATACACATATAAATGTCCTTTTTGACTCTAAACAATATGGGACACTGTTCTACAAACATTCTTCAAAATGTATTTTATTTTCCCCATGAAAAAGGCATACAGGATATGAATGACATGAGGGTGGGTAAGTAAATAAATGATGACTTAATTTTAATTTTTGGATGAACCTTATGGGTTAAACTGAATGTGATGCCATGCAGCAGTTCGAGATCCACCAACTGTAATTTTACTTCGAAAATTGGCAAAAAGGTCAAAATTCATAATGATGGCGTACCAGGCAGAACAATGATAAAGCTTTAAACTATTCGAGAAGGTCAAAATAATGAAAACTAGACATTCCTATTCAGTCTCAAAGGAATAGTCCACCCATAACTGCAAAATTATGTCATCATTTATTTACCCTCATGTCTTTCAAACCTCCCCCCCCACCCCCATACAATTAAAGTCAATGAGGTCCGATGTTGTCCATGAAAAATATCATATTTTGTGTTTTGCAGAAGAAAGAAAGTCATACAGATTTGGAACGACGTGAGGGTTGAGTGATTCATTTACAGTACATCTGACCCCTTACACCTTTTTTTTCTCTTTCGATCTTGTGAGGACGTTGTATATCCCAACGCTCCTTCCTGCCCCCTTCTCCATGTCTGAGAAGCATTCTCTTTAGATCAATTACCAGCTGGATCTATCTAGGTTGTTTCAGCATCATAGCAAACATGGGATTAATTACTGAGGACACACCAGCACCGCGGTACAAGAGCGCCTCACCAAAAGAGGGCTTCCAACCTCTCTGTGTGGGCCGGAGCTTGTTTGTCAAAAGAGGAAAGCGAAATCCAGCCAAACCCCTTGTGTCATTAATTACACCGTTTCCTTCATCCAGAGCAGCATCTCATGAGTAACGTGCCATACCCCTATTGCTCCCAATTTCGCCCTCTGGTGGGTGTCAAGCTCGTATAACTTTATATACTAGGACAGGCTTACTTTTCAAGCGTCCCACGCAAGTTTTACAACAATTTCCGCACTTCTGCTCACAACAAAGGCGTGTTGTCTTATTCAAGACACAATATTGAGGGTGACTTCCCTTGCATGATTATAGAGTGCACATTACTTGGAGGTTAGGTTTAATTGTTATCCTCGTGGTGCCCGGGGTTGTCTAATTACATGGATTTGTTAGTGGCATTTGCGTGGCCAAAAGGTCATTCGTTTCTCATTTTTCAAAAGTAATTTTCCTTGCAGTTATTCATCAGTATTGTGAGGAGGCCAGCGATTTGCAAATGATGAAGGAGCTCTGGGGAACTAGCGAGGGGTCAAAATCTTCAGGGCTGCCGTCAGCTGCAATTTGTGCATCTGGTGTTAACTGTAATGGTGGAACTTAAATGACCTGTGTCTGAATGTGTTTCAGAGTTATGACATAAGCTCAAATCATTGTTTGTTAAATGTTATTTGCTCTGCTTTTTCACCTGAACACCTTGAATATTCCATTTTCTTCACAACGACATACTTTCTTATCCGAGACCCCGGAGGTATCTCGGATTTTCAGGTAAAGTAATACATTTCTGCTTCCAGCAGGCAGCAGGCTGTTGGGATGTGACCTCACTCGTTCTTGGCACACCTTCATACTGCCTTTATGAAAGTCCTAATCTGGTTGGGCGCCAGCATGCGGTCTCTCTATCTCTCTCTTGTTCTGTTTAAAAGACCGAATTAACATGTGTTTTCACACATTGACAGCAAAGCTTACTTGATAAAAGCATAATCAGTAAACTGTAACTGCATCGTAATGAGTGACATGACAGTGACAAATAACTGGTTGGTTTTTGAGCTAATTCCTGTTGCACCATAAGGAGTTGTTTTGAAAGCATGCACATTAACTGCATGTGCCATTATCAGTTCTCTGTTGTTTCATGTGAGGGTGATGGAAAATACACAACAACAGTCAGATGGTCATTATTTTATGTATATATATTAGGGGTGGCACGGTACATGAAAAAACATCCGAACCGTTCGGTTCGCTTGTCTCGGTTCGGAGCGTGTGTGCGTCTCACGGTTCGACGCATGCGCAATGTAGCCTCGTGCCCGTATGTGACCTCAGACGTGTGTTTCCTTTTCGCGCGAAATAAGACGTGTGACATACCAACGCATTCTCATCCTTTGGCGTCATATAGGTGACGCCATATGACATTTCGTCGAAATCTTACGCACATGGCATCCTTTAGCGTCAATATAACACGCACTGTTATGGGTAGGTTTAGGTCTGGGGTAGGGTACGGTTATGACGCCTTGGGATCTGCGTCTCATATTCACGCTAAACGATGCCATGGGCGTTGGATTTAGACGAGCGTCACCTGTATGACGCCTTGGGTTCTGCGTCTCATATTGATGCTAAAGGATGCCATGTGCGTAAGATTTCAACGAAATGTCCAAAGCGTCACATGTATGACGCCAAAGGATGAGAACGGGCTGGACATACATATTAGGCTTGTTCGACTTCAACCGGTGCTGCACAGAGCGATCGGTGAATGACATCAAAGTACCGCGAGAGTGACGGCTCCATATGCTTTTCAATCACTCTCGCGGTACTTTGATGTCATAAACCGATCACTCTGTGCAGCGCCGGTTCAATTCGAACAACCCAGTAAAAGTGGAGTATGGAGTGCTGCAGGTCACGTCACGCGGAGAAGTGGCAAGTGGGAGAGATAAGGAAGGCTAACCGGAGTTGGAGGATGCGCCAGCGTCTTATAAGTCCGGTGTGTGGGAACATTTTGGATTTCATGTTATGATATTTTAATATATAGCTACAGTGGCACTTTAAGTTTAGATAAGAACTCCAGTCATATGTTTCCAAATACTGCACTTTAATTTCAAGTGAAAAAAATGTATCCTCACTCTCAGGGAATAGAAGCATTGTTGATACTGTTTTTGTGTTGAGGTTGAACTTATGTTTCACTTTATGATTATGGCCTTTGCTATTGCTATAGCCTAATTATAGGCAATTATGTTTAATGTATTTTGACTTATTTAAAAGACAGAGTTTTAAGAGTGTCACGATGTGGGTTTGTGTCTTGTCATGTTCTATGGTTCCCTGTCTTGTCTATTAGTTATCCCAGGTGGTTCTGATTTCCCACGCCCCCTTGTTTGTCCCATGACAAAGACACTGACAGGTTATGATGTTATGGTTTATGTCAAGGTGTCATAACAAAGACATCTTAAACAATGTCATATTTCCATTCAAAATGTCATTATTGAGCGAAAGACACTTAATGACAGTTGTCATAAACATGCATAAACCCTACTTCATATTCATGACATATGTCATGTCATGGTTATGAAGGTGTCATGTCAGTCTTATGTACACCCCTTCAAGTAAAGTGTTACCAATTTTTGTAAGAGCTACACTTAAGTTGGCAGTTTGATAAATGCAAGTTAATTTCAATCTTTGTGTGCTAAAAATGCACATAAGTTCCTGTAGTGATACACATACTTTTTTTGCCAAATAAAATGTCTTCTCTCTTGCGGTATCAAAATCTCACCTAGCTTTCCTCGGAGATGGTCCCAATAATGTGCTTAGAGTCAAGTTAAATTCAGTTTGTGTATGATTGCATGATATACATTTTTTTTTATACTGTATCCTAAATTGTGGATAATTAAGCTATATATCATATGCTGAAGTACATTTCTGGAGTGTTAAAGATTAAAAGAAAAAATAACAACAAGAACCGTACAGAACCGAAAACCATGACCCTAAAACCGTGATACAAACCGAACCGTGGGTTTTGTGAACCGTGCCACCCCTAATATATATATATATATATATATCTCTTTTCACATAATAAAATAATTATTAAAACTCAGATCATTTCATGTCCATATATATATATATATATACACCGGGAGGAGACCCCGGGAAATACCTAGGACACGCTTTAGGGATTATGTCTCCCGGCTAACCTGGGAACGCCTCGGTATTCCCCCGGAAGAGCTGGAGGAAGTGTCTAGGGAGAGGGAAGTATGTGCGTCTCTGCTTAGACTGCTGGCTGCTCCCATGAAACGGCCCCGGATAAGCGGAAGAAGATGGATGGATGGATGAATGGATGTATATGAAATGATCTGAGTTTTAATAATTATTTTATTATGTGAAAAGAAAGACACTGATACAAAACAGTACAAAAAAAAGAACAGTACAGGGGTCTCAAACTTCCTAGCTTGGTAATACCAAACTCTGCTACTTCGCTTTGCTTCGTAGACAGAGTCTAGAATGGCATAATTGAAAAGGGGTGGGGGGGGGGGGGGGGGGGGGTGTGCTTGTCCGAAGTATAAAATCATTGGTTACCCGTAAGCCAATCACATAACGTTTGGTTATGACGTGTGTTATTCGCCGCATCAAACTTCCACTGTAAACACATGTATGATGCGAAAACGAAACCATCGAGCGAAATACCGGAGTGAACATGGCTGACCGAGTTCTCTTACGAGAGTATCTCTCGTACTGCGTAATAGCTTACGCTAGGGGAAAAACTCTTTTCCGCGAGATATTGAAGCCAAAAATGATCCTTAATTTTTTATTAATGTAAAACGCTTTGCAGCAGCAAGCAGACATAGGCGAAACAGCTCGCGCGCCTATTGGTTGCTCTGCAGCAAATGCAGCAGCCTATCGAGAGAGACTCTGCGTGACGTAATGACCAATGGGGGCAATTCGCGCCCATATCGTCACGTCCCGCCAGAAGGGGCGTGGTCTCACCCTATAAATATGCTCGTTAGGCTGATACAAGCTGATTTTTACCTCTTCAGCGAACCACACGCATCGCTGGATCCGGAGTGAGAAGCCGCGCCGTCGAAGCAAGCCTTTCAGCGGGACAAGCTCTGGAGTCGCTGGCCTCGCCGCCTTCAACTGCCGTACCTGCTGCGCTTTCCGGCGTTCTATATCCTTTTTCATACTCTGTGTGTATTTACTCTGTTGAGAGTGTTTGCTCGCTTACTTGACGCGACTCACACTTCTCTCACAAAAAGAGCTGCGTCTTTTTAAAGATGCCTTCCTGTGGCTCGTGCCGCACCCCGCTCAGCGATGGAGACCGGCACGTCATCTGTGTTTCCTGCCTGGGTGAGGATCACGCGGCTCTCGCGCTCGCTGACGGCGGATGCCCTCATTGCGAGCTTTTGCCCATGGTGACTCTGAGGACTCGCCTGGCATCATTCTCCGAGCCTTCACCGCAGCCCGCCGTGGTGCCGCGCCGCAAGAAGCGCCGCGCCCAGCGCGCTCCCGAGCTTTCTCCAGCCCGCCAAAGCTCGCCGGTTCGCCCGCCAGCTTCGCCGGTTTCGCTCGAGTCGCTCACTGACGGACAACGGCCGCCGCCTGCCGCCGCGTCCATCCACGAGTTTGACGAACCCACCGAGGCGTGTTCTCTTCTGGCATCCGATAGTAAGGGTTTTGGGCGAGCTCCGTGGATCTCCCCTCCGCTAGCGTTTCCCGCCAGCGCACTGGTAAGAGAACCGGCATTGAGACTGAGCTGATGCGTCTGCTCTCTCAGGCCGTGGAAAGCATCGGCCTCGATTGGGAGGCGCCCGCGCAGCCGCCGCGCAACAGAATGGACGGACGCTTTCTCGGAAATGACGAGGCTCCGACGAAATCGCGGCCCGCGCCCTTCCTCCCGGAACTTCACGAGGAAGTGACTAAATCGTGGAACGCCCCCTTCTCCGCCAGGCTGCGTACCTCTGCCTCTGCTGCTTTCTCCTCGGTGGATGGCGCGAAGGACAGAGGATACCTTTCTGTTCCTCCTGTGGAACCTGCTGTAGCGTCTCATCTCTGCCCGCCCTCCGCTGGACGTCGAAACTACGATGAAAAACGAAGTGTCTCATCTACTTCGTGCCGAGATAGCGAAACTACTGAGCAAAGGGGCTATAGAACCTTTATCTCAGGCTCAGAGCGAAGGGGGCCTATACAGCAGATATTTTCTGGTACCGAAAAAGGATGGGGGTCTCAGACCCATTTTAGATCTACGACAGCTGAACAGAGTGCTTGTCAAACGCCAGTTCAGAATGCTTACGACCAGGAAAATCCTCGCGCAAGTGCGCCACGGGGACTGGTTTATGTCGATAGATCTGAAAGACGCCTATTTCCAAATACAAATAGCGTCCCATCACAGGCGATTTTTGAGATTCGCCTTCGAGGGCCAGGCATATCAATACACAGTCCTGCCGTTCGGCCTGTCCCTAGCACCTCGTACATTTACGAAGTGCATGGACGCGGCGCTCGCACCCCTGAGACTTCAGGGCATGCGAGTCCTGAACTACTTGGACGATTGGCTGATTCTAGCTCGATCACGATCGGAGCTCATAGAACACAGGGCCGCATTACTCGAGCACCTCGAGGAGCTGGGCCTCACAGTCAATTGGACGAAGAGCTCACTGTCTCCCAGTCAGAAAATTTCCTTTCTGGGAACCGTGTTGGACTCGCTGTCCATGACAGCACGCCTGTCACCAGAGCGCGTGCTAAATATTCAGCGCGGCGTGAAATCCTTCCGCCATGGCACGATAGTTCCGCTCAAAAGGTTTCAGAAAATGCTGGGGCTGATGGCCTCAGCAGCCTCTGTACTCCAGTTGGGCTTGCTCCGCATGCACCCACTGCAGATGTGGCTGAAAGCGCGGGTTCCACCCAGGGCATGGACAGCGGGTCTGTTTCGCCTCAGGGTCGACCTTCAGTGTGTTTCAGCTCTGGAACCTTGGAAAATAACCGACTGGTATCAGTCAGGTGTGAGTCTGGGGACCGCTTCGAGTGTGAAGGTGGTGTCTACGGACGCCTCCACCTCGGGGTGGGGAGCGCTGCTCGAGGGCAGACCGCTAGCTGGCCTGTGGTCAGAACGGGAAAGGCTCCTTCACATAAACTGCTTGGAGATGATAGCAGTCGACAAAGCGCTACGGCGTTTTTGTCCCCAGGTAACAGGCCACCACGTCTTGGTCCGGTCGGACAACATGTCAGTGGTGGCATACATAAATCGCCAGGGCGGCGTCAGGTCACGAAACCTTCACAGGCTGACGGAACGCCTTCTGGTCTGGGCTCAGCACAACCTGCTCTCACTGAGAGCGGCGCACGTGCCTGGTCACCTGAATGTGGGACCAGACAGACTGTCCAGAAACAATGTTCCAGCAGGGGAATGGTCGCTGCACCCGCAGACGGTCCAGCTGCTGTGGAAAACGTTCGGCAGAGCACAGGTGGACCTATTCGCGTCCCACGAAAACGCTCATTGCCCGGAGTTTTTCTCGAAAAGCAAGGACGCGCTGGCTCATGTTTGGCCCCGCTGCCCCCTATATGCTTTTCCTCCTGTCTCGCTCCTGCCTCAGGTGTTGGACCCCATCCACGCTCAAAGTATATGTGGCGGCCATAGCAACGTTTGCAAAACCGGTGTCTGGCCAGTCGCTGGGGAAAAACGACTTAGTCGTGCGTTTCCTTAGGGGAGCTCGGAGGCTGAACCCTCCCAGGCCCCCTTCAGTCCCGACGTGGGACCTTTCCACGGTCCTGGAGGCCATGAAAGGCGCCCCGTTCGAGCCAATCCAGCTGGTGGACATGAAACACCTGTCGTTCAAAACAGTGTTTCTCATGGCTCTCGCTTCAGTGAAGCGCATAGGGGACTTACAGGCGCTTTCAGTAAGCGCGTCGTGTCTGGAGTTTGGGCCTAATGACTCGAAGGTCATTCTCAAACCAAAGCACGGGTATGTCCCGAAATCCCTCAATACACCGTTCAGGGCCCAGGTAATTTCCCTGTCCGCCCTTCCGGTTCTCAGTGAGGAGGAGGATGCGAGTCTCCTTTGCCCCGTCAGGGCATTGAGAGCTTATGTGTCACGCTCGTCTGTTTTCAGACAGACGGAGCAGCTTTTTGTTTTGTTTGGCGGGCGTTCCAAGGGACTCGCCGCCTCAAAACAAAGCCTATCCAGATGGATAGTGGATGCCATTGCGCTCGCTTACTCTGCGAAGGGCCTACAGTGCCCCTTGGGTGTCAGGGCGCACTCCACGAGAGGCGTGGCCTCTTCGTGGGCGTGGTCGAGCGGGGTTTCCCTGCAAGATATCTGTACGGCCGCGGGCTGGGCCTCGCCGTCTACATTTATAAAATACTATAACCTGGAGGTACCCGCCTTACAAGCTAAGCTTTTGGCGGTCTAAAATTCAGTGCTATCTGCCCCGCTGTGCGGCCCAGATGCTGAGTTTACTGCAGCCCCATGAGTGTTGACACACGTATGGCCACCGAGATCAGGCTGAAAGCTTTCACCCTGGCTGCGCGTTTTATTGTCATATAATAGCCCCGCTGGGTGCTTTTTTATAGGGAATGACGCTTCCAGCCTCTCTTCCTCCACTCTATGTGAGTTTATGGTGATTATGCATTACATGAGCCCTGGGCTTCGGCCCCCGGGACTTTGGTGTTGGATCCCTGTACGCACGGCGTGTTGCATTGTGTTCCCCTAGCGTAAGCTATTACGCAGTACGAGAGATACTCTCGTAAGAGAACGTACTCGGTTACTAACGTAACCTCGGTTCTCTCTAGAGAGGGAACGAGTACTGCGTATCTTGCCGTGCTTGGAATACGCTCTGGTTCGCTTCAGTGATAAAAACCAGCTTGTATCAGCCTAACGAGCATATTTATAGGGTGAGACCACGCCCCTTCTGGCGGGACGTGACGATATGGGCGCGAATTGCCCCCATTGGTCATTACGTCACGCAGAGTCTCTCTCGATAGGCTGCTGCATTTGCTGCAGAGCAACCAATAGGCGCGCGAGCTGTTTCGCCTATGTCTGCTTGCTGCTGCAAAGCGTTTTACATTAATAAAAAATTAAGGATAATTTTTGGCTTCAATATCTCGCGGAAAAGAGTTTTTCCCCTAGCGTAAGCTATTACGCAGTACTCGTTCCCTCTCTAGAGAGAACCGAGGTTACGTTAGTAACCGAGTACGTTTTGCTGCCTCCTTAACCTGATCCTCCATGAGTGCAACCAAGGGGGACACAATCACAACTATCGCCTTGCCGGCCTTTGGCCTGCCCAGTTTCTCGCTGACGATCGGTAATAGTTGATAAATTAAACTTTTCCCAAAACCTGTCGGGAGTAGGGCCACAACATCACCACCATTCAAAATGTTTAACAAACACTCTTCTTGTTTGGGCTTCAGTTTGCAAATGCCGGGAATATTCTCCACAACAGAGCGAATTGCATCCCATGTCTCCATATCCGTGGTCGTTTTCGATTTCCCTAACCTAAAATACAATCTTAAACTCGATGCTTAGCGTCTACGTCACGGCTCTCAGCCCGCCCTCTGTTCGTTGATTGGCCGGCTGTTTTCAGGCCGGAGGAAAACTGAGAGACATGTCGATGTCTCAGACTGAGTACAGAAGCGAACTGAAATAGAGCGGAAGTACGAAGTCTGACGCAGTCAGGCTACAAACTTCCACCATATTGGCCAAATTTGGTTAGGATTTTTGTTTTTACTTAGATTGCTTAGATTTACTACAAATCAATTGATAATTTTTGCATTTTAATGCCCTTTTTAATTGTATAGCTTATTTCAAGTTTACAGTTGGGTTGCACAAAATATCGATTATTATCTGCCGAATATTGTTAATTGTGAGTAATTATTTATTGTATTTGTTCTTTTAGATTACTTTTGTTGTCATCAAAAACTCCCTTTATGTTTAAAAACACTAATAGTTTAATAACACTGTAATTCTTTAGCAAATCTCTAATTGAATATTAATTTTCATACTGCATGTATATTATGTTTTGATGCCTAAATTCACATTTCAAGCGCCAATTATTCACAAATGATTGATTATAGTATTTAGTGTATTATTATTATTTTTTTTTAGACAAAATAATTTAGAATTTTAATATTGTCAATTTATTAATTACTGTCCTTAACGTGAACATAATAATGAACAATTATTTGAATAATTTTATATAATTTAATATATTTTAATATTTATATAATAGAATAGAATTTAATATAACATTTTGAAATCATCCCTCCCAATGCCTCTCTTAGAGCTCCACTATTTAGTGCACTCAATATGTATTACCCATAATACTGTAAAATATAAATATGTTCATATCTGTAAACTTATCCTAACTCTGTTTTTATACTTCTTCATGTTTTGATTCTGTAATTTTTTTTATTATGTGTCTATGTCTATGTGTTTATATGTGTGCAGGGGAAGCTTCATTTACCAAGAAAAAAATCTGATTCTTATTCTGATTTAGTTGAGTTTGAGACTGCTGGTTGACAGGGGCACTTTAGTGTAGTGTTCATAGCAGAAAAATATTTGAATGCAGAATGACATGACTGTCCAATCAGAAAGAGTAAATATATGCAGTACATAATTCATTCCAGAGTTGATATATGTACAGAAAAGAGGTGTTGGAAGGAGCTAACCATGGCATTACTGGCATACTGGTTGTGCCAATGTTCTATTTGAAGATGGAGGTGACGGAGGTGTCTTATAAGAAATTGAACACACAATGGCCAATTTGGGAAATTATTGCAACAGCTGCTGCTGGGTGGGGGGAAAATGAGGAGAAATATGAGGGAATCTTCCTCAGCCAGAATCGTAAATATCTTCTTCATTAGTATGCATCTCTATGCCCTACCAGTGGCAGCAATTTGTGTTTCCAGTCAAAACACCTTGGGAAAAAAATATGAAGGTATTGGTTGTTGATTGGCTGCTGTGGGGTCCGTGTAGAATTGTGCATGAAGACCTCATAAAGCCTCCATACCATGAAACATCAGCTGTTCTTCTGCATATTACCAACATACTGAAGATAAACACTACCACAAATGAGATATGACAAAACATGTCAGAAAGTGTTACCAAAAAGGTCATGCCATTAAGAGTTTATGGAGATAAAACTGATAGTTTGCATTTTTGGCCTTTGCATGACCTTTTAGTGACAGTATATGTGTTTAGAGTCAAAGTGTCTCATTATCTCTGTTCTCCATGGGATTCTGTTAATTAAATTTGGCAGAGAATAGGTACCATACTCGCCACCAAATAATACAGCATTACAAAAATAAAATATTTTTTAAAATAATAGAATAATAGTAAAGTGTGAATGGCAGGCAGGCGCATCTTGGACCTTTAAATGTAAAATCATATTCAACAACAGGAAGTACTCAGTAATTGTGCTGCTGTAAGCCAAGCTATCAACACACAATGATTTAATTTATGCAAAATTGTTTGGCACAACATACTGCATTTTTTTCTTAATTAGCATTTTTGTCTTTTTTTTCAGTATTTAAGTCTTCTAAACAAGATTCATTGAGATGCAAATTTACTTGAGAAGCAAAAAACAGATAGGCTATTAAGAGTTGTTTTCACAAATTAAGTTTATTTTTCTTACCCAATATTTCTTAAACAATGAAGAAAGGGGTATTGAAATAAGATTCAAGATCTTACACAATTTAAATTTTTAATTACATTTATTTAATTAAAGGTACAATATGTAAGATATTTGTAATAAAATATTCAAAAACCACTTTCACAGTGTGATATATTTCATGCAGTTGTGTACTTACATTATCCCAAAAGTTTCCAAGGATTTGTAAATTCCAGTTTTAACCCCCTGGGGTCGGCTATCGCTCCGGCGCGATTGTCTCGCTTTTTTTCTTATCAGTGCAAAAGAGACTCAAAATACTCGGTTGATTTTAATCTTACATATAAGTGTGATACATCATTAGATCCTGTTAAGTTTCTTTTTTTTTTGTGGATACTCACAATAAAAACAAAGTGTTGTGCTTTTCACCAAATAAAGATAAACAAACATGATGCGAGTTCTGCGTTCTCTCTGTCAGTGAAGTCCATTCTGAAACGCGTCCTAAGATTAACTGTAACTCCGCGATTACTTGTCACACAGGCACGAGAGATTTTTCTTTATGAAGCTTGAATTCTCTTTTTTTTTAAATGAAGTAATTTCTATAAAAAATAGTGCTGGGCAAGTTAATGCGTTATTATCGCGTTAATGCATTTATTAATTAATGCCGAATTTTTTTTTTATCGCGCGTTAACGCAGTTTTTTTTATTATTATTATTTTGAAAGTCCGTTGCTCACTGGCTCTGAATACACATAGGCCTACAGTCAAACCATGGATCACAGGAGGGGTGGGATGTTGGACAGCCAGCAAATAACCCACCCAAACCAGCAGTGGAGAGGCTTTGGCAGGTTCTCTCAGGTGAACAGAAAGGGAGACAGCGCTCCGCGAGTGAATGACAGGCGCTCTATGGATAGTAACCATGGCAACGGCTTCTGTGCGCTACGCAGCTGTAGCCTTTTTAACTTAAATTAAAATTAAACATAACTTTACCTGATAGGCCTGCGTGTAGTTTAGCGGGGATGCTCTGCAATGTGAATTCCCTTCTGTTGATGTCCTGATAACTATTTAGATTCTGGAAACTCACAAACAGCGAGCCGAGGATCAGTCTCTCTTCCAATGATTTGTGCTGCGCGTCGTGTACAAAAAGTTAGACAATTCAACTTCGGGAACGCGCGGGCGCGTGCGTGAGGCGAGCATGACTCACAGGAACGCACCCGCTTGTCGCTGCACCTGTGCTCGACCACTTCACCTCACTCTAGGCTGATTTATACTTCTGCGTCGGACCTACGCCGGAGCCTCTACGCTATAGACTACGCGTTGGTTTTCATTTATATATCTGCGTCGTTGTCCGCGTTGACGCGCAATTACACATGCAGAGGGAGAGTATGAAACCCGGGGAGCGGTTCTAGCAATCACAGCGCTTGCGGTACGCGTAGAATTGGCGTTACATTTTTGGAGAGATGCACGTCAGGGTACGCGCGCTACACAGCTAACGCCGGTTTCACACTGCACGCGTTTGCAGAGCGTAAAGCCTTGTTTATACTCGACGCGTCCGCAAGAGCGCGAGTCTCCGCTGACTGCGCGCGCACCTCTCCAAACGGACGAGGCGTTTATACTTGACGCGCTCGCCGTTGTGCTATTCTGTGAAACGACAGGGGGCGACTCGGAGTAATTCTCTTCTAAACCACCAGGAATCAGCAGTGAAGAAGTAGTTTGCCGTTTATTAGTAGTTTATTAATTGCTGATTCATATAAAAATAGTATTAAATGCAGTAGGTTTATTGTACTTTCACTGCATGTAAACTAAACAACTGAAGCCTTATTGAAGAGTGTTTAAACCTTAATTTCATCAGCAGGGCTTACTTCTGCTATTGTAGGCTTATTTTCTAAATGTAAGCAGTTACTTTAGACAAGTGCAAACTGGGTGCTTAATGCAAATGTGTTCCTATTCACAAAATGAAAGGCTTTTATGGTCGCCCATCAATGCAAATGTCTCTGTATATAGAAGGACCATAAACATGCTGATACAGACGTACCAGTTCGGCCAGATTCGGCTCGAAGTCGTTCATCTTCGGATGCGGCGCCGCGCGCGATGTTACAAAAAGTGCCGTGCACACCGCCAGGCGAAATGGGGTCTTGCGCACCCAACGCGCACGACCGCCCACACCGCAATGACGTCATTTTTGCCGCGCGCACCTTCGCGCTCTTGCGGACGCGTCGAGTATAAACAAGGCTTAAGCAGCGCAGGAGCAGTGCGTAGGGTGAGCGGAAGCAGGACACGCGCGTTTTGCTTTCATACTGGCAGCGTTTGACGCGCGCGGCGTGTTTACAGACAAAGTACTCTACAATGGGTAAGTTGGCATTGCTTTATTTCGTTTTCAAATACATTTAAGAGAAAAGACTTGTCAAGAAGCTTATTTCATTAATTAATAGGCTATATTATATAACTTTTGGTTCATCTTTGTTTTTGTTGACTTTGTTTTCTTTTTAAATTGATGAAGGTCATTTGATTGACTGTTTAAAACATAATAGATAACATCAATGCGCTTTTGGGTCAAACTGCTGTGTATTTTGGCCATGATAAATGCATTGTCACTTTAATTCAGCGTAAGCCGCGCGGCAAAAATAGACAGGACGCCGAAACGATCGCGACACTGCTGCTCCTGCTCTGCTCCTGCTACGCGCTGCCGCGCCGCCTCTGCGTGCGGTGTGAATGCTCTAATCTGTTAACATGGGCGCCGAAAAAAAATACGCGCTGCTTACGCTCTGCTAACGCGTGCAGTGTGAAACCGGCGTAACCCCTCATTTACACTGCATACGTGTGCGGCGCATTACGGCTGCGACACGGTTTTATTCCGTCCTTCACACAGTGCCAACTCACACCAGGAGCATTTCAGAAGCGAAGCGACTGGATGCGCGAGACCACGTGATTTGCCTGTCCGGCGTGGTTTTTCTTGATTTTTGTGTGTCTACCTACAGTCTATGGATTTTACCAAGGATATATTGGTGTGCAATACAATTGGGATTCTGCACAGGGTGTTTATTATGAAATTGACAGTGTTTTTTTACTTTTATTTTGTATTTACGGTGCGGCTTGGACGCGGCGTCCGTCAAAAATAGACTAGGCGCCTATATTTAGCGAAGCGGCACGGAGAGCCGCTTCTGGGAAGCTTCTGAAACGCGCCGCTTCGCGGCCGGTGTAAACACACGCATTGACTAGAATGGCCGCGATCAGCCCGGTAGCCGTGTCGCAGCCGTAACGCGCCGCAGACGTGTGCAGTGTAAATGAGGGGTTAGGCGTGAGTTCGACGCAGAAGTATAAATTGGGCTTTACCTCTGTTTAATGTAATCTTACGTGGGAAACCATGGCATGCCATGATCAAACCTAAGCTGCTATCAGAGAAGTAACGTTGGTCGACTTATATCTGTAGTAGTGATCATGACCCTTTGACTACATAGACTGTTTCTGCTGCTCCCTGATACAAGATACCTGTTCAGAAAAGAAAAAAAAACAAGAAAACTGGACTCGTTTTAACAAGCTAGATAAAAGGTAATGCAGTGGCAAATAGCTTTGTTTACATATTTGATTTGATTACGTTAATGTTTAAGTTGAGATTTAAAATATTTTTATAAGAAATATTTTATTGATACTGTGTAAAGGGAATACTGCTGATATAAAAGCACCTTATTTGTTTAAAGTTTTTGCAAACCACATGTTATTGCACTTTTGTAGCAGTACATTTAAATCAAAAGTGCGCAATACACTACTTTAGAATTCATTATTCAATTTTGCGTGTAACAATGCGATTAATCGCGATTAATCGCAAGAAAATCATGCGATTAATTGCGATTAAATTTTTTTATCGTTGCCCAGCACTAATAAAAAACAAATATTCTCAGTTTATGCAATCTGTATGAAAAGAGAGTGCTGTCAGTATTTTTTTCCCCAGCTCATTACATTACGCGTTAATCTGACACGCCCACGGAGGACGCGCGCTATTCAAACGCAAATGTCGAGGCAAGCCATGACAATGCCCACATCAGCCGTTCCACCGGCGGTAAAATGTGTGGTGTATTTTCTGCCTTTTACCGCTAAGAGGCGCTACAATCATAGACTCTGAAAAGTGTTCGTTTATTCCGGTTTATTCTCTCTAATGCGTAATCTGCTACCGCACCGCGGCTGATTCAGAGCGATTGAAAGCTGGTAGCAGATGAATTCAACAAGTGAAACGTAGTTAAAATAATTCATAATCACAATACTGAAATTAGGCTACTGAAATGTAATTGAATAAATAATGAAAACATTTCAACATAAAACATTGCAATAAAAACATTTAGGCTACATCAATGAGGCTTTACAACTTTAACAGCGTAGCCTACAGACGGTATAGCTCAGTGATCAACGCAACAACACGAGCTTCGAGTAGCTTCAATCGAGCCGAGATCGAATCTCAATGTAGCATACATGTTGTTAACCGATGTTGTCCTACAGCGTTTATATTTTACCACCTTGATGCTTAAATAAGTAACTGTTTATAACTGTTTACTTATTTAAAGTCAAGAGTTTTGTTTAATTATCATTACAACATACATTTGCTACATTCCTGTTGAACCCCAGCCGCTGCACAAACGACAAAAACTGATGATGGAAGATTGTCAGCCGATTGCATCAGAAAATGAAAATGAAGAAGCTCGTCTTTAGTCTGTTAAATTATTGTGTAATGTAAAAGAACACTAAAATGACTTAAGTTTGAAACCAAGTTCGAACATTTCAAGGTTTAAATAAAGTGTCGGGACAGTTTTTTTACATTTAAAACAGGGTTGCATCGGGTTTAGAGTTTATTTCTTTTGCGATGCAAAATAAGAAACACTAGGCTAATCTTATTCTTGCGACATTTTAAATTTGTATTGCCAAAGAAATTACAGCTAAATTAAACAATTAAAACAGTACAAAACGAAAATTGTCCAAAGAAACATAATTAAATTAAAAACATGCGTTTCTCTTTGCCTCTCTCGCGCTGGATCTCTTTTTAACAAGTTTATTTAGTCTCCCTCGCTGCGCGCGCGGTCTCTCTCGAAATTAAACATTTCAGGGTAACAACACATCATACAGCTGATAATACTGTATATGTCGCTGCGTGTCAGCCATACAAATCACGAAAAAATTATTTAGCCTTTAATTGTTGCTTCAAAGACACAGCATGCCTTGTTGAATTCACCTTACAATAACTTCAATTGCAATTTTGTGTGAAAAAAACTTTAAATAGGCTACAATAAATAAACTACAATATTTATAATTTAATAAGATATGGGGCCTACATTTAGACACAGATTTATCCTTACAATAATTTTGCCTGCTCATCAGGCTGGCTATCCGACACTCTCCATATGAAAGAGGAACATTAACACCTTTGTCCAGCAACTGTCCCTCCAACCCCCCACAGGCTATCGGAGTCTGAGGCTGACTTAACACAAAGAGAAGTCGCAATTCACACTTAAATCGCTATTCTAGACAGTGTTGATAATGAAGGAATTAAATGATTTAAGTTACATGTAGCCTAGTGATATTTCTGTCATAAAAGTTTATTACTAAATATTTCATTATTTCAATAATTGATGAAATAAAACTGGTTTGGGCCAGCTTTTTCCAAGCAAAACTAAATATAATCTGAAAAAACGCATGTTAATTTGTTGTCATGAACAAAATGTTCAACTCAATATTAAAGTCTACAGGGATCTTTGGATCCTTACAACCAGGCATGCAATTTGTGAATTAAGTTTTTATTTTTTGTATTATTCAAATAAATATCGAAACACGGTGCTTCGTGGTAATGCTGCTAAATTAAATAACATTTATAGAATAATTATGAACTTAAATGAAACAATATCGCAACATTTCGACAAATACATTATTTGATCTGTTTTTACATTTTAATTCAGGGCGATTTAGCCTACATTTAATTAGAGCGAGATTTTCTCTCGTACCTCTCGTTTTCATATGGATTAGCCTACATAATCAGATAACATTTATTAGCCTAAATATTTAGACATTTAAAGGCTTTAGACATAGCCGATTTCTTATCGTGACTGAGCTGAAGTGGCTTTCGGTTCATTTTTGTGACGCGCAGTTCCCGGAGACAGAGACGACAGGTATACTGTTTTTGTCGTTAGCCTAATATGAATACAAGTTTACAGTTTTGAACGATGTAAGCTACTCTACTCTTATCTGTATGACCAAAAAATTACGGAGTCGCCTATTAAGTTATTTTAGCTGTAATAATGAGAAAAATAAATTAATCTAAATGAACGCGCCGCCGTGTTTGTCGAACACTAACTCACCATGCCAGAATAAAACCCGACTTTAGAAAAATGCATAGGGCCACTCGGCGTGGTGTGCCAAAACACTTAATTATAAACTTCAATATTTCATTCAAAATAATCTCAACACGCTTTGTGAAATTTTGAAAAGCCGTGCATGCATTAGGGCCACTGGAACTAATGAACAACTGAAACGCTGGTTTTGATTTTATTGTTTGTCGTTTAAACGTGCCTGTTGCATATCTCTATTTTATATATTTGATATTGGTGAAGTAGCCTATAGCATTGATTAACTGTGGAGGGAGGGGTGTGGGGATTAAAATAATTCAGCAGAAGCAGGGATGTTTAGACGAGAAGGAAATCCCAGTCCCCCCTGGCAAATCACACTTTACTTAAAACGATGTTTTTAAAAACTCTAGGTTGTAGGAAACAGACCTCTCTGCCATGCGCGCGCACGGTTTGGAGCACAATATCTGTCTCGCATGCACGCTCGCTCTAGATAGATTACGGGATATTTTAACTAATTTGCGGTATAACTAGTCGATCACGAGTGGCTCAACAGGTAGATCAAGAGGTAGATCTATAGATAAACTCAACAGGTAGATCTATAGATAAACTATATCTTTTAGGAATTTGACCGACCGGGTTGACACTTCAGCGTGAGAAAACGGGGGTGTGGCGTGAGAGCGTGAGATTTGGGTCAATTGCGTGAGTCTCACGCTCAATGCGTGAGAGTTGGCAGCCCTGAAAAAAAATATATATAGTATATATATATATATATATAGGCTATATATAATTTATTTTTTACAGAACTGCTTTTGAAATTACGATTGGTAGCCTATTATTATACAGATGCAAAGTCGTTCTGTTGGATACTATTTTGTTCCTTAGTGTAAAATGGAAATGCATGATAATTGTATTTTATAAATATAAGCAAAAAAACTGTATGGTGTAACAGAGTTTTAGAGCTAGACAAATCTAAATAAATATAAAACTTACAACAGACCATGTTTGTGCGGGATTTGAACCCGTGTTATCTTGATGATGAACCGTAAGTTCTACCGCTCGGCTATGAATTTTCTCACTGAAAAACACCCAAACGTCTGTTTCTGACATGAGCGAGAAAACGTTTTGTCTTTAGCCTGTGAGTGTAGGCCTATACTTTAGCCTTTTACAGTTTTAAAAGATTATATCTTATCTGTATGACCAACAATTACGGAGTAGGCTATAAAAGTTTGTTGTAGGCTTATTTGGAAATTACCATAACTTGTAGTATTTCATCCTTAGGCTACAGACATTAGCCCCACTTACGTTTTGCTAAATGTCCCTTTGCGCCACCTGGCGGTCATTTCGCGAACGACTTTGAAATGCGACTGGTTTATTTTTACCGCGGTGGATGGCTAAAAATGGTATGTGGATGGCTAAAAGGTGTGACTAAAAATGTGCTTTTGGCTTTCATTTATATTTTGATTGTTTGTATATATATATACACTCACAGGCCACTTTATTAGGTACCCCATGCTAGTAACGGGTTGGACCCCCTTTTGCCTTCAGAACTGCCTCAATTCTTCGTGGCATAGATTCAACAAGGTGCTGGAAGCATTCCTCAGGGAGTTTGGTCCATATTGACATGATGGCATCACACAGTTGCCGCAGATTTGTCGGCTGCACATCCATGATGCGAATCTCCCGTTCCACCACATCCCAAAGATGCTCTATTGGGTTGAGATCTGGTGACTGTGGAGGCCATTTTAGTACAGTGAACTCATTGTAATGTTCAAGAAACCAATTTGAAATGATTAGAGCTTTGTGACATGGTGGAAGTAGCCATCAGAGGATGGGTACATGGTGGCCATAAAGGGATGGACATGGTCAGAAACAATGCTCAGGTAGGCCGTGGCATTTAAACGATGCCCAATTGGCACTAAGGGGCCTAAAGTGTGCCAGGAAAACATCCCCCACACCATTACACCACCACCACCAGCCTGCACAGTGGTAACAAGGCATGATGGTTCCATGTTCTCATTCTGTTTACGCCAAATTCTGACTCTAACATCTGAATGTCTCAACAGAAATCGAGACTCATCAGACCAGGCAACATTTTTCCAGTCTTCAACTGTTCAATTTTGGTGAGCTCTTGCAAATTGTAGCCTCTTTTTCCTATTTGTAGTGGAGATGAGTGGTACCCGGTGGAGTCTTCTGGTGTTGTAGCCCATCCACCTCAAGGTTGTGCGTGTTGTGGCTTCACAAATGCTTTGCTGCATACCTCGGTTGTAACGAGTGGTTATTTCAGTCACTGTTGCCCTTCTATCAGCTCGAACCAGTCTGGCCATTCTCCTCTGACCTCTGGCATCAACAAGGCATTTCCGCCCACAGAACTGCCGCTCACTGGATGTTTTTTCTTTTTCGGACCATTCTCTGTAAACCCTAGAGATGGTTGTGCGTGAAAATCCCAGTAGATTAGCAGTTTCTGAAATACTCAGACCAGCCCTTCTGGCACCAACAATCATGCCACGTTCAAAGTCACTCAAATCAACTTTCTTCCCCATACTGATGCTTGGTTTGAACTGCAGGAGATTGTCTTGACCATGTCTACATGCCTAAATGCACTGAGTTGTCGCCATGTGATTGGCTGCTTAGAAATTAAGTGTTAACGAGCAGTTGGACAGGTGTACCTAATAAAGTGGCCGGTGAGTGTATATATATATATATATATATACACTACCGTTCAAAAGTTTGGGGTCGGTACGATTTTAAATACTTTTAAAAGAACTCTCTTCTGCTAACCATGGCTGCGCTTATTTGATTAAAAATACAACAAAAATCAATTATAGTATTAAATATTATTCCAGTGTAAATCAGCTTTTTCTGTGTGAATATATATAGTAAAGTGTAATTTATTCCTGTGATCAAAGCTGAATTTTCAGCATCACCAGTGTCAGTGTCTTCAGTGTCAAATGATCCTTCACAAATCAGTATAATATGAGGATTTGATGCTCAAGAAACATTTATTATTATTATCAATGTTGAAACAGTTGTTGGTCTGTCAGTTGTACAGTTTTTTTTTTTTTTTTTTTTTTTTAGGATTCTTTGATGAATAGGAAGTTCAAAAGACTTTTGTAACATTATAAATGTCTTTACTGTCACTTTCGATCAAATTAATTATTCCTTGATAAATAAAAGTATTGATTTCTTTCCTCCAAAAAATAAAAATAAAATTCTCACTGACCCCAAACTTTTGAACGGTAGTGTATATATGTGTGTGTGTGTGTGTGTGTGTATAAATATTTATTTATTTATATATATATTGTCCTTGCATTCTTTCTTGTGTGACACCCCTGAATGAAAGGCTCATTAGTATGCAGTCTGCTCAGGTGAGAACTGCCTAATTATTCATGAGGGGGTTGGGCCGTTCCGCCCATCCGCATATTGCCTTTGCAAACAAAAAAATGTTTTTCACAATTTAAAACAATCTATTGTTTTATGTGAATGATTAGGCAGAATGATTTTCAGATCAATTTGAAGCAAAAACTCTAGGCGACAACATCCACTAGTCAAAAGTCTTGTGGACAGATATTTAGTATGTTATTTGTGGCCTTATATTAGAAACTTTATTTTTTAGTTTTTTCAATAACCACGCATAAACAATATTCTCTCAAAAATACAAACATGTACATACATGTTGCTCACATATTATGGTAGCCCTGTGTGTGCTATATAGAGTGTACTTTCACCTGTGCCATTAATATGAAGAAATATAGAAATGTCAGAGCATGCCAAAACATCTCAAGGACCCCGAAAACACCTCAGACCCCAGAGGGTTAAATAATGTCTCGTCCCTTGTCATTGTCGCCTATCAATGACGTAATATCCGCGCTATCCTCGGTTTCTGCTTGTAGAAACCAAATATATATATATATATATTAGGGCTGTCAGTTAAACGCGTTATTAACGGCGTTAACGCAAACCCATTTTAACGGCGTTAATTTTTTTATCGCGCGATTAACGGTCTTTTTGGCCTAGCAAACTTTGTCGTTTTTTTCACATGCTTTTGCAACAGGACGCGGCAGCTATGAAACCCATTCATTTCAATGGCTTGCGCCACGCGATGACGTTTTGAAAGCGCAAGCGGATCTAGCTAGACCGGAAACAAAACAACAGGCACGCCGCACACACTCGTTTGGGTCTGCGAGCCGGCCAAATAGTTGGTTAACGTTACGTTTTGAGTGGATGACGAGCGCGAGACGCCGAAATGGATGCCAATAAGATTCTGAATGGAAAGTTTACTTTTAAAAAGTTGCCAAATGGTTCCATTGACGAGACCAAAGTGATCTGTGTGTTTTGTCGTTGTGAACCGAGCTATCGTCATCGCAGCACGTCCAGTCTGAAATACCACTTGATGATGGCCAAGCACACACACACACACACAGCTGATGCGAATTCTCCGCCCCCTCGTCAATATCAGGACCTCGTCAGTATTTCTTTCAGCCTTTTATTGATGGACAGTGTTACATTGTGTGAGAAATTATTTGCTCCAAGTGAGAATGTTAGTGTGAAATTGAACACAGTATATGCCAATGTTGTTTTCAATAAAAAACATTTGCACAAAGCAAGCCGATCCACTTTTCCATGTTGATAAGAGCATTAAAATGAGAAAAAAGAATGGGACAAAAAGAAATCAAGAGACATTTAGAATAGATAAAAATGTGCGATTAATTGCGATTAATCGCGAGTTAACTATGACATTAATGCGATTAATCGCGATTAAATATTTTAATCGTTTGACAGCACTAATATATATATACACTCACCGGCCACTTTATTAGGTACACCTGTCCAACTGCTCGTTAACACTTAATTTCTAAGCAGCCAATCACATGGCGGCAACTCAGTGCATTTAGGCATGTAGACATGGTCAAGACAATCTCCTGCAGTTCAAACCGAGCATCAGTATGGGGAAGAAAGTTGATTTGAGTGACTTTGAACGTGGCATGATTGTTGGTGCCAGAAGGGGTGGTCTGAGTATTTCAGAAACTGCTAATCTACTGGGATTTTCACGCACAACCATCTCTAGGGTTTACAGAGAATGGTCCGAAAAAGAAAAAAACATCCAGTGAGCGGCAGTTCTGTGGGCGGAAATGCCTTGTTGATGCCAGAGGTCAGAGGAGAATGGCCAGACTGGTTCGAGCTGATAGAAGGGCAACAGTGACTGAAATAACCACTCGTTACAACCGAGGTATGCAGCAAAGCATTTGTGAAGCCACAACACGCACAACCTTGAGGCGGATGGGCTACAACACCAGAAGACTCCACCGGGTACCACTCATCTCCACTACAAATAGGAAAAAGAGGCTACAATTTGCAAGAGCTCACCAAAATTGAACAGTTGAAGACTGGAAAAATGTTGCCTGGTCTGATGAGTCTCGATTTCTGTTGAGACATTCAGATGTTAGAGTCAGAATTTGGCGTAAACAGAATGAGAACATGGAACCATCATGCCTTGTTACCACTGTGCAGGCTGGTGGTGGTGGTGTAATGGTGTGGGGGATGTTTTCCTGGCACACTTTAGGCCCCTTAGTGCCAATTGGGCATAGTTTAAATGCCACGGCCTACCTGAGCATTGTTTCTGACCATGTCCATCCCTCTATGGCCACCATGTACCCATCCTCTGATGGCTACTTCCACCATGTCACAAAGCTCTAATCATTTCAAATTGGTTTCTTGAACATGACAATGAGTTCACTGTACTAAAATGGCCTCCACAGTCACCAGATCTCAACCCAAAAGAGCATCTTTGGGATGTGGTGGAACGGGAGATTCGCATCATGGATGTGCAGCCGACAAATCTGCGGCAACTGTGTGATGCCATCATGTCAATATGGACCAAACTCCCTGAGGAATGCTTCCAGCACCTTGTTGAATCTATGCCACGAAGAATTGAGGCAGTTCTGAAGGCAAAAGGGGGTCCAACCCGTTACTAGCATGGGGTACCTAATAAAGTGGCCGGTGAGTGTACACATAGATTCCTCATTAGCGGCCGTTTCAATGGGTTGCTATACGTAAGCCGCTAGTGAGGATCTATGTATATCTATGATACAGTATCTCGCACGCCGCTTGTTGTGTCGTTCAGTCATCATGGATAACGATAAATTATTCCATCGTTCCACTCTTCTTCATAGCGTCATCAAGCTTCGCCTTTGTTGTTGTTTTGAAAATGCGACCTCTGGCAGTGAAAAAAATACATATTGTAGCTTTAAAGGTATGTAAGTTTTGCCGCTATAGAGGTCGCTTATTCAAAAAACAATAACAAAGGCGTAGCTTGATGACCCGTGAATGAACGTGGAATCATGGGAGAGGTCGTCTTCACCCCCACAGTCGATGGAAAGCAATCCGACATGGACTCAGGCAGAAGTCATGTTCATGGGTGAGCTAATGTTGGCTTATTAAAATTTTATTAACGTTACTGTAGTATGAAGCAGGGCAGGGCCGAGAGCCTGGAACATTTTACGTTGCTGATTTTATTATGCTTCAATGTCGCAGTCATTATTATTAATTATTACTGTGTGTTCGCTCGGTGGCTGGTATGAGATTGCACACTGCGGTAAGCTAGATCGATATAAGAATATAAAAAATAATCAAAACTGGAAGACTTGTGTTGCTAAATGGCATGCAATTAATTTTAAAACATTGTATGGTGGAGAACCACCGCAAATAAATAAATAAATACATTTATTATTTATTATATTATATTTATATAATTTATTTAGCTTACTGGTATCAAAAATAAATAACATAACAGATAAATGATTGCAGTGCAGGACTTTTTGGTATGTTACAAGTGTTTATTTAGTTTTTACAATCTGCATTAATGTATAAATAATTTAAATATTTAGATTATGCTACAAAATTTAAATTGGCCAGTTAACCTGACAAATGTGGCCAAGAGTTGCGTGATTTATTTTTGAGTGTGAATTGTGTTAAGAGGATGATGCAGCTCATTTGGTCTGTACATGTTTGTTAGTTTTTGCCTCATTAAGCTTCATGTGCAAACTCCATATTTCCAATAATCAATATTAGAGAGGATCACTGAGCACTCAACATCATTTCTGTAACATCACAATCTATATAAATATCACACAGCTTTTTAGTCCTTTTGAAAATCTGTCATTTTTATTATTATTATTATTATTACGTTAATATGTTATAACATTATTGTATTACATATATTTTATTACATTATCATGTTGTTCCATGTTATTCATTTTTTCATAGTGCACAATTAATAATGTTCCATACAACGGATAGAATGTCCATGTCTCCAAAGCTTCAAAAAGGTTAGAGTCCAGTTTGTCAAAGCTACTGTATGTATTCAGAAGACTTGGAATATAACACGTAAGTTCTCTTACGAGAGGTTCTCTCGTATTGCGTAAGCTAGCTTACGCTGCGGGAAAGATTCATCTTTGCTGAGATATTGAAGCCAAAAAATTATTTCATAATTTTGTATCCATACACAACGCAGTTCCTCTGCGGCAGACCTAGAGCGGGCTAGCTAGCAGCTCATTGGTTCGCTCAGAGAGAACTGCTTAAGCCTATGGGAGAGCGGGGCTGAACCCGCTTCCAATGAGAGGCGCCCGCGCGCTCATTGCGTCATGACCCGCCAGAATGGGCGTGGCCATGGTGTATATAAGGAGCTCTCCCAGGCTTATATGTTGATTCATTTCATCTTCAGCAAGCTGCACGCTTCTGCTGTTCCTGAAAAAAGCCATCGCCGTCGAAGAAGGCATCCTCTAGCGAGCTCAAGGACCCTGAAGAAGCCGGCCGTCTTCGCCACCTTCAGCCGCCCTGCAAGCTAGGCCATCCGACGATTGTATCCTTTTCTCTATATCTAAAAGAGCCGAGCGTCTTTTTAAAGATGTCTCGTTTTTCCTGCGGCTCTTGCCGCGCTCGTCTCGAGGACGGAGACCGCCATGTCATCTGCGCTCTCTGCTTGGGACTCGAGCATGCAGAACTCGCCCTCGCTGATGGAGGATGCGACTTCTGTGAAAGCCTGCCGTTATCGTCCCTGCGGGCACGACTTCTGGCAGTGAAAACCGCTCCCGCGCCGCCTATTCTCTCGCCGCGTAAAAAGAAACGCCGCTCTCAAAGGCCGCCGGAGCCCCCAGCGGAAACATGCGGGCCGCCGCCGCCGCCTCCCGCTTCCCGCTCTCCCTCCCCGCCCCTGCCGGACATTCAGTTGCCGCCGAGTGGCCGCTCTGTTGTTTCCGATGACGCCGCGGAGGAGAAGGACTCCTGTTCACTGCTCGCTTCTGACAGTGAAGACTGGTCATCTCTCGGATCCGCGAGAGAGTCGACGGGGACCCGCGCCGGGATAGAAGAGGAGCTGATGCGCCTCCTCTCACAGGCCGTCGAACGCCTCGGTCTCGAGTGGTCTCCTCCACCCGAGCAGGCCCCGAACCGAATGGACGGTAGCTTTTTTCATCGGCGCTCGACCCCCGCGTGCACCCGGGCCGCTCCATTCCTGCCTGAACTTCACGCAGAGCTGACAAAATCCTGGAATGCACCGCTCTCGGCTAGAAATCGCTCCGATATATCCGCCTCGCTGCGCTCGGTGGACGGAGCCGCCGAGAAAGGCTATGCAGCCATGCCGCCCGTCGAGGACTTGGTCGCCACGCACCTCTGCCCGCCCTCCGCTAGATGGCGTTCTTCACCCACGCTTCCTTCGAAAGCTTGCAGAGCGACCTCGAGCTTTCATGCTCGCGCTTACGCCGCCGCCGGTCAGGCCGCCGCTGCGCTTCACTCTATGTCTGTCCTCCAAGTGTTACAGAGCGATATTCTCCGTGAATGGGCCGAAGGCGGTAGAAAACCCCCCCCCGCCGTCACGGATTTGAGAAGTGCTACGGATCTCGCCCTTCGCGCCACTAAAGCCGCCGCACAAGCTCTGGGGAAATGCATGGCCAGCCTTTGTGTTGCTGAGAGACACTTATGGCTCACGCTCGCCGACATGGGAGATTCTGAGCGCGCCGCGTTTCTCAACGCGCCCCTCTCCCCGACGGGCCTGTTTGGATCTGCCGTCACGGGAATCGTCGATCGCTTTTCTGAAGTACAGAAAGCTACTCAGGCGATGAACTTGTTTCTACCCCGCCGCGCTAGCTCTTCAGCGGGCCGCTCTCACGAGCCCTCCGCCAGAGCCCCATCACAGCGCCCCCCTCCGCAGACTCAAACAGCTCAGCGCAGTCAGAGCGGCCGCCCTCGCCCTCGCTCTCGCTCTGACAGCCGCCGCAGACCGCCGCCCCCCCGTGGCCCGCGACCTAAGATCACGCTGAAGCCTGATCATCAGAAGTCTGCCTAACAATGTCAAGAAAACGACGGTGCTCTCCCGCTGCGGCCGGACCGCCGTCAAAGCTTCGCCCTCTGCCAGTCCCCGTTATTTCGCCGACTGCTGTAGTGTTGACCGCCACAAACAAGCCGGTGTCCCAGCCCGCTTGCGAGCGACAAAAAGCCGTTTTTACGGCTACCCAGAGAAATCTCAAAAAGAGAAATTTTGCCAGTTGTGTAGAAAATGTGCCCACAATCATGTGTTCACCCATACACACAAGCATAACATATCCCGTGTCTCTATCAGAGCCCCATCACATGAAACGGGCACAGCCCGCTCTAATATCAGAGAACATAAACACGCCCACGAGCTCGTGCACGTGTCCCCTCTCTGCTCGCTCTGTGTCACGGCCCATAGACTCCTCTCTGAGTGCAAATCCCGTTGCCACACACATTCAAAGCGCGCCCACACACTGTGTCCAGCCCGCTATGTGCAGCAATCAGGGCAATACAGCCATTCGGCCACTAGCCGCATGCTCCAAAGC
Organism: Rhinichthys klamathensis goyatoka; assembly: GCF_029890125.1. Lineage (NCBI taxonomy): Eukaryota > Metazoa > Chordata > Actinopteri > Cypriniformes > Leuciscidae > Rhinichthys > Rhinichthys klamathensis. The sequence continues at coordinate 499,318 of NW_026606652.1, read as the reverse complement.
GTGGGAAGCCATTCCAGGCATTTCCCCGTGGGTGTTAAGCATTATAAAGAACGGCTACCTGCTACAGTTTCGCCGCCGCCCGCCTCGTGCGCGCGCGCAGCTCGAATCTTCTGTCAGCCCGCTGGCCGCCGGCACGCTCCGCTCAGAAATTGCGACGCTGTTGCAAAAGGGCGCGATAGAGAGAGTCCCGCCATCTATGACCGAGTCGGGGTTTTACGGCCGTTATTTTCTGGTTCCCAAGAAAGACGGCGGCCTCAGACCGATCTTAGATCTCAGGTCTTTGAACAAAGCGCTCATGAAGAGACCGTTCAAGATGCTCACTACCAGGAAACTCCTCGCGCAGGTGCGCCAGGGGGACTGGTTCATATCTCTAGACCTGAAAGACGCCTATTTTCAGATCCAGATAAATCCCCGTCACAGGCCATTCTTACGTTTCGCCTTCGAGGGTCTTGTTTATCAATACGCCGTTCTCCCGTTCGGCTTATCTCTGGCGCCCCGTACATTCACGAAGTGCATGGATACGGCGCTCGCCCCCCTGCGAAGCCAGGGGCTGCGCATTCTGAATTATCTGGACGACTGGCTGATTTTGGCCCAATCACAGACGGAGCTTCTGTCGCACCGCGCAGTTCTCCTCGACCATTTGGAAACGCTGGGCCTCTCTGTCAACTGGACAAAGAGCTCCCTTCATCCCAGTCAATCGATTTCCTTCCTAGGAATAGATTTGGACTCGGTCACGATGACGGCTCGCCTGTCTACACAGCGCGCGCGCAGTGTTCAGCGTCTAGCCGCCTCGTTCCAGATGGGCACCCGCAGGCCTCTGAAAACTTTTCAGAGGATGCTGGGTTACATGGCCTCAGCCTCCGCTGTACTTCAGTTGGGCCTTCTGCACATGCGCCCGCTTCAGTTCTGGTTGAACAGCCGTGTACCCCACCGCGCGTGGAACACGGGCCGCCAGCTGATCAGGGTTACGCAAACGTGTCTCACGGCGCTGCAGCCATGGACAGTAGCAGAATGGTTTCGTCTAGGCGTCACGATGGGGACCTTTTCCTGCCGAAAAGTCATCTCGACAGATGCATCCAACACGGGTTGGGGTGCAGTCTGCGAGGGCTCACCGGCCTTCGGCCACTGGTCGATTCAGGAAAGCCCATTACACATAAACTGTCTGGAAATGCTGGCGGTCGAGAACGCGCTCTCGCACTTTCTCCCGCGCTTCCAGGGACACCACGTCCTGATCCGTTCGGACAATATGGCCGTGGTCTCCTATCTCAACCGTCAGGGCGGTGTCAGATCCAGAAATCTCTGTCTACTGACGCACCGCATTCTAGTTTGGTCTCAGAGCAGCCTGCTCTCGCTCAGAGCGACGCACGTGCCGGGCCATCTGAACGACGGTCCAGACATACTGTCCAGGAACCTCATCTCCACAGGAGAATGGTCCCTGAACTCACAGACGGTCCAGTTACTGTGGCGACTATTCGGCAGAGCAGAAGTAGACCTCTTCGCGTCAGAAGAGAACGCTCACTGCCCAATATATTTCTCGAAGAGCGAGGACGCGCTAGCCCAGGAATGGCCTCGCCGCCCGCTCTATGCATTCCCTCCGATCGCTCTGTTACCACAGGTAATTCAGAGGATCAGGGACACACGCCACTCGGTGCTCCTCATAGCCCCGCGTTGGGAGAGTCAGAATTGGGTTCCGGAGCTCACGCAGCTGTCACAGACAGCCCCGTGGCCCATCCCAGTCAGAGCAGATCTCCTCTCTCAAGCTCGCGGCACGATCTGGCACCCCCATCCACAGCGCTGGGCGCTACATGCATGGGTGATCAACGACTATTCGTTGATTTGCCAGAGGGAGTAAGAAACACTATCATACAGGCTAGAGCACCTTCCACGAGAAGGCTCTATGCGTCTAAATGGTCTGTGTTCTCAAAATGGTGCACCGACAAACAGCTGGACCCACGGTCGTGCGAGGTGCCGTCTTTGCTTGTTTTCCTTCAAGAGATGCTGGACAAGGGCAGGTCCCCCTCCACTCTCAAGGTTTATGTGGCAGCCGTCGCGGCGTTCGCGGAACCCCGACGCGCTCAGTCATTGGGCAAAGACGAGTTAGTCATCCGCTTCCTCAGGGGAGCTAAGAGGATGAACCCTCCGCGGCCCCCGTCGGTTCCGGTTTGGGATCTTTCTATAGTCCTTGAAGCTATGAAAGCACCCCCGTTCGAACCGCTCGAGTCTGTGGATCTGAAATACCTCTCGCTCAAAACCGTTTTCCTGACGGCTCTGTCCTCAGTTAAACGCGTTGGGGATCTTCACGCGCTCTCATCCAGCGCCGCGTGTCTTGAGTTTGGACCGAATGATTCGATTGTCATTCTCAAACCTAGGCATGGCTATGTCCCGAAGGCGATTGGTACCCCGTTCAGGGCTCAGATTATCTCCCTATCGGCTCTGCCTTCATCCGATAGTGAGCGCGATGCCAATCTCCTTTGTCCGGTGCGGGCTCTGAGATTGTACACTACGCGCGCTGCCGCGTTCAGACGCGCTGAGCAGCTTTTCGTGTCGTTTGGGGGGCGCACCAAGGGTCTGGCCGCCTCAAAACAGACACTGTCTAGATGGATAGTGGACGCTATCGCCTCTGCTTACGCATCTAAATGCCTGCCCTGCCCTCTGGGCATCAGGGCGCACTCCACTAGAGGCATGGCCTCATCGTGGGCATGGTCCTGGGGAATTTCCGTTCATGACATTTGTGTGGCCGCGGGATGGGCCTCCCCGTCCACTTTTGTCAGGTTTTATAACTTGGAAGTTCCCGCCTTGCAGGCAAAATTACTAGCTGTCTGACGAACAGCTCTCTAAGAAGCTGCATTTCTGGAGGTCCCTCACAACCGGTTCGCCCCTTGTGCTCTCCTGTAATGCTTATACACTTCATGTGCCCGCTCTGCTGGCCCCATACATGCTTATGTGTACACTTCATGAGCCCGCTCTGCGGCCTCTTTGTACATTCACTCCACGTTAAAAAATTCCCCCGGTATATCCCTGGGTTTTTTTCATGAGTGGATTCGTAGCGCGCACGGCGTTGGCCAGGTGTTCCCGCAGCGTAAGCTAGCTTACGCAATACGAGAGAACCTCTCGTAAGAGAACGAATCGGTTACCTAACGTAACCTCGGTTCTCTCTAGAAGAGGGAACGAGTATTGCGTTCCCGGCCGTGCTTGCGCTACTAGCGTTTCGCTTCACGCTGAAATAAATCAACATATAAGCCTGGGAGAGCTCCTTATATACACCATGGCCACGCCCATTCTGGCGGGTCATGACGCAATGAGCGCGCGGGCGCCTCTCATTGGAAGCGGGTTCAGCCCCGCTCTCCCATAGGCTTAAGCAGTTCTCTCTGAGCGAACCAATGAGCTGCTAGCTAGCCCGCTCTAGGTCTGCCGCAGAGGAACTGCGTTGTGTATGGATACAAAATTATGAAATAATTTTTTGGCTTCAATATCTCAGCAAAGATGAATCTTTCCCGCAGCGTAAGCTAGCTTACGCAATACTCGTTCCCTCTTCTAGAGAGAACCGAGGTTACGTTAGGTAACCGATTCGTTTCTAATGATAAAATCATCCGCTAAATTGAATGGAGGGAACTGAGACATTATGTCGAAGACTGACAAATGGAGTCCTTATGGAAAGAGCCACAGCCACTGAACTGTGTTACGAGTGTGGAGACGCAGATGCTGGAAAGCTGTGTGTGCCCTTTTGGCAACTGCTCCTGTTAAAGGTGCAATACCTAAGATTTTTGCATTAAAATATCCCAAAATCACAAGGCCAGTGTTATATATTTAGTTAAGGTGATAACTTACAATATTCCAAATGTTTTAAACAATGTCTAAATCGCGAGAAAATTGAGATTTTAACCAAGGAAACGGGGCGTGTGAGCAGGGGTGAGCTGGGAGTCGCCAGTCAATCGCGTCATATCCGCGTTACCCTCGGTTTCCAATCGTACTGCGTGGAGTCCTGGACAAATGCGGAAGTTGTAGTTGTGCGTTAGCGTCTATCAAGCAACAAACGTCAGCTTGTTTCGCGCATTTGTTATAGAATGGAACACAATTATTCTTTAGCGATTGCAGCTGGTTCTGTCAACAAGTGTCATAAACGCAAACGTCAACGAACGGGTCAACCAAATGACCCAAGAAGAATTTGGGACAAGAAGAGGAATAAAACCAGGATCAACATCGGTGTGGCATTTCCTAAATGGAGAGAACTTCGTGAAAAACTCGAACTAGAAAGAGACGCCGATCTTGCATGTGTTTTAATTGACAGGTGAGTAACACCGTGTTCTGTATTCAATTTTCATGTCAGTAAAGGATTCAAAACAATTAGTATTATTGTTAGAATGTCTTGTTGTCTACTGTTGGCTGTAATTTTGTCAAACTGTAGCTGTGGTTAAATACTTTCACGACATGAAAAGATGTGTCAAATGTACATTAAATTTATTTTTTTATTTTTATAAAGTTACCAAAAAGGAGGACCAGCCACGTCAACTCCTTGCAAGAGACCTGGAATGCCTCTTCAAACCCTCTCCACCATAGCTTCGTCCAGTGACTCACCATCAGATAGGTAGGCTTTGGCAAATTTGTTTTATCTAATTCATCATAGTTTATTAATAGAATTACATTGAATAAATTGATTAAATATGCTTTACAGAGACCAGGGTTTTCTGGAGCCTGGAGTTGAACGCCTTTCTTTGGCAGGAAGCGATGAACAGCTATTACATGAAAGGTGACTTTTACATGTGTTACTAATAGTAACTTACTATACCAAGATATTTTGAAAAAAATTATTTTATCATATAGTTGGGCTCCACAAGCCACAAATTGCAGTTTGACACAACCAATAAAGTGTTATGCATATCGCCATTTCAAAGCAATATATATATATATATATATATATATATTTTTTTTTTTTGGGTGTGGTGCAGTTTTTCAAAGATGAGCTTCCATGATGAGTCCACCATTACTGTGAGCGAAGATGCCAATGATCTTCATAACACAGTGTAAGTGTTGACATGCATTGTTACAAAATGCAGTTTGCTCTTTACACATGTTTGTGTAATTCTCTGTATATTGTATTTAGTTATTGTTTTTAGTATTACTTCAACCAGTACTAAACTGATATTATGTATTTTGCAGAATTGAATTTGAACACCAAGATGATACATCCTGGGAAATAGACAGTGAGGAAAGCAATTCTGATGAGGACTATGTTCCCTCTATCTGTCTTAGGTTTGTCTGCAAGAAGCATGTTTTTTGCTGTAAAAATATATAAAACAAAATAATATCAGTTGATGGACCTACTAAAACTGTTAAATTATCAAGGGTTATGGCATCCAGGCCACCTCAAGGACATTAAACGTTGTTTTTCTTTTTGTTAACAAAAAGAAAGTATAGAAAAGATAATATTTTTTTTGCACATGTTATTAATACAATGTTGTAAATATTTATATATATATTTACAGAACGGGTGAAGGAACTAATGAGTTCAGAAAAATCAAGGAGCTTAAAGTGATTGATCTCGAAGAGACCGTTCATCTTACACAAGAAGATGAAGGGATAACCCTACATGAAGATCATGTCCTTAAATCTAATGCTAGCAACAAAGTCATGTGTGAGGAAGACATAATTGGAAAACGGGCATCTATTGTGTATGAAGCACAGTTGAAAGAGTTGGTCAAGCTTCTACAGCTACCAGAGGTTAATTGTAAAGCCTGCCAGGCTTCACCACCTTTTGAACTCCACCTGACTTCAAGGGGAACAGCAAGTATCATCCAATGGGTAATAAAAACATAATTAACAGTTTTTCGGTATATTTAATAGTTGCATGTCACGCAAAACATGTTGTTGTCGTTATAAATAAGATGTATATCATAATCTCAAAATCTCTATTTAGCTTAGTGAACCTACACACACAAGTGTAATATTTTGAATTGGCAGGTGTTCAAGATATATTTTCAATGTTGTAATATTATATTATGTATAACTGAATACACAGTTTCCAATTCCAAAGAAGACTTTAAAAGTATGTTTTAATTGTAATCCATATACATTTTATTCAATACAAGATAAGTCGCTGTTTATATGCATTGCAATCTCTCTTGTGTATTTTATCTTATAGATATGTTCAAATGGCCACAACGTAAGGACTTGGAATTCACAGCCCATATTCAAATTTGGAATGCAGGCAGGGGACTTCATGATGGCCACCAACGTTCTGCTGTCGGGAAATAACTACTACAAAGTGGCACACCTGTTTAATTACATGAACATGGGCTTTGTAGGAAAGAACACTTTTTTAAAAATCCAGGATACTTACTGCTTAGGAGCAATAAAGGACATGTGGGAGGACAACAGATGTGCTGCAATTCAACGTATGAAGAGTAAGGATGGTGTAGTTGTATTAGGTAAGTACTATGCAATACTTACATGTCAATCTAAGTGCTGAAAGGTGTTATGCATAACATTTTTTTTTATATATTATTAAATTTCTATAATTTGTTGACCTCTTGTGTATTTCACAAGTTACGTTACAATTTTAATGTGTTTTTAAGGAATATAAAAAAAAAATCGTATTGACTTTTTCTGCACTACACAGCTGATGGACGAATGGACAGCCCCGGATACTGTGCCCAGTATTGCTCGTACACAGCAATGGAGAATGATTCTAAGGAAATCATCTCAGTGGTCACTATCGATAAAAGGCAGACCAATCGTAATTCTGTAATAATGGAGAAAGAGGCTTTTGTAACCACAATGGACAAGCTTCTTAGTGAAGTGCGGATCTCAGAAATATGTACAGATGCACACACACAAATCGCATCTATTATGAGTAAGTTGGGAGTACTTGCCATGTTATATAAAAGGAAGTTATATAATTGTTTTTCAAAAAAGATGTAATAAAAATGTTTTTTTGTTTTTCATTACAAGATCCAATAACTGGGCGATATAAGGACACTGGAGTTCTGCACTCATGGGACATATGGCATGGAGCAAAGAATCTAGCCAAGATGATTACTGCAGTATGTTTATATCTTTTTTATTTTGTATAAAATACTTTAACCTATATATTTTGCAGACTTGTTATAATAATGTTTATATTACAAAATGTATTCAACCACATCTGTAATATGCATACTTAGGAGGCACAGCAATCTGGACAAAGGATCCTGCTGCACTGGGTCAAGGACATTGTAAATCACTTCTGGTTCTGTTGTAAAAAGGCAGACACGGTACAGCAGTTCATTGTAAGTAATATATCTCCCAGTAGTCATCTCTACATGTGATTAAATACGACGACATTTCCATGTAGCAAACTTGCATGCAAACAAGTACAATGCTTCTATGTGCAGTGAGATTCTGTTTTAGGATAAGATTATATTTGTGTACAGCATTCTCGTTATAAAACACATTACAGTACCGACAATATCTAGCCTTTACTTGTACTTTGAGTGTATGGTCTGATTAAAAGATTTGTATTTTAGAAACTATGGAGCAGTGTGCTTCACCACGTTACAAATGAGCACGAATGGTACCTTGGTCACTGCCTGCACGGTAGCCTGCCTGAAATCCAAGACAAGCAATGGCTGGAGAGTGGTTCCAAAGCTCACAAGGCACTGGAAGCAATAGTTCTAAAAAAGAGGTGGCTCACAAATGTCCACCGATATCTAACTTTCAGGTAACTTATGAAAACACCTTCATGTCTGTTTCAAAATGGAATTAATCACCACCAGTAGTCATCACTATATGATCAATGTTTTGAATACTACTCAAAATTTGAACATATGATAATTTGTTTCTCCAGATCAACTTGTGAGCTGGAATCATTCCACAACCACTTGTTGATGTACGTCAGCAAGCGGTTCAGCTTCTCACCACTGGTCTACGAGGCAAGAACTCTACTTGCAGCCCTTGATTATAACCACCATAAGGATCGTCCACCAATGCTCAACAAAAATGGCCAAAAGATGTAAGATTTAAACATTTTATTTTCCATCTCTCAGAACTTTCAGTGGAACTTGATATATCATCCTTCCAATGTGTCTTATTACCCATATATTTCTTGGTGTTTTATTTTTTCTAAAACAAAATTATTTTTCATTACAGCTTTCGCAAACAGTTCCAGAAGAAAACTGGTAGATGGACTGTATATGCTTTGAAGGTGCCAAAAGACTACAGTTACATTCCTGATTTGCAAGCGGAAATTGTGCGCACAAGACTACAGGCTGATGTGGGTATGCCAAGGCGTAGGGTTCTGAGGCCTGAGGACCCCAGGAGACTAGGCCTCCTTCCAAGTGTCCCACCTCCATCGGTTGACAGCATTCTGGAGGCACATGTCAGTAGAGGCATAGGTATGTACAGGAAAACATCTTATATAAGACACATGTCCTTGGAAATTTAATGCAAATCTCTATATATATTTAAAATATAACTAAGTTATTTATCCTAATTTAGAACAGTGTGTATGATAACTCTCTTATTTATTTACTAGTGATATTGATCTGTACAACGTTATGCTTCATTTATATATTGCTCTTATTAATCGGATTTCACTTCTTTGTTTTTGTTTTTTTTTTTAATAAAAGGAGCAAGCTCTACTCTACCAGGGTCAAGAGACGAGCACTGAGCTAAAACTTCAGAAATCTGAACAAACCCATGTTCAGAAGTTTACCTTCAAATGAGGTTGCCAAACTGTTTTTGTAGTTACATTTTAACCTGAAACTTGATGCATATACCTAAAAAAGTTTGTAACTATGACACCTTAGAGAAGTTATCAAACATGTAAATAAATTGTAAATCATTTCACACTTTTTGATTTATTTTATTTTGTTAAAAATAAATCTTACAAAAATACAAAAACAGTCTTTTTATTTACATTAGCACTCTATAAACCGGTTCTTATGAAGAAGGCAGCATATAATAACATATACTTTATATTTGTTATGCAAACATTTTAAACTGCAGAGTGGCAAAACAATTTTTTACCAAACAGGTAAGACAACATAAAAGTAGAAATTATAATGTAACATTGAATAAATAATTTTAAATAACAACTATAAAGAATAAACAATTCCTTATAAACAAAAATAAAAGTTTATAGGAGACCTTGACTAAGCAGCATGCTTCTACAACACAGCAGCGATGAATCCAGTGTACTGCGCATTTGGGTCAGGGAATTTCTCACGTACTCTGCGCACACAGCAGCTAGGGATGACAACGCGGTTTCCCGCACCAAGTGAACCACATTGCCACAATACACAATTTCTGTAAGCAGCATAGCGGTATTCCCGGTTATCATCCCCAGGTTCCTGTGTGTCATGAATGGCATAAATGTCGTTTCTTAAACGACGTGACAAGCGCAATACCTGCTCATCCAATATGTATAACGACATATGGGGCAAAATGCTTACACATGTGCCCTCTGTCATGCCACAACATTTCTTTTCAATATCAGACGGCATTTCAATGCATCTTGTACAAGAACACCATCGAGGTACATCCTGTAATTGTTGTTCCTCTTGATGATCAGCTGGTTGGAGGGCATCAAAGATGAGGCCTGGTTCTCTATTCATGACTCTAAGCAGGAGACCTTGAGCTTCAGCCAAGTTCATATTTCCTATAAGATTCTGAAATTACACATTACAAAAGTTAATGCCAAACGTTGAAACTATTTTGGAGATTTGAACTGTGTCCATACTCACTTGTGTCATCAACATCCTGTCCTCTTGCAGCCTAGACACCCTCAATCTGTCCTCTTCACACAGTCCAGATGATGCAGTGTTTCCTCTCCCTCTTGCTGCCTGTCTTCCCCCTGTAGACCTACGTCTACTTGCTGCTCTTCCTCTTGTTACACTGCTGAGTTCAACAGCTCCAGTTTTTTCTTCTACTCTGTAAGCTCTTCCCATCCCTTTTGCTCTTCCCATCCCCTTTGCTCTTCCCATCCCTTTTCTTTTTCCTCTGTCCACACCTTTTGTTCTTCCATGTGATGCTTCATGGCAGCTGCTCTGGGGAGGACTCCAGGTCTCATCAGTATTTGACATGGATACTTCCAATGAGGATCTATCTGTGTCTTCCTGCAACATAAATACAAAAATATAAATAATTATACAAACAGATATGACATGACAGCTATCAATACATATGCATAAAAAAACTTTAAAATGTATCTAATGTTTTAACTTTTAGATGGTTATGTGGAATGCATAATCCAAAATCACATAGAAGTTGTAATTCCTCATGCTTAATTTTATATATTACAAATGTAGCATTTGGTAATAGTGTATGTAAGGAAAGTATTATTGCGTTAGGTTTATGTTTAGTTTATTAACATTGTTTATCACGTCTGGTGTTTATGGCCATGTAAATAAATATACGATGTTCTACATAAAGATTAATCAGTCCTTTGGCAAATGATGTATGTTCTAATGTACGTTAAAATGCGCAGCGTTATCACAATTCAACAAATATAGCCTACAGTAACATCTGTGATAACTAATTTACTATTAAACCTTACTTTTCTTGCGGTTATTTCAGTTTAATGAAAAACAAGCATGTCATTAAACGCAACATTTATAGAAATCGAACTTTACCTCATCCATGAAAATAAATTTTCGATTCCCGTCTGACTGATTTATCCACGGTGGAGTTGAAAACAACAGTTCCCATCAATCCGCGCTCCTTCACGTCGTCATCAAGCAAAGCCGTTGTTGTTGTTTTGAATGTAGCTCCCTCTAGCGGCATAAAATCTTAGGTATTGTACCTTTAAGTCGTAATATACTCAGCGCACCACGTAAGCCCAAATGATAGTCCTCCATGCCAATGGGATGGAAGGTTACATGGCGTACCATGGAGAAGGTCGTAGCTGCTGTTCTTAATATTTTAGTTCATGAGAAGAGTGCTTCGGCTCTCTTCCTATTTTTCCTTACAGCCATGACTAGTTGTTAACACTGAGGAAGTGAACCTAGTCCAGGTGGAGAGGGACACTACGGTGGCTACATCCTACCCATGGGGAGGAAATTGTTGAAATACACATATGGACTGGCCATAGGGGCAGTGCTACATATGGAAGATCTCTGCGGTAGGTCCTGGCTAGACAGGGATGGAACTACTACAGATGCTAAGACAGGGCAGAACAGAATCTGCCCAGGGAAAGACACAGGTTTACCAAACCTAAGGGAAATTGTACTGTGGAAGAATACACATATGGGATTACCAAGGGGGTATCATATGGGGAATCAAGCCCAGTACAAGGGCTGACCAACCAGACATGCATCTCAAGTACTGGGCCTGGCTTTGGACGCCTCAGAAATTTTAGAAGCAGTCAGACTGCTGAAGTATGCTCAGAGGAAACTCAATCCAGGGTTTGCCAATTAGGGAACTCACCTGCAGAGCAAGGAAGCCACAGAGCCACCCTTCTTACACATTAACTGTTTGTACCCAACACACGGGAAGAAACCGGCTCCACCCGGAGACTGTAGAATCTCGCAAAGGTATAAAGTGTCGCCCAGCCCGCAGCTCTGCAGATGTCTGCCAAAAAGGTGCTGTGTGCCAACGCCCAGGAGGAGGTAACACTCTGAGGGGACAACGGCACACCTTGGGATTGGAATGACAATGCGATGGCATCCACCATCCAGTAGCCCAACCTCAGTTTGGAGACAGCCTTTTCCTTCTGCTGATCTCCAATGCAGACAGAGAGCTGCTCAGAGCTTCTGAAACTCTGCGTGCTGTCCATGTAAATATGCAGGGCGTGAATGGGACACAGCGACACAAGGGCTGGGTCTGCCTTCTCTGGGGGCAGTGCTTGCAAGTACACCACCTGCTCCCGAAAGGGAATCTTGGGAAAGGTGGAATCTTTGGGCACGTATACCGGACAGTGGTCTCAAAATCAGGGCCTGCACAGTGACTTTTGTCAGCCGGAGGGCGAGGTCAGCCGCCATGCGCAGTTCCTGCATTCCTGCTGGGGACCAGGCAATCATGGCGTCAACTCTGAATCTGACTCGCTAGGTTCCCCGTGAGAAGGGCCCGGCCCAGCTCAACAGCACACGACACGCTAGAGGAGTGGGATGTCCGTTGGGACCTGCCCTGCGGAAACGCTCCCACTGGAATCCTCAGGTCTCTCAGAGTGTTAATCATTTTTGTGACTCTGCTTTGTGTAACATCAGAGGGGACTCTAGCCTTCAAAAGGAAGGAGAGTCGCGACCACAGACAGCACGAACACCGTCTCAGCATGCTCTCGGCTCAGGCATGTGAGACAGAAATTGTGTCCGTCAGATGAAAACAGTAGAAACGACCGCATCCAGAAACACAAGGACGGAAAGTCATCTTTAAAAAGACGCTTGCCGTCCGTTTTGGGGAACTGCTCTTTTAAACTGAAGCTCCAGGGGGGAATCACTGCACTTATCTGAGCACTGTGTTCACTGGCAAAATACCGCTTAGATCTTCCAGTCAAGAGAGATCCTTTCTGAAACTCTTTTAAGCTCTTTTAGGAGGTGATTGCTGTATGAAACCACTCAGCTCTGAAGCAAAAAAACTGAATGAGTGGATGAATGCTGCCTCAGTTCTCACCATCTCCGGAAAGCAAAGCCAATGTTGATTCTCGCTATATTACAAGCTCTGTCACATTCTTTTTTTTTTTTTTTTGCCAGCAGACTCTCCTCTGTTCGGCATTTTTTTAAACGGGTGATTCCACGGAGATTTGATATTTAGTATGCTCCATATATTTAGTCAACCCTTCTCTCTCAACTAATCTTTACCACTCCCACACCATTCACGTATCAAAGTAGCCGGAGCAACTTTCCTCTATTTATGTATATAATGAGACACGCACAGGCGAGTGATGTATACGCGATTTCCTGTGAAAACCATCCCAACAGGTCTAAAATATAAACACTTACAATAGGCTTACCATAGTGAATAAGGGTAAGTCAAAAACATGTTTTGGAAGAAGGATTGATGATGTATTAACTCATTTAAATAAAATAAACCTTCAATGGAAATGTTCATACTTATTATTATTATTATTTTACATGTTTAGGATCCTGGCCACTACACTCTGAAGAATGGCGTATTCACAGTGATGCCATAGAAGAACAATTTTGGGTCCTTAGTGTGAAGAGCATTTTAAAAAATCTGAAGACACTTTTATCACTATAAATAACCTTTTGTCAAATGGGAAGATTCCATGGATATTAAAGATTCTTCACCAAACCATTGATGCCAATAAATAGCTTTTATTTTTAAGAGTGTATGGTAAAGATCTGCATAAATATTTTTCAAATTCCTCCTTTTGTGTTCACTGGAAAACAACAGCAGACAGAATTGGAAGGACATGAGGATAAGCAAATAACATTTCTTCACAAATCTTCACGTTTGTGTGAAATATCCATTCAACAGCATAAATATTGTAATGTTGCACTATATATTTTTTCTATTTCAGTACACCTTAATCAGAGCTGGAGAGACGAAACAGTGGCTTTGAGGCTGTGAATGCCACTGCTCTGGCCTGCTTTGATAGTAACTCACTAACCAGTGAGAAGAAACATGGCAGAGTCTCCAAAGCACCAAGAGGGAAAAAAGAGCCCCTGACCTCCGCCACCCCTCCATACACATTGTCACATTTTGATTAATCGCCGCTTGCCATCATTTATAGATGAGTCGGTTTACATTAAGATTCAAGTTCCCCCCGGTGCGCAGAGGGTCTCACCTTGGTTCAGGTAGCTGGCTGCGCAGCGGCCTGGGGGAAAGGCTTTCGGCCAGCTGGAGGAAATCTACTGTCCTAGATCCTGGGATAGTGCCACCACACCTGCTGCGATTCACCTCCTGTCCTTGGGTTTGTGAACCCACAGGCCATATCAACTTTAGCCACAATAATAAAAAAAAATGGTAATGTACTGTAATTCATGGTAAATTGTTCAGTGTTTTATGATGAGCATCACCAAATGTAAAAGTTCACAGTTCACTAACAGTGCATAATTCACAAAGGCGCAGCAGACCCTCGCAAAGGTCTTATGAGTTAATTATAGTCTGTGCGGCAAATGGATGATGAGTTACCACAGCTTACAACATATTCCGTGGATGTTGCTGGCTGCTTAACTGTTTTTTGGAGTCACAATGGCTGTCACAATTTTTTGACAGAAAATGAACCATTTTGATAAATGAGGAGTCAATTAAATGTAATTAGTTATAATTAGACAATGCTCACAATTATGTTGCATGCAATTTTCCAGTAATGGACGACTAGGCCAGTTTGTAAAAAAAAAAAAGAAAACCTTTTTGCTCAAGAAGTTTTCCCCTTTAATTATTGGCATTCCAAGTGCAACTTTCAGCACTGCTCAGAAAAAAAACCAGCTCTGCTGTTTGTAGTGATACACTCAAGCTGGATTGATCTTACTTCAATGTTTCACTCCATGTGGCAAAGCCTCCAATAATGATTACACTTTGATTTGATGTCCAGATAAAATTAGCTGAGGGCTGCACTGCAGAACATCTGTTTTGACAACGCCTCTTGTCAATAAGATATGCGAGAAAAAGAATAAAGGTTGGAAATCATAAAATAAGAATAAAGATTTTCTCTATTGATGACTCAAAAACAGTTTGTCAAAGGTGTTGACCACGCCAAAGGCCTGCACATGAAAAGATTTGCGACATGTTTACTATGTAATCAGTTACAGAATCTGTTCTCTTCTTGAATGTAAATTAGAACCAGTGTTTGCAGTACAAACCTTGAACATAATAGAACATTAATATACAAGTGTGGTGTGGAAACTAAAAAGAAAAGAAAACTTAAATGAAATAAAAAAACAAATAAAAAAATGTCTAAACCAAAAGGTGGTCTATAGCATCTGGAGAAAGCTATCTGTTAGCATTTCCATTTATCTTAATTGCTCATATGACTGAAATGGCAACGTAGCTAACTAGGAAAAATACATGTGAAAAAGAAAGGACACCCTATTGAATTATATGGTTTTACGTATCAGGACATAAAAAAAAAACATGTGGTCCTGGGCAGGTCTTAAAATTAGGTAATTCCACCTCAGATGAACAAAAACACTTGACATATTACACTGTGTCATTATTTATTTAGCAAAAACTAGGCCAAAATAGAGAAGCCATGGGTGACAAACTTAGTATCCTTACTGCTTCCATTAAGAGGGTAAGTAGCAGTCATGCCCTGTTAAACAAATGCCTTTGATTAATTAATCATCAACAAGCGTGACCAGAAGTTTTGGCAGTTTGCTGGTCTGGAGCATTCAGGTGTGTGTTAACAATGCCAGGGAGAAAAGATATCAGCAATGATCTTAGAGAAGCAATTGTTGCTGCCATTAATCTAGGAAGGGTTATACGGCCATTTCCAAACAATTTGAAGTCCATCATTCTACAGTGAGGAAGATTATTCACAAGTGGAAAACATTCAAGGCAGTTGCCAATCTTCCCAGGAGTGGATGTCCCAGCAAATTCACCCCAAGGTCAGACCGTGCAATGCTCAGAGAAACTGAAAAAAAAAAAAAAAAAAAAAACAAGAGCTACATCTCAGACTTTGCAGGCCTCAGTTAACATGTTAAATGTTAAAGTTCTTGACAGTACAATTAGAAAAAGACGGGACGAGTATGGCATGTTTGGAAGGGTTGCCAGGAGAAAGCTTCTTCTCTCTAGAAAAAGAACATGGCAGCACGGCTTAGGTTTTCAAAGTTGCATATGAACAAACCACACAACTTCTGGAACAATGTCCTTTGGACAGATGAGACCAAAGTGGAGATGTTTGGCCATAATGCACAGCGCCACATTTGGCAAAAACCAAACACAGCATATTAGCACAAACACCTCAACTGTCTGGCACGGTGGTGTAGGGGTGATGATTTGGGCTTGTTTTGCAGCCACAGGACCTGGGCACCTTGCAGTCTTTGAGTCGACCATGAACTCCTCTGCATACCAAAGTATTCTAGATTCAAATGTGAGGCCATTTGTCCGACAGATAAAGCTGAAATTGGGTCATGCAACAGGACAATGATCTCAAGAACACCAGCAAATCTACAGCAGAATGGCTGAAAACGAAAAGAATCAAGGTGTTGCACTGACCCAATCAAAGTACAGGCCTCAACCCGACTGAAATGTTGCGGCGGGATCTTCAGAGAGCTGTGCATAAACAGATGCCCACAAACCTCAATGAACTGAAGCAACGTTGTAAAGAAGAGCGGGCCAAAATTCCTCCAGAACGATGTGAAAGAGTGAAATAAGTTATTGCTGCTAAAAGTGTCTCAACAAGCAGTGTACTTAGTTTGTCACACATAGCTTCTCCATTTTGGTGTTTAAATAAATAATGACACCGTGTTATATGTGTCATGTGTTTGTTTTCATTTTTCACATGTGTTCCTCAGTCTTGTTTCCCGCCACCAATCTGTAACCATGGACACTGATCACCTTCCTCACAGCTGCCTGTCATTTGTGTTAATCATCATTGTGTATTTAAGTTCCTGCCAGTCTTCAGTTCAGTGTTCGGTATTGTTTGTGTTTGACACGCTGTTACACCCGTTTGCCTGTCTTGAGAATTAAACTCGCTTTGGATTTATTCCTTCTTCTGTCCTTCCTGAACCACCCCGTGACAGAATACCGAACCCCAAAAATGGATAATTTGGACTTTATCCTGCTCGCAGAGAAGAGCCAGAACTTTTTGACTTTCACAAGAGACTTTTGTGTTCTTGCAGTCACCAGCCCCCTCGACGACGAAACCCTGAAAAATCTGTTCTGGATCGGGGCCAACTTCCATCAGCGCATCGATCTCCCAGACGATCTCTCCGGAGAACTCGTGCGTGCCCCCCGCAGACGGAGAGCTACCACCCGCCGCGACGCACCAGCCAGAGCCCGAGATTAAGAGGACAGAGCTGACCCTCGCCCCGGAGGAGGAGCTCCAACAGGAGTCTGACCAGGGGTGTGAGCCCACGACATCTGAGGACGAGGGCACGCAATCCACGGATTATGAGGACTGGCTGAAGGACTCTTCTGAGGAGACACCGGTTCCCACCCTATCCCACCCGTCATCTGCACCATCATCCTCAGACCCTTCCAGTGACTGTGTCTACCCTGTCGTCAACCTGTCAGATTCCACTGCTCCACTACACTCAGCCAGTTCTCCAGCCCCGACGCTGCTAGATGTTCGCTGCCCTACATCGTCTCTGGGGAGGCCCCCTGACTTTGAGATGCAGGTCAGCCCACCATCCGCAGCACCCAGGCATGAGGATCTCGTGGCTCCGCCTCCAGCCTCAGTCCTCTGCACTCCTTCTCGGCCTGTCGACCTGCCGGCTCTGTCTTGGCTCCTCCCACCTACGCCTCCACCAGAGACCCTCGAACCATCGGCTGCAGCGGGTTCCCTCGTCCTGCCGGCTCGCCCTTGGTCAGTCGTCACTCTGCCTTCGCCACGGACTTACGGTCCGTCCGCTACGCTCCGTCCCTCCACCCCTTCTGCTACAGCGGGCTCCTCCTTCCCCTCGGCGTCACCTCTGTCCTCCGTCACTCCACCTCCGCCTCTGCTCTCGGGTACTCTGGCTCCACCTCCTGTACTCGTCGCCGCGATGTCGCCTGGGTCTCCAAGACCAGCGTCATCGTTGGAGTCCACCGGCTCTCCGGCTGCGCCGATGGATCCTGCCACCATGTCTCCGTCGGTCATCCCCCAGCTACCATCAGCCTCTTCTCCACCTGGTCTCTTCCATCCGTCTACTCTGCCGTGGGCTGTCGGTACTGGACGGCTCTGGGTCTGCGCCACCAGGCCATCTACATCTGTGCCGTCAGGGAATCGTCGTCGGCACCTCACCATCCTGCCTCTCTTCTGCACTTCGTCTTCGTCTCGTCCACCACCTGAACCTCCTCCGATTCCCCCCCTCCGTCATTTCGTTACGGCGCCAGGACGCGCCTTGCCGGAGGGGGGCGTTGTCACCATTAGGCTTCTTTTTGACTTTCAGTTTGTTTTCATTTTTCACATGTGTTCCTCAGTCTTGTTTCCCGCCACCAATCTGTAACCATGGACACTGATCACCTTCCTCACAGCTGCCTGTCATTTGTGTTAATCATCATTGTGTATTTAAGTTCCTGCCAGTCTTCAGTTCAGTGTTCGGTATTGTTTGTGTTTGACACGCTGTTACACCCGTTTGCCTGTCTTGAGAATTAAACTCGCTTTGGATTTATTCCTTCTTCTGTCCTTCCTGAACCACCCCGTGACAGTGTTGTTGTTCAGCTGATGTATTTACCTAATTTTAAGACCTGCTAATGACCAGATGATTTTTTATTATATCCTGATACGCAAAACCATAAAATTAAAACGGTGTACTGTCTTTTTTCACATATACAGTCACCTTGCAATCATATATAGATGATATACAGTACATATTAAGATTAATCATAATATGCAGCGGAGGCAAGATGGCGCCGTTGTGTTTGGCAAGCCGTCTGTCGCTCTTCCTATTGTGGATTATTTTTAGTATTTTCTGCGTCTCTGAGATCAAAACGTGGCCTACAACCTTTACGTATGATCGGCAAATGCTGCTAGATATGAAAATTGCAGTCATCGATATTGACAAGGATTTATGGAGCGGTCCTCACCCGTTTTCCTCGTCGTTCTGGATGAATATTCCGGAGCACCTGTGTCGGCACACCTCTACTTTTCTTTGCAAAAAACGCCGTAAAAGACGCGGCAAACGAGGAGGTGCTGCTATCAGACTTAAAGGGTTAGTTCACCCAAAAATTGTGTCAATGACTCACCCTCATGTCGTTCCAAGCCCGTAAGACCTCCGTTCATCTTCGGAACACAGTTTAAGATATTTTAGATTTAGTCCGAGAGCTTTCTGTCCCTCCATTGAAAATGTATGTACGGTATACTGTCCTTGTCCAGAAAGGAAATAAAGACATCATCAAAGTAGTCCATGTGACATCAGTGGGTTAGTTAGAATGTTTTGAAGCATCGAAAATACATTTTGGTCCCAAAATAACAAAAACTACGACTTTATTCAGCATTGTATTCTCTTCTGGTTCTGTTGTCAATCCGCGTTCACGAGTCCGCAGTGACACTGCTGACGTAAGACGCTGCTGACGTGTTATCTGCTGTGTCCGTGTATTCGGGTTCAAATAAATATGGCTGGGCAAAAAAATGCAAGTCTTCCTCTGTGTCGAAATCCTTAGACATGTTTGCAAAGATTGTTTTGTTTACAGCGTGCGTCTCCCTCAGACTGTAAACGAGACAAGTGGAGACAAAGAGACAATGGGTTTTCTGATCACAAATCTGTGACTTTTACAACTGGCCTATCTCGTCGATCAAATGCGAAATCTGCTCAGGCACGTTGGATTCTTTATTTCTCATCCACAGCCAGCGAGGACTTTTGCACTGCCTATAATGCAGCTAATGAACTACTAGCTTCGAAATGGATCTCTGAAAGCCCGGACGCTGACGCATATTTAAGTTTTTTTTAGTAATACCTGCTTGGACATTGTTAATAACATTGCTCCTTTAAAACTTAAACGCTCTATCAAAAAATCCTCACCTTGGTTCAACGACTCTATCCGCTCCGCTCACTTCGACGAAATTGTAGACGAGTAGAACGCAAATGGCTCAAAGACCGACTGCAGGTGTCGTTTGATATTTTAAGAGAATCTCTACATGGTTTCCAGAAAGCTGTGAAGTCTGCCAAATCAAAGTATCTTGCAGAAATTGTCTCCAAAAATCACCATAGACCAAGAGTTTTATTTTCCACTATCGACTCTGTTTTAAACCCTGTGGCTGATGCTTTCCCTGATGTGTCTGATTTTTTATGTGAAAACTTTTCATCTTTTTTTGTCACAAAGACAATAAGGTTAAGACCACAAACAACGCCAGGTTCTCTTGTTCTCCCTGAAGTGCCTAGGTGCTCACCTACCTGGAGCATGTTCGATCCAATTTCTCTAGTTACTTGCAGAGATATTGTTGAACATCTAAAACCTACCTCTTGTCCAAATGATATTATTCCGTCACACTTTTTAAAGCAAATTATTGATATCATAGGGCCTGATTTTTTATTTTTTGAAAAAAATCTAATCTTGATACATCAGTTTTAAGTAATTTCAGACCAATTTCTAATCTTCCATTTATTTTGAAAATCTTAGAAAAGGTTGTTCTCAATCAACTACATTCCTTTCTGAGTACAAATTCATTATAAGATACTTTCCAGTCAGGATTTAGAAAACTACACAGCACCGAATCCGCTTTACTGAAAGTCACTAATGACATTATGCTGGCTACAGGTAATTAGATAATTAGATAATTGTTGCCCTGGTTCTTTTAGATCTCAGCTCTGCTTTTGATATGGTTGACCATTCAATTATTATCTCTCGACTGAAGAATTTAGGCATTCACGGCACCGTTTTAAATTGGTTTCAATCTTTTTTAACTAATAGAATATTCTCTGTGTGCATTGGAAATTGCACTTCCTCAGCAGCACATCTTTCCTGTGGGGTACCACAGGGATCTATTCTAGCTCCGATATTATTCTCTTTATATCTGTTACCATTGGGTTCTATCTTTTCTAAACACGGAGTATCATTTCATTTATACGCCGATGATACCCAATTGTATTTTCCATTTAAACAGAATAATTCAAGCTCTTTAGGAGTCCTGCTTGCATGTTTCCAGGATGTGAAGCTATGGCTGGCACAAAATTCTTTAGCACTAAATGAGAACAAAACTGAAGTAATATTCTTTGGACCAAGTGATCGTCATGACTCCGGTACTCTAGATCTTGATGAGTTAAATCCTCATGTTACTTCATCTGCAAAAAATCTAGGTTTCCTGTTTGACAACAAATTAATTCCATCGTTAAATCCTGCTTTTTTCATTTAAGGCGTCTTGCAAAAGTCAAATCTTTTCTCTCTCCGAAGAATTTTGAAATAGTCATTCATGCGTTTATCACTTCACGACTTGATTATTGTAATTCACTTTATCTTGGAGCTCAGCTAACCAATTATCCATCGGCCGCCTTCAACTAGTACAAAATGCTGCTGCCAGACTGTTAACTGGTAGTCGAAAGTTTGATCACATTACTCCGATTTTAACTTCTCTAAATTGGATACCAGTCAAACAGAGAATTGAGTTTAAAATTTGAGTCTTTGTTTTTAAATCATTACACGGCCTAGCACCTGGGTACTTATCTGACTTAATACACTACCACAATCCACCCAGGTCACTTAGGTCTAGTAACCTTGCTCTCTGTGCGTAGATCGAGACTGAAACATCGAGGTGACCGAGCTTTTGAAGTAGCAGGCCCCAAATTATGGAATAGTCTACTACTATCAATCAGAACAGTTTCGTCATTTGCTACTTTCAAATTAAAGCTTAAAAAACACTTTCTAAACGTAGATCCTTAATGCACTTTATTAACCTTCAATTGTATTATATTTAATGTATTATTTATTCCATTGCTTGTAATTGTATCGATTAATTTTATTGTATTATCCTTTTACTGATTAATCTGTCCTGTTCAGCACTTTGGTCAACCATGAGTTGTTTTAAATGTGCTCTACAAATAAATAATGAATGAATGAATGAAAATTAAATTATTTCATCAGTGATTTTAAAGACTTCGTTAGGATTTTTTATTATTATTTGTTTTGTGGGAGGCAGTTGTCACAAGGGCTGTATTTCAGCAATTACGAAAGTTTGGGTCAAATTTTCACAAAAACTTTTTTCTCTATAATAATTTTTGTGAATTCTGTCCTCTAGTCGCTTGTATGAATATATGAATCATTGCATTAAATAAAATGTCAAACCAAGTGGCATCTACAAACAAATTATTATTATAGAAAAGGTTTTGTTAAGAGAAAGTAATGAGATAATTAACCACTTTAAAAGTGTTTTCTTTCTCATTTGCTTGGAATTACCATGCTCTGAATAGAATCTTTGATAAAAAGAAAAAAAAAACGCACGACCGCTTACTTAAATCTAACTGTAGGCAGTAAAATAAAGCACATGGTTGCCAAGACAATAGTCTCCAGTGTTCAGTTACATTTGTGTATTCTATTTTCAGTACAAAACGAGCAAATCTCTTTGTAGAGGACATGTAAGAATTTCAGGATTGTTTTTCTCTGCATCACAGGGTATTCTGTCCTAGCACAGTGCTTTCTTTCATACTCATTATATTAGATTATGGTCTATCATTTTGGAAAGTACAATCAATTCAGTCTGATCAGCTGTAGTTCTATCTTCCAGTTGGTATTCACATGGATAATGAAAAAGGTTCTGCTGCTGTCATTTGTCAGTCTGTCAGTATAAACCCACGGCCTATAACTCATTCAAATGGGTCAAGGTTTCTCCTGTGAGTGTACATGTTTAATGTGTGGAGCTATACACTTCTACATAGTAGACAGCATCTTTTCTTTTTATACAGATGGAAGGACTATTTCTACCTAAAGGTCGACAATGCTGCTGTAGACACAGCAGACAAATGAGTCACATGGGTTAATCCTACAATACAGTGCACATATTTTAAAATGTTTTTGCTGCTTTTGTCTGAGTAATGACATAATTATCCAAGGAGTGACATAATTAGGGCTCTAAAACAGGAACAAATTCTGATACAATTACAGAATTCAGTATGATAATTTCAAAATTTCAGAGTTATGTCTAACTCTAGTTCTCTGTTTTCATATATAGGTCCAATCCTGTAAGCATCCTGGTAAGTTGATTTTCTAGACAGTGTGTAAACAAATCAAGTCATCAAATTTAAATGTCTGAGCTTGACCAGAGCGCATTTCTGAAAGTATTGTATATCCTTTTATACAAACATTGCTTGAAATTACAACACATGCACATTATACATATTATTTTTAAGTTACAAAGTTCAAAAGGTACTGAATAGGAAGTTTTGAGTAACACTTTACAGTAAGGTTTAATTTGTTAACAGAACAATACCTCTACAGCATTTATTAATCTTGTTATTTTCAATATTTACTAATACAGTTTTTAAAACCAAAATGTGTTGACATTAGTTAATGCACTATAGCTGTGAACTAACATGAACACATAGTGAACAATTGAATTTTTATTAACATTACTAAGGATTAATACATTCTGTAAAAATACATGGTTAGTTTGTAATGCATTAACTAATGTCAACAAATACGACTTTTTTAAAGTTTTACCACATTTTGTCCATACCTGCTTCATTTTTTCTCTTTCTTTCTATCTTTTGCAACAGAATATTGCAGATGACTATATATTACTATCTGATGATACCATGAAAAATGTCATAAAGCAGAAGTTCTGATGGTTTGGAATTTCTCTATTTAATCTATTCCCCAAACTAAGACAGTTTGGCTAACAACAACATAATATTTTTAGAAAGTGAAACATCATTTCTACATCAGTTAGAAGAAAAAGTAGGTTCCTTTTTTTCACGCTATACTCTTTGTGAAGTAATCAAAATTTCCTTCCCTGAATTCAATGTTACGATTTTTTATGCTGTGGTTTAAAGTGTAATATTACTTGCAAGTTGCCATTTAATTTTGGATCCTCATGGAAACAAAGCAAACACAGAACTCTGAGTTCCTTAAAAATATTTGGTGAAGTTGTAAATATCAAATATGTAGTCTTCCACGACCCATTAATGCATGCCGAAGGTTTTGTAAATATTCATAAGGACATTTACAAAGAAAATGAGGTTTGAGAGTAATTCCAGTAAGATAAATGAGTCTGAACAGACAGATATAAAGAGTCAATGAAAAAAAAAAGCCATAACAACTTTCCCCTCTCCTTAGAATATAGCATTTGTATTGTACTGATATATAAATTAAAGGGATAGTTGACCTCAAAATAAAAATTCTGTCATTATTTGCCCAATTTGATGTAGTTTCCAAACCCTTTTCCTTCTGTAAAACGCAGAATGAGGTCAATCAAATGAAGGTGTATAGGGACCAGGGACAACCATGAAACATCTCTTTTTGTTTTCCATGCAAGGAAAGTCATTTTTCTTAAGTAATGTAAGAATACAATGACGATGCAGGTTGACGTTAAAGCTTAAAAGTTCTAGTTTTTAGATTGTTGTATATCGATGACTCTATTATGAAGATTGAATACTGAACATGCGGTAATGTCAATGAAATGTTCAATGATTCAATACATTTCCATGTTCAGTCTAGGCTTTTAAAGTAAAATTATCTTACCACCCCCACTTTGAACAAAACAGAAACCAAATAAAATGGGTCACCACCATAAGTCCCAGCAAAGCATACCTATGAAATCACTATGTCAAAGTCACCGTGAACAAGCCTTTCTTCTGCCAGCCTTTTCATTTATGTCTTGCAAGCGGCCTTGTAACAAATGTGGAGGCAGAATTCTCTGCAAGTGCATTTTGTCATGCTGTTTTCTTTAGGCCAAATACTATTGGTTCACAGAGTGCTCATGCATCAACTACAATTTCACCCCTTATGTATTGCATGCAAGCAACCCCTGCAGATGGGACCTCCGGAGGTAGAGCGCTTACAGTTTGGTCATGAATCACCAGGGCCATTGTGTCTCAGATCACCTGCAATGGGTTTATTTAACAGGTCTGGCCACAGATGAATGTTAAACTTCTTCAAAATTTCTTTAATCCATGTAAATTCAATTATTCAGCCTACAAAGACACACCGATGACCTTTTCACTTCAACAGCAGAAAGCAGTCACCGTATTGATTTGTTAATTAAAGAGACAATTCAGTTATCTGTGTACTAAATCATCGATGTATGTTAATAGCATGAGTGCATCTGTTGGGCTGAGAAAAGAAAGATCCACCATATTATAATATTGCATTATCTCTAGACATCAATGGCTTTTTATAAAGTCTCTGAATGCTCTGTTATTGATTGAGCGAGGGACACAATTGTGACAGAAGGATGCTGTGCACTGTGCTTGTTTGTTCCTCGCAGGGAACATTGAAGATTGCTTTGCTATTTTGCTCAAACTGCATTTGGCCAGTCCTGACACTTAAACCAAGCTGTGTACATCGGCAAAGCTGCGCCTTGACATATTGTAAGTCTTTTCACTGTAGAAATCAATAGTTTTATTGAAAGTTCACTCCTCTTAGGCTTATTTTTTGTTGCCCATTGATCTGCAGGTGAATGAACTCATAACAAACAGCTAAATGCTTTTAGGTCTCACATTGGCTGTGCCAGTTCTAGTCTCAGCCTCAGACGTCACGCCCACGGAACGTTGGCTAAACGTCTGATGCATATGGTACACTTAACTGGAAACACTTCAGGAATGTCGAAGTCGTCATCTGATTGGTTGAATTTGATCGGATTTCCGGGGGGTGCGAGTGTCGCGTTTATTTTCGGTCGCCAGGAAACAAAGCGCAGACGTGTGATTGCGGAAGAAAAACTGTTGTGTTTACATGAGTGACAATGAGCATTTATCAAGATCAGCTAAACGTAGGATTCTCAAAAGTATGCGAGGTTCACGGCATAGACTCTTGAAGTTTTCTTCTCCTTCTTTGATTTTCTATGCTGACTGACTTGTTGCACGCTGGTCTGTTGTTGTGGGGACATTTCCACGCCCAGAAACGTGACGCTGAACGAAACGAACTGTAATTGGTTGTTTTACATGTCGGACAAACGGCCTTATGGGCGGGCCTTGGCCAAAGAAAGCTGCTATGAATTCCAGACCTTCAGCTGTCAGTCTGAAGGTCTGGCTACGCGAGACTATGCCAGTTCTGACAATTATACACTTGTGTGCCGTCATGTTGGCAAAATTGCTTGGAAGTCTGTGGTGAGCAAATTACATACTTCTACATTTACTTTACATTTATGCATTTGACAGACACTTTTATCTGATGTGATAGGTGTAGCAGGGATTGCACAGGTATAGTGTTATTTAAAAAAAAATATGTTCAATGCAGTAATTTGAACACATTGCTTTGGAACAATATTTACTGTGCATAAGCACTTTACATATACATTTGAATTGACCAAAATTTTTTCTCTTCGGGTTTATACATCAAACATTAAAGGTAGGGTAGGCAATTTCGGAAAGGCTAGCTATAGCAAGCTAGCTTTGAACGCAGAAAGGAATATGCAGCAGTCGTGTGGTACAAGTAAGAACTCTGCAAGTTGTTTACATTCATTATTATTGTAATATACGCTTTGAGACATGAGGCAATTTAACGCCATCTCTAATGACACTCTGCTGTGCGGGTTCATGTCGTTTGGAGGAGGCATGTAGCAATAAATCAAGGTCGACACAACAGCCTATTAAACGTCTACAAACACTCAAGTCTCAGTAAAGCTCAAGTGCTCAATAAGTGGATGAGGAAACCAATATCTTTCAAAAAGATCTCTTCAATATATTGGATAAATTTAATAATGTTTAGCAAAATTAAATATTCATAACCTACTCACACTGTATGTGCTGGTTTCAGCCTCAGGATACTTTCCATAAGATCATCTCTCAATGCAAATCAATACAGCTATTAACTGAAATAAAACCATGCCAATCTCTAGGTATGGTGAAGGGTATGTGATGATGTGGGGCTATTTTAATTCCAAAGACCAAGGGAACTTTATCAGGATGCACAGTATCCTGGATCCATGAAATAACTGGCCTTTAAAAATAAAAATCTGCCTGCCTCTAATTTAACATAGGGGTGTCCTGACTTATGTCCCCTGTATTTTAAGGAAGACCATTTATTTTTTTACGATACATTATTCATTCACAAAGAAAATCAGTGTCTCTAAAGGTTGGAGTTTTCCTCATTTTTTTAAATTAAGGCATAAAGATCAATTTCCAAAAGATGATTTTTTATTCCTCTTTTTAGTCAACTTTAGCATGGGTGTGTTCACTTATGCTATGCACTGTGTGTGTGTATATATATATATATAGAGAGAGAGCACCTATTATTGATTGCTATCAGGATGTGAAGAGAGTTTCAACCAGGCCAATTAAAAAAGTGTTAATTAATAATATTGCCTATCTTCAATCCTGGGCAGAAAAAAAAGTCAACTTAATACAATGTAATAAATTGTGAATAATTTTAATAGTTGGCATTTGGTGCAAAACCATTTTAAAAGAGAACCTCAGTTAGAAAACCTCTGTTATAGTGCATTTATACATTTTAAATCTGTTAGTATGTTTTCTTTTGAGATTGAACCCATGACATGGTTTACCAGGTGATGTCCCTCCTTTCAAAGGACCTGGGGACTTTCTTCTAAGACCTTCACAAGAAATCACCGTATGAAATGTACAACTGTACAATAACTGTACAATGCATTCATCCTCTCTGAAGGATGAGGCAAACATCTGCTTCAACTCTTGAGGCTGCTGGAGGAGCTCCCTCAGGCTGGACTCGCCAACAACCTGAAGAAATGCCACTTCAGACTGCTTGAAAAGTGTTACCTAGAGTTCTAGATCACCCGGGGACTGATACAACCTTCAAAAGCAGATACTGTAGAAGCTGTGCAGTTTTATAGTTCCTGGCCTGTGAGTATGAAATATGTATGCAGTCACCCTTAAAATGTTTTTTTTTTTAAATTCCAACCAGTTCTTACATGCTCCAAGCTTTAATCTACCCTTCATTTTCCAGGTTCATGCCAAGCTGCATTCTATGAAGAGGCAATTCAATGTCTGACACCAGCATTGTACGTGTCTTTGACATCACTTTAACCAGTTCTTTGACACATGAACAGGCAGTCTTCTTCCCCACGTGTAACACGTCTTTGAATTCATCTTGCAGCTTTTCAAATGCAGTGCACACTAATAATTATTGTCATGTTTAGATCTTGTTAGTGCTTCGAAATGTCACTACCTTTATGGGGATTTGATGGATGAATTAAAAAAATTAATATTTTAAATCCAGTTCTGGCATTAAAAGTTGCTCAGTTGCCAGCTTTATTTTACATAGAACAGGTCTAAAATGGTAATACATTTAAGTGTGGCTGACAGAGCATTTCTATAATGCCACCGGCATTTTTTTTTTTTTTTTTTACAAACCGAAATTACTGAGTGCATTTGTATTTTTTGGAAAGTTTTTTAATTAAAATTAAGGTAAGTTAAGTTAAATATTTATGTATGCATGTATGTTTGTATGTTTCACATGGATGTATGGCTCAAATGTGTTTTTTTGTGTAGTTGGTCAAATGTCGGTAAAGCCTCTGCAATAAGTAACATCACATCCTCCTGACACATTTCCTCATGTATTCGTGAGTCGAGGTTAGTCACGTGCTAATGTGCATCTGTGGCTGAGCTCATTCACACTGAATGAGTGTGAAGTCCTCATTTTTTATTTTCCTGTGGCAAATGCGGTGAATTGGGTTGTCTTGTCTCTGAAGTCAGCAGCAGTTAAGTTTTCTATCGGAACCTTTAGGGTGAGTCATTTTATTTATTTATTCATATTTATTCTTTGGATTTAAGATATCAGTCTTATGAGAATTTACAATAGCAAATTCACTAAACAGTTTTGCCAGTTGTGTAAATACTTTTATTTTCCCCAGAAACCACCCACAATGCAGTTTAACCAGTGACTAAATGTGCTGAAATAGTGCTGTACCACATTAAATTAAATTATGTTTTATTAACAAAGTTCGGGAGGAGCACGTTCAGTTAATTAACACGAGTGGAGTGCACCCAGCAATCAATGATAAGAGGTATATCAGCCCGTTCTCATCCTTTGGCGTCATACATGTGACGCTTTGTACATTTCGTCGAAATCTTACGTACATGGCATCCTTTAGCATCAATATGAGACGCAGAACCCAAGGCCTCATACAGGTGACGCTCGTCCAAATCCGACGCACATGGCATCGTTTAGCGTCAATATGAGATGCAGATCCCAAGGCGTCATAACCGTAACCCTACCCCAGACCTAAACCTACCCATAACAGTGCGTGTTATATTGACGCTAAAGGATGCCATGTGCGTAAGATTTCGACGAAATGTCATATGGCGTCACCTATATGACGCCAAAGGATGAGAATGTGTTGGGTATATATAGATTCAGCAATCTCACCTCACTCCATTGAAAGTTTAGCAGCATCCCTCCTCCGCCCCTTCTCCACACTTCTAGTCCTAAACACTTACATAGGGGGGAGTACTCTGGGTTCGGGCCAAACTCCGAGCTCGGAGCCCTCTCCCCGGACAGCACGCCAAATACGCATTACACCTTATCCACTCTAATTGTATGTAAGTGTGAACTTGTGAAATCACTTATAAATCTTTCTTTTGATAAAACCTGCCTTCTTTCTATAGAATTTATGCTCTTTATATGGATAGAGCGATGCTATATAGTTCCAGTCCAGTTCCTCTACGTTGAAAATGGCACTTGCTATGCCAAAGGGGTTCGATTGAAGTAAACAAGTGCTTCTCTAAAAATTTATAGATTGGATGAATTGGTAGTCACTTTAGATAAAAGCAACTGTTAAGTGCATAAATGTAAGTTGTGTCATGCAAATTGCATTCAAATTCATTGAGTATGTTGGCATATTTGTGCCATTACCTGATTTACCAGCCCGTTCTCATTCCAAGGCGTCATACATGTGACGCTTTTGACATTTCGTCGAAATCTTACGCACATGGCATCCTTTAGCGTCAATATGAGACACAGAACCCAAGGCGTCATACAGGTGACGCTTTAGACATTTCGTCTAAATCCGACGCACATGGCATCGTTTAGCGTCAATATGAGATGCAGATCCCAAGGCGTCATAACCGTAACCCTACCCCAGACCTAAACCTACCCATAACAGTGCGTGTTATATTGACGCTAAAGGATGCCATGTGCGTAAGATTTCGACGAAACGTCATATGGCGTCACCTATATGACGCCAATGGATGAGAATGTGTTGGATTTACTGTATATAATTCCTCATGTGAAGTGGGAACTAAAACTCTGCAATTCATTCTTAGTGAATTCCCCCTACAGGAGTTTGAAATACTTGTTCTGTAAATGTTTATTCCCCATGCATAATGCTGCATAAATTAATTTATACTACAGATGAAACTGTTACATAAATGCTTGTCAGTAGCAAAACAAACTTTTATTTGTTTTGTGAATATGCTTCAAAACCATGTAAATAACAGAATACCACTCCGTTATAGCCAAAAGATGGAGAACCACTTCGATGTAAGTGCCCTCACCAACCTGAGCGTCCTATCAGCTGTGGGAAATGCTTGCAGAATCGACTTCAGTCAAGACGGCATCTTCCTTCCCATCCTGTATGGAATCTTCTTCATCATTGGCACCCCTTTGAACCTGTTGGCGCTTTTTGGGCTCTACAAACTAATCCAATCAGAGAACGTTCTACCCGTGTACGTCATCAACCTGCTGATCGCAGATCTAATTCAACTCCTGATTTTGCCTTTATGGATAGACTATTATGCCAACGGACACTATTGGCGCTTCGGAACCCGGAGTTGTCAGTTTACGGGTCTGATTTTTTACATTAGCATTTACGCGGGCATCTTCTTCATGTGTATCATCGCTCTAGAGCGTCATCTGGCCATCGCTAGACCTCTCAGCTTTAAGCATCTGCGTAACTTGAGGTTTGCCCCCTGGATAGCACTCGCCATTTGGATACTAATTGCGGTGCCACCTACCATCGCTTTTGACAAGCTCTTTCCCAAGCAGGAAAATTACACTCTTTGTATCGAGAAGTATCCCTCAGAGGGTAGTTTCATCACCTACAGGCTGATTACTCTGCTTGTGTCCTTCATCATACCCCTGAGCTTCATTGTTGGTCTCCACAGAGAGACCGTCCGCTCACTGATGGCAATCAACACGCTTTTATCCGAGGATAAGAGGAGTATCAGGGGTCTGCTCACCCTTCTAGTGGCTGTATTTGTCACGGTGCTGGGGCCCTATCATTTCATCGGCTGTGTGAAGTACGTTGGACTGCTGATACACAGCAATGCGTGCGTTTGGGAGAAGGCTGTGTTTGTGCCCTATCAGTTAACACGAGGCTTTCTGAGCCTTAACAGCTTGCTGGATCCTGTGTTTTACATCTTTCTCCGCAGAGACTTCCGTGACACCGCTGGGAACTACTTGCCCTGCCTGAGGAGATCGAGGACCAAATCGTGTCGGACAGAGAAACCAACATGCTCCAGTCAAGACTGTGATTAAATATTTACCCCTGGTTATATACAGTATTTGAAATACAATTTGGACAAATAACTATGAAACTATGCCAAACTCATGAGGCCATATAATAGGATCTATGGTGGAGCCATCATTTAACTCTTTTCCCACCAGCGTTTAAAAGAAAAAAAAGTTGCCAGTCACCGCCAGCATTTTTTTATCATTTTCACAAACATTTATTGGCCCCTAGAATATTTTGTTGTATGAATATCGGAACATGCAATGTATCGAAAGAAAGAACAGACCTTCAGCTTAAAAAAAAAACAAAAAAAAACGTTTTATTCTAAAGCTTAATGCATTCTTTTTTTATCCACACTTGAATGTGGGTAAGTTTCATTAAAAAAAGCAACATTTTAAGCAAAAAAAAAAAAAGCTAAGAAAATCGAGAAAAACTTTTTTTTTTTAATCAAAGGCTACATCCAGATCGGATTCAGAACTATGATCAACACATAGATGGAGTAGATCGGGTCCATCAACTCCTCCAAAGCTTCACAGTCCTATACCTCTTCCTGGGTCGACATTTTATTCAGTAACATTAGGCAGTTTTGATTTATAGGCTGTTAAATGTTGATGATCGCGTTATTTTACAATGCATTTGCTCACATATGCTATCACTTGTTTCTTCGTTGCCTGTGTTTTGATCAGGAGATTCAGGACACTTTCAGAAGGTGTGTCATAGCGCCCCTTGCCGTATAACAGTGAAAACACGGAAAGTCGGAAATTGCTGTCAATGGCTACCCTGAAAATCCAGAATTTGCTCAGCGAGTCACTCTGGCATTGAGTAATGATGCTCATTAACTATGCCCTTGTAGCCGAGCTGCACCAATCACATCGGTGTATCTGATATAGGCGGGCCAGAGGCGAGCTAAACAGATGACGACAGCGCTGTGACGTCGAAGTCAATAGTAAACATTGCAAGATGGCTATGGATGAACACCAGTTGTTTGAAATGGCTTTGGCCGCTACAATGAACGAGTTAGACTTGGCTTTTTATCTAAAAGAGGAACAGAAGACGGCGCTCGAATCGTTCCTTTGCAAAAAGGACGTTTTTGCTGTTTTGCCGACCGGATACGGCAAGAGTCTAATATACCAGTTAGCTCCTCTGGTAGCTAAGCGTATGGGGCGTATTGTTGTGATTGGTCGTAGTGTTATCCAATTGCGTGCAGTGAGATTTTCAAATGCATGCTTGGTGCCGCCCCTTGAGTTGGCCGATTTTCATTACTCAAAGCCAGACCCTTAATCTTTCGGATTTGGGTCTGGATTTCCAGGCTAGTCAATGGCAGGAAAAGAGTTAAAATAGACTTTTGACCATACTGTTTACACTGACACAAAAAATCTTTTTTTTTTTTACTCACAACTGACACAGATCAGAATTTGTTGCACATGTGTAAACACAAAAATCCGCACGAGATCCGTTTTTTTCCCCGCATCCGTTCTGAGCCACTTCCAAATATGGTTTTAACATCCATTTCCACTTTGGAATCCCAAGCCACCTCAAGGCGAGGTGGAAACGTTTGCCCACAAAGGTTGTTTTGTAATGGCGTATTAAGAAGCAGACATGCCTATATCAGCTCGCACTAAAACTCACAGCTTTTCTTTATTTTATTTTTTTACTTAGGTGTATATTTTATAGTTAAGATTAAAAAATATTTGGGAGCATAGAAACT
This sequence comes from Rhinichthys klamathensis goyatoka, assembly GCF_029890125.1. Lineage (NCBI taxonomy): Eukaryota > Metazoa > Chordata > Actinopteri > Cypriniformes > Leuciscidae > Rhinichthys > Rhinichthys klamathensis. Next base: position 466,523 of record NW_026606652.1, on the reverse strand, counting down.
AGTTTTAAATCTTTGCCCTGTGAATTCTTTTAAATAAAACTGTTTCTACTGAAAGCTATAGGCCTCTCTGCAATGAGGTGATGACTTCACTGTTTTTGTAAATAAACTAACAAGCTTCACAATAACATACAGACGGATGCAGGTAATTCACACTCACAATCTCTCTTTTATCTCTCTTTTCACAATCTCAGTTATTTACAGACATTTAAAACCTGAGGGTCAACCATGTTGCACAGTAAAGTGATCACCAACAGAATTATTTTGGGCGGGGATTAATGTAAACACAGATATTGAATAGCAGTCGAGTCTGAAGTAAATGTAAACAGGTGGGACAAAAGACCGGATCTGTGCAATATAATATACAGTAGTCAATTTTTTTGCTAATTAGCATAGCCCCATTAGACCCTGCCGGATGGTGTATTTCTGCTATGTATGTGTGTCATCACTGTCTTAATGATATTATTTTATTTTAGTTTATTTGTCTGTCGATCATTTCCATGTCTGTACTGTTGGAACTGAATTAATGGTTCTATTCATTATGGTCTCAGCAATATACACTGGCTAATTTGTGTGGTTAATCATTTTGTATAGTGAAAAATATATATTTTAAGCGAACAAGTTTCCCCCAGCAGCTAAATGAGTCTTCTTTCCTGTTTATATTTTTTCTGTCAAAACAAAGATTTTTTTTATTTTAATTTTATTTTAATAACCACCCAACTGGCACAATAATGTTGGCAAGCAACTTACACAAAGATTATTATTTAATTTTATTGCTGAAGAGTTGGGACTGTGTCTAGTGGTGCCATCCGGCCAGTTAGCACTTTCATGACATCATTTTCTTTTGATTTAAATCCTTTCTCAAAGTAAAATAATAATAGCATCATTGTGACTCATGTTCACAGGAAGCTGAGGTTTGACCAGAGAAATAAGTTCCCACGTGATTTCATGATCTGTATCCGAAAGCTATTCCTATGTGAAATGGCAACAAGTCACTTTCCAGCAATGTCTTTTTGGGAAAAATCAAGTTGGCAGAATTTAGATCTCCAAGTGCAGTATGTCTCACTGTGAGATTTTTGTGCCAGAATTAATTATTCCACCAACTGCCATCAACTGCAAAAGCAAGGCAGAGACGTGGCTTGCCAAGGGTCGCAGCTTGCTTTGAGACCATTAGAGAAGAAAATATCTTCTTTTCTTTTAGTGCAATGAACCTGAGGATAAAGCCCACTATGAAGAATTGTTTTTGGCTGCAGATTCCCACAAATGCAATAACTCTAGAGGAAGGCACTGACCACACTTTATATTATTTGTGATATTGTTTTGTGTCTTTACTGTGTCTGAGTTGCAACGTATGTCTGTTTTATATTGTATATTCTGTGTAATATTTCCTATGTTTGCACTGAGGTTTTAGCAGCAAACACAATTGGTATAGTGGATTTTTATTTAATTTTTTTTATTTTGCATTACCTGTATGTGATATATTTACTGTGGATGCTTCCAGAGATAATATTTTTGCACTTCCAACAAGAACCACACATAGCTTTAAAGAAATATTATGACCATCTGGTTCATTTCATCTTTATTCCTGCCATGAAAGCTTTTATCCAAGTTCCTCAGCAATACAGGAACTTTTGAGACATTCTGTGTTATATCATTGGTTGATTCCCTCGCAGTCTCCTCAAAAATCTGAAAATCTTTGAAAAGGCATTGCATTTCAAAGCCACAATATATGTTCACGCCAGCCGTGTTGTTAATGTGCTGCTTCTTTGACTATATCTTCAAAAGTTGTCAAAGTTTTCCTTCTATTGAAATCTGTATTTGATCATATTTTATGGAAGAGTGTAGGCAGACCAACTGTAACATATGACTACCCACATGCTATTCTCTCTGGAAAAGGACCAAAAAATATGTAGCAGTATTACACAGATCAAATCTTATAGCTTTCTTTGTGCTTTATATGATCAGAGAATTAAAAGAATACATTGAATAAATGCCTTAATGTATTATTTGAACTGTTTCAAAATCATGAGACGTCAGAGTTTTGCTATAAACTTTCTGACTCTTTATAGTTCTGTACTTCACTGTAGTACGCTGTAGAAGAAATAAATTGCATATTGCAAAGAAAAAATCTTCCTGTTTATAGTTAATTATATTAATCAAAAATATTTCCTTGTGTTTATTGATTAATGTTTTTTTTATCTATATTATCTATAACATATCTACTGTATATCTTAGTTAACCTTTGTTCTGAAGACATGATAAAAAAATGTTTCCAATAACTGCTGAAACAAGCTGATATCTCACTTCAGCTGTTATTTGCATGAGTTGACGTGGTTTCTTTGAATCGAAGTACCAAATGTTCACAACTTGTCTAGTGATTATGATATCACTTGTTTGTTCTTTTGCTGGGAAGGTGTCAAAACCACCACAGCTATCTTATTTTGCAGCTGTTGTTCCAAGAAGTCACATTGACCATATTTACACCCAGTAGGACCTTGCCGTTGCTTAACTGATCATGACAGGGGTATAAGAACTGTGAAAAGTTTCCTGCATTTAGACTCTTTCTGACTCAAAACAATTATAATTCCACTTTATTTACAAAATATATAGGACCAAAGCACTATACACTATAGGAACAAAATTGTTTTATCTATCTATCTATCTATCTATCTATCTATCTATCTATCTATCTATCTATCTATCTATCTATCTATCTATCTATCTATCTATCTATCTATCTATCTATCTATCTATCCATCCATCCATCCATCTATCAGCTATCTATCTATCTATCTATCTATCTATCTATCTATCTATCTATCTATCTATCAGCTATCTATCCATCTATCCATCCATCCATCTATCTATCAGCTATCTATCCATCTATCCATCCATCCATCTATCAGCTATCTATCTATCTATCTATCTATCTATCTATCTATCTATCTATCTATCTATCTATCTATCTATCTATCTATCATTTATCTATCCATCCATCTATCTATCTATCATCTATCTATCTATCTATCTATCTATCTATCTATCTATCTATCCATCTATCCATCTATCCATCTATATATCATCTATCCATCTATCTATCTATCTATCTATCTATCTATCTATCTATCTATCTATCTATCTATCTATCCATCTATCCATCTATCTATCTATCTATCTATCTATCTATCTATCTATCTATCTATCTATCTATCTATCTATCTATCCATCTATCCATCTATCTATCTATCTATCTATCTATCCATCTATCCATCTATCCATCTATATATCATCTATCCATCTATCCATCTATCCAGGCCCGCCGACAGGGGGGGGACAAACGGGTCTGTTGTCCTGGGCCCAGGGTAGGGAGGGGGGCCCAGAACTGTTATTTGTTACCCCAGAACCCCATAATTGTTAAAAATATAAATAAAATAGGCATATTTGTTGAATAAATATCTAATATTTGAGTTACATAAAAGCTTTTTATTTGTTTTCTTCCTAATTGTCCTTGAAATAGTGGTCAAGAACCCCCCCCCCCCCCCCCCCCCCCACCCCCCCACCCCCAAAACAAAAATGGTTTGGCCACTGATCAAAATATGATGTTGTCATTTGATTTGAAGTTCAGTAGGCTCAGTGGCGTCATGCCCATTCAAAGTGAGGGGGCACGTGCCCCCTCAGATTTTTCCTCCCTGATAATTTTTTATTTCTTCAGTCTTGTTATAATCAGATTCAGCGCGTTGTTCATCTTCAATCCGCAGCGGCGCCGAGCAGAGCGCACGTCAGAAACAGAGGACAGGGTGTGTGTGTGTGTGCGTGCGTGTTCATCTGAGCCTCATTGGTCTGTCACTGCTCGTCAATGTCAGAATATTTGAGATGACCAATCAAATCAAAGTAGGCGGGCTTTATGTTCACAGAAGCTGAGCGCGAATTTTAGCAGCGAGACTCGACGCTTCAGTGTACAGTCAAGTGCGAGATGTAAGTAGCTAAACTAAACATTTCATATTTGACAGTTTTTTTTAGTTCATA
>NW_026606652.1:260000-457500 GCF_029890125.1 Rhinichthys klamathensis goyatoka | reverse complement strand
TTTCCGTCAAAATAAAAGATCATGTGCTTATCTCTGTATAGAAATTAGTACGAAACTAATTATGAAAGTTGCTTTTATTTTTCAGTGCATTTGTTTTACAACATATGGCTATTACTGCCATGGGATTGATATTATAACTATTATTATGTAGTAGTGTAATGTAGACAGACACTATATCACAACTAAAAGAGTTTTTCTTTGTTCAATTTGCACACTGAATATGGGTTGGAGCTCTTTATTTTTAACTCTCAAAGTGCACCAGATTGATGAATTTAACATTAAAAAGCACAACATTTTTCTTACGGGGGAGCATGTCCCTGAACCCCCCTAGAGGGACAGAGGTGCACTCACCACAGATTTCACAAAAACCTGTGGGAAAAAACGGTATTGCTATCCCAGCTTATAGCTTTCTTTAGGATTCATCACTGAGGAGTATTGTTCAACTTAGTAGTTATTTTCATCGGTTAACTCTTACTCACTCCTATTCACTTATGGCATTAGTGGTTTTAATAGGAGGTGGTATACATATTCAAGGGCGTGCAAAGTTCGGTTGTGTTATATAGTGGGCCAGTCTGGGCCAAAATGCCCAGGCCGATTTTTTGTCCCAGTCCAGCCCTGGATGAAGGTGGAGTTTGGGGAGGTGGAGGGATACTGGAACAGCTGATACTAGGGAGAGGTAAGCGGCTGCTTATATACTCTGTTTGTTGATTAAAAGATTGGATGGGCTCGCTCCTCCCTAACTTACGTTTAGGAACTTCATTTAAATAACATCTCAACATCTAATCTTTCCACACAATTGACCTTTTCCAATAAAAGTGCTAGATTTTGGAAAGGTATTATGTTAAGTTGCATCCATATTTATTTTTATTTATTAATTTTTACGATAATTTCAAAATACGTTATTGCAATATATTGCAATGGTAATAATTAAATTCTCAGTGACTTAATATATAACACATAAAATCCACCTAAAAAACTGAATGGTCAGGAGTCATTACAAACAAAAGTTTTGCAAAAGGTATTTCTACATTTCGAATGTAGTGAAAATGTCTTCCGATAAATAGTAGCCTGGTAATATTAGGCGATACTGTAATATTGTTCATGCAAAGTTTGTCTTGTATATTGTAATGGACTCTGTAGGGTTCCCTGTCAGGGTTCATTTTGCAATAGCGGGTAGTTGACTGTACACTATCACTATTTGTTCATCATTTATTTGTTCATCACTATTTGTTCATCACTGGCTGTAGCTCAAACAGTAGAGCGTTGGTGCTTGCAACACCAAAGTCATGGGTTCGATTCCTAGGGAAAGCAAGGACTGATAAGAATGTAAACGTGTACCTTGAAATGCAATGTAAGTCACTGTGGGAAAAAGCATCTGCCAAATGCACAAATGTAAATTTAAACCCGCTTTGTATTGTTACAATGTTGGTAGTAGGCTAAATGAACAATGTTTACTTGTGTAACATGTACTAGGCATCTAGCACATGTGGCTGTACACCACACTGCAAACAGCAACAACGCATACAACCATGCTCTATTCCCAAAACTATCCCTTTACTTGTCCTGAATTGTATAAATACTTTCATCAAAACTTTGGCTTTGATGGTGAAATGTATTCTGAAGCAACACTATTTAGCAACCCCTTACAAGGAAGGTCATAGAGGGACATGAAAAACACATCTTATGTCATGTACTGGAAACTTCTCACTTTCAACATCACAAGGGCACAGCAGGGTGTCAGGAAAAATGTTGCCATTTTATGGAAATTAAAAAACTAAAAAAAGCATTGAATATATTTGATATTGCTGCGTGACATCCTTTCTCACTTCCAGTTTAATTCATGTAGTTTCAGAAGATGATGTCTGACTAAAGACTAAAAACAAACTGCATTATGTTTTTGCATTATGAGTCATCAATGTGTTAATGTGTCTAGACCCGAAGACTTTGTCATTGACGGTTATTAGTGATTATTTTGGTTTGTTTTATTCCCTCCAGACTTGTGTTTGTCCTTTTTATTCTGTCTGGATTTTTTTTTTCTGTTCTCTCTTTGTATAATTATTACATTCTTTATACTCCATTAAGCCAACAACCTTATGTTTAATTCATTACCCACAAAGCTGTAAGCAATGACTGAAATATAAATATAAAATATTTATATGTTCTCACAGTTAAATTCATTATATTTTGATATGTGTGTTGTGTGAAATAACTATGTGTTTGCTAACAATTATCTGACCTCCTACAAGGAGGAAAATGAATTGAGCATGTTGCAAAATGTGTTTAACACAATGTTGTAATTGTTAATATAATTTAGTGTACATACTAGATGAATGATCATGGCCCTAACCAATGGAAATAGTCAGTTATTATGTCTGAAAAGAACAATTTTTATTTTCAGCACCAGAGACTGTAATGTTTGTTGTGCATTCATTGCCTGTGGCATTACATACTGTGAATAAGCAAACTGTTCTTGGTTCATTGATTGGTGAAATTTGTTGGTTTCTGCAAACAGAGTTACTGTGTTGACCACTGCAGCTAAAAAGTGATGAAATGGAAAGATATTCCATTAAATCCCCCACACCTCTTTAAAGAGTAGTCATATTTAATCTATATCAGTTGTAAATTCACTTTGTCAATCTATCTTAGATTTACACATTTTTTGATTTTATTTTAATTCTGTCTGCTGTTATTGGACATGTAGGCTGTCACACATGACATATTGCAACGCAAGTTGCACCACATTTCTGTAGTTTAACATTTAAATTATTTATTTCAAGTATACATTCTATAGAGCCTTAAAGGGTTATGCACTTCATATCATTTTAGGGGTTCCCATCATGGGGTCATTTTATGTATTTACTTTTTTATGTTAATTGAATGTTATTAATTAAACAGAAAACAAACATACTTTATCACTAGAAAATAAATTGAAATAACCTGTTAAACATGAAAGTGAATTATGCAATAAGTTATACGTTTACACAACAACAATATGCTTAAAAACGGAGATGTTTTTCCTTTGAGTTTTCCGCGTACAGACGACACCATTGTCAAAACTATCCACGTTCACACAGATCCACGAAAACAATTAAAACCCCTGTAATCTGCTGCCAGGCCATTAGATGGCGATGAAACCCACATCGATCGAACACGTAATACCCATGTGCATGACGTCAACGTCTTCAGAGATTTGCGTTTTTGTTGTTTACACGGTGACCGTTTTCAAAAACTTGCACTTTGAAACCCGTTTCCTAAAGTTTGCGTTTTCAGGCACCCAAAACGGCGTTGTCGTGTAAACGAACGGCCAAAATGCATTAAAAGTTTTACTTTTTTAGTTGAAAACGGTGTCGTGTAAAAATGGCTTAAGACATTTCTTCTTTTATACAAATTGCTATATAATACAAATAATAATACAAATTATTCCTTTGGCATTAAGGTTTTTTTATTATTATTATTGAGTCAAGAACCCTAGAGTTCTATATAGAACCCCATTGAACCTTTTTTAAATACAAATTCACACATAATTTAATCAATCAACTTTGCATTAGGCAATATGTTCCAACCTTAGTAAGAAAGAAAAACGGGAGAATCTAGCATGAGGTTTGGCTTTTGCATTTCCATTTCTGAGAAGATGTCTGAGAACAGCTGTACAGTTAACCACAGCTTTGAAGAACGCAGAGGAACAATAAAGAAAGCTGTTCAGCGCTAGCTAATTGGCAGGTTTTTAAAATGTATCACCAGCCAAACAGCTCAAAGCTAAGAATGTCCTGAAAAATGAATACAGAAATTAATAGCAAATGTTTACCCTCAACATGCAGAATAAAATAAAGAAATAAAGAGGGAGAACGGGAAAGACGAATGGGCTCAGTTTAAGCAGTGCTAGCCAGGGTCATTTTTTTTTTTTTACAGATTGTCAGTGGGCAAAATATATTCAACAGCAATGTTCAATACATTTTAATATTATAGTCTTCAACACATTAATATTCAATCACCTGGTCAATATAAAAAAAGGAGCCATTGCTTATGGTGGGTGTTTACATGTTGATTGAGGGTGGAAGTGTGGCTGGTTGGATGATGGAAGTGCCAGCATGAGTAATGAATTCACAGTGTTGTCAGTGGAAATATGGGTGACTGCCTAAATCCATTAGGAAAATGATGATGGATGAATCAACAGACCCGCATGTGCTTGCTTTTGTTGTACATACAGCTGTTGTTTAATACCCTTTGTAACCTTATCAATGATCTTATGAACCTTTCTAAGATGTGTCTCTGAAGAAAATATAAGCATGTACTGTACTTTGCACTAAACACACATATTTGTTCTGCTTGCTCGCTTTCTTTACTCAAGTAAAATTAGGAAATGCAACCTAATTAATTTCACAATAAAAGACTACGCATTCCCAGAATGCTTTGCATGGGACTGGAAAGAATACATGTTTAAATTAAAAGCAATTAAAGGTAAAAAAAAAATTTTTTAAGGTAATTGTTGAGTGAAGTGAGAAAAGGAGGACTTGTTAGTGATTAATGTTCTGTTTTGTATTTGGAAATGTTTGGACTTTTAGGAGTTACCACTGTGGTGAAGACTGGACTTGTGCTGGTGAACGCGGATTGACAACAGAACCGGAAGAGAATACAATGCTGAATAAAGTTGTAGTGTTTGTTATTTTTGGACCAAAATGTATTTTCGATGCTTCAAAACATTCTAACTAACCCACTGATGTCACATGGACTACTTTGATGATGTCTTTATTTCCTTTCTGGACAAGGACAGTATACCGTACATACATTTTCAATGGAGGGACAGAAAGCTCTCGGACTAAATCTAAAATATCTTAAACTGTGTTCCGAAGATGAACGGAGGTCTTACGGGCTTGGAACGACGTGAGGGTGAGTCATTAATGACATAATTTTCATTTTTGGGTGATCTAACCCTTTAATAAGCTAAGCGACAGTTTAATCAAATCCTCTCTGTTATGCTGATCACAAACAGCTATAGCTGTACTTCAAAACATTTGATTCATCCACACTGAAACAGCAGTGCGAAAACACAGCTAATGCCTTCATGTGCTATCAGAATTAGTGTAAATTCGTTAAAAGTTTCCTATTAAAACTCAATAGAGAACACAGAATTCCTTGGTTGGTTCAATTGTTATAGCTCTTATCACTATATATGGTTTCAAGCACCTTTAAAATAAAAAAAGTCATGATGTTAATGTTTAAAATACCAGAGCAGATTTGACTTGCTAAAACCAAGGTCACTTTACCTTGATTTTTTTTTTTTTTTTCAGTTTTTAGCAGTTTTTTTAATGTCAAGTCCATTTTATTTGTATAGCACTTTTCACAATACAAATCTAAATTTAAAATACCTTATTATCTTCATGCCTTATAGTTGCATTTTGCAGATTAGAGCTGGGTGATAATATAGTTTACTTATGATATAAACAATCAAATAATTGAGATTTGCTTTATATTCTACAGGTCTATCTCTTTATATGAGTTTGTAATTAGGTAAAGTTGGATATACCTATATTTTTATATAGAGCTGTGCGATAATTGTTTACATGCTGTGCCGATACGAACAATCAAGCAGTAGAGATGTGTAGGCCTACTGTATGATTATTATGTACCAGCTCAGTGATGCTAATTTTTCCAATGTGGAACCACAAACGAATTAAGTTTAACCTAATATTTGTAATATTTTGTTTTATTAGCAAATGATTATTGACTAAGGACTAGAATCTTTTGCAAAGCATAAATGGTAAATGGACGGCATTTATACAGCGCTTTCAACAGACCCATGGCCACCAAAGCGCTTTACATTTTGTCGCACATTCACCCATTCATTCACCGACGGCGGTGTCAGCCATGCAAGGCGCCATCCAGCTCGTCGGGTGCACCTGGGGTTAGGTGTCTTGCTCATGGACACCTCGACACTTGGTCAGGTGGAACCGGGGATTGAACCACCAACCTTCCAGTTTGTAGACAACCTACATGAACCACTGAGCCACTGCCGCCCCTAACAACAATATGCAAGTTGTAGAATGAGATCATATCATGGATGAACCTCTTTTTTGGATTATATAAAATATGATCCTACCCGTCCTTTATCTGCAAAGTTAATTTAGGGTTTGGCTGAAAACGTCTGCTGATCAATTCCACCATTATGGCAATACATTCTCATTCAGACATGCACCATGGTTCCCATGGCAATGTCAGCTTTCATTTTCTCTTAACTTATGCATGTTTGCATGCATTCTGGCTCCATTTCTTCTCCCTGGGCAGCTTTCACTTTTATGACTGATTAGCCTAACTGATTTCATATTCCGTCTTGTGTCTGAGACGTTCAGACATCCCATCAACTGCAATCAAACAGAGAGGTAGAATTGATGGACAGGAAAGAGACGCAGAGACCCTAAGGATTTGAATGTTCTGCCCTCCTCTAAACTGATCAGATGCTTGTGGATAGGCGAATGTATTCATTGTCATCTATATTTCAGCACCATACAGATATTCTGGAAGTTCTCTTAGGAAACCTAGAAATCTGGTCAATTACATTTGAGGTCATGCCTTTCAACTTTACTACCATCTACTTACTGTATGAGCTTCTGTGAGGGAAACCGCATCTCATCTCCAACAAAGGAACGGTGTAGGTCTAGTTATTAAATTTCATTTTTCTGTGTACTGCGTGGTTGTTATTTTCCATTCTCACTGCAAAGGTCAACTTATTCCCATGTGCTTTCTATGCGTTATCTATTCCCATAGTGTTCTCATTTATGTTTCGATTAAATTGACTCTATTTGACATGATGTATATTGTATAATCAATACTGCACAAACTGCAAGCGTGCAGCTGTGAGATTCATTGCTAATGGTTACTCTTAAGGGTGCACATTTCATCAGTGTCGGACACAGAGCTTATGATGGAGGAATAAATCATTTGAGAATGTTTTTAAGGGATAGCTCATCCTAAAACAAGAATTGGTGAAAGTCTAATCCCATATTCTGTTCTTTTTTCTGTGAAGCACAAATATCTTTAAAGAATTGGTGTGCAGCTCTTTCCATTTGCTCATTGTGATTGGTCAAAAATGAAGTTTGCCCCTTGTTTACTTTGCAGTTTTTTGTTGGTAACAGACCAAAAGTAATTATTCACTGATAAAATTCCTTTTAGAATCATTGATACTGACGGGCCATTTTTGAATCTGGGTCTAAGGACTTTGGGTCTGTTCATCACACGAATGGCTCTAGATTTGTTATATAGCACAGTGATTTTCAAACTGGGGTCTTATATTATATTCAAAATCAAATACTTCCCTAACATATTGTATGCAGAGAAACGGCAAGTACGCCAAAAGATAGTATGTCTGAAAACATAGTATTCGAAAAACGGTAGATGAAAAGTCTCGGGATGACCTACTTCTGCCGAGATCTGAATTGCACCTTCAATGGACACTTTACTATCCCATGAGTCCACGGGAGAGGATTCAGGAGCTGGGAGCGCTGGTTTAGCTTTTGGTTGCAACAAGTCCTCCAACCCATACGACCATTTAGGTTCCCTAAATTGGCGCCCCTACTGGTAGCTGAGATATGGATAAATGCAACATAAATTTTTGCCTCAATGCATTGTGGGGTTTGTTTACCTGCTACCAGTTTACATCAAACTCTCAGTGTGAGAGAGTTCAGTTCAGTTCAGTGTGAGCCCCAAAAGCCTCAAATCATTTTACTCATGCACTGAGGAGAGAATCCTGACTGGCTGGGCTGCATCACTGCCTCTAGGAACAGCAACACCCTGAACTGCAAAGCTCTACGAACTGCACTGAAATATATCTAATAATACATCTTAAAAATATATCTAAATTACGCCATATGCTCTCATTGACAAATGCGGAACAATTAGTTCATGCGTTCATGACATCAAGACTATATTATTGTAATGCTCTACTGGGTGGTTGCCCTGCACGCTTAATAAACAAACTACAGCTAGCAACTCGAGTTCTTACCAAGGGGGTAATCCACCAGCCGGAAACTGAAGTCTTCCCAGCCGCCGCCATTGGCTAACAAGCCTTCACCTGCTGTTAGCATTCCATTGACTCCCATTCATTTTTGCGTCACTTTGACAGTGAATAACTTTACATCTGAGACGTTTAAAGACTCCATTTTATTTCTAAAGAAACACGACAATGTATAAAATGCTCCATTACCTTGTATCTTACGTTGTGGCCCCGTAGAAGCAGTTTTTGTAAAAATAGGCTAACGATTGCGTCATAACACGCGACTCTCTGTCGCATAGAAGACAAATGACCGTAAAGACAGATGTAGAAGCTCACTCGCAATCGTGGGACGTGGAGGCATAAAGTCAAGGGAGAAGCCCATAGAGAGTCATAAAGTTGCTGCTGCTGCGAGCTCATGAACAGCTAATACTCACGATCTCCGGCTCTGCAAGATTCAGAAGGGAATGATTCAGATTCCTCTTGGCACCGGTACTAGAAGACGTACAACTGTCAGTCAGGTTGCTCACGTCACAACTACGTCTTCAAGCTCAGTTTGAGCATGGACAGTGCGCTTGGCAATCAGGAAGTGAGTGCTTCTATTTGACTTCACTTTTCTCCGTTGAAGTCTATGGGGTCGCTGTGTCCATTTCTTTTACTGTCTATGGTTCTTACCAGAACCAGGAAGTATGACCATATTAGCCCTTTTCTGTCAACACTGCATTGGCTGCCTATTAAACATCGTATAAATTTAAAAATATTGCTGATTACTTACAAAGCACTAAATGGTTTAGCACCGCAGTACTTGAGCGAGCTCTTAACGCATTATAGTCCTTCACGCCTATTGCGTTCTCGAAATTCCGGCCAGTTGATAATACCTAGAATATCAAAATCGACTACTGGCGATAGATCCTTTTCCTATTTAGCACCAAAACTCTGGAACAGTCTTCCTAACATTGTCCGGGAAGCAGACACACTCTGTCAGTTCAAATCTAGACTAAAAACACATCTCTTTGGCCTAGCATACACATAACACACTATAGACTTCCTTAATTCAAAATTAGGCTGCATAGTTTAGATCAGCCGGAACCGGGAACACGTCCCGTAAATCCTGATGTACTTGGTACATCATAAGAAGGATGGTGTCTACACTAATATTAGTCTCTCTGTTTATTCCGAGGGACCCTCTATGGTGGACCTGCGCCTGGACCCATCCCAACTCATCCTGAAGTGCCAGCCTCATCAGCCCTGTGAAGGCCTCATCGACACGACAGCCATCGACATTGATCCTCAACAACTCGTCTCCATACCAGCGTGATTACCTCGACTTCCAACCAGATGGAAATGGATAAATACTCGAAATGTTACGATCCAATCTGACTTGTAATGCTGCCCGAATCATGCACTGTTCCTTCGTTGGCCAGAGGAGAACTGGCCCCCGACTGAGTCTGGGTTCTCCCAAGGTTTTTTTCTCCATTCTGTCCAATGTTGTTTTCGTCAACGATGACGATAACGAAATGATTTCGTTGACGCACTTTTTTTTTATGACGATAACGCGACGATGACTAGCTAAAAATGGCTCTAAGGTGACTAAAACATGACGAGACGTTTTCGAGTTTTCGTTGACAAGACGAGACGGAACGAAAATGACTATAAGTCTGACGTTCGCAATGCATGTCATTTCTGCCTATTTTGCGTGGAATCTGTCTGCTTTGAGCTAAAAAAGTATCAGCAATGCTGCCGCTTCCTATCATTGTTTTGGGTACCCATGCCGCGCGCGCACCAGATTCCACACAACACACCTGCGGCTGCGGCTAGTCACTCACCACACATCTTCGAAGGACCAATAAACAGGCTTGGTGTTCGGAAACGACGAGATGATTTATGGACATACTTTCAGTTTCAGTATAATCCAGCGGTTCTCAAGGTGTGGGGCGCGCCCCACTGGCGTGACAGGTCTCCTCCAAAACGGGAGGAAATTTTCCGTTTTATGCCTTTTTATCTTTATTCGTTCATGGCGAGTCCGCGCCGTCAAATTCATCTTTGCAGCGACACCGAAAACACCCGTTTATTAATAAACAATTAAATGTCTCCTGGCTATTTTTTTACACATTCATAATCATTACTTTTGCCGGTTCTTTGTGGCAAGCTTTATGCGTGCGGTCGTGCGCTTAACTGCGGCTATAACGCTCAATCCCGTAGGCTAGAGCCTATTTAAGTAATTAAATTAATATAAAAGGGCGATTTGTCCACTAATGTCTTAAATGAACAACTACTAGTCGACTAGAATAAAAACTTTAGTCGGAGGCAGCTCTTATTCCACATATTCTCGAACCAGCAGGCCATTCTGTGTTGAGCGCGCGACCCTGAGCTGAATGAGCGAGCGGAGGGATATTCAGCGACTTTTTTTCGGCGACTAAAACTTGACTAAAACCTTTTTTTGTTTTCGTCGACTAAAACTTGACTAAAACTATGAAGTTTTTTAGTGACTAAAATGTGACTAAAACTAAAAAGCATTTTCGTCTAAAAGACTAAGACTAAGACTAAAACTAAAAGGGCTGCCAAAAACAACACTGATTTTCTGTCACCTGATGGAGTTTTGGTTCCTTGCCACTGTTGCCTTGGCTTTTGGCTTGCTTAGTTGGGGACATTTAATATTCAACAATATTATTGATCTGGCTTACTTAAGGTGGACGTTGATGCAATTTTCTTCTAGAAACAAACTTTGTTGTATTATTTCCATGTTATCACTGTGAAGCTGCTTTGATACAATCTGTATTGTAAAAAGCGCTATATAAATAAAGGTGACTTGACTTGACTTAATGCACTGCACTGTATGTTTACTGTGATTATTGTGTTTTCATTTCGTGGTCTGTGTATAGTATAATATTGTACCATATATTGTTCTCTATCTGTATCGAGTCCCTTACGTATACTGTGTATATTGTTAATGCTATATGTGTTGTGTAAATATTCTAAACTTGTCATCCATACTGTCATGCTGCAGAGTTTGCAAAAAAGTATTTCATCACCTATACACTTGGGTTCATGGTTTTGTGACAATAAAGTGATTTGATTTGAATTGGTCACATGTTTTGTTCATCATTTGCACTGTACTGTGCTGCATAACAATTGTAAATTGCTTAGATACATGGGAAAAAAGAGTTTTTGATAGGAAGATGGACAAGCAAGCAAGAGGAAGAAAATCAGTATAGCTCTGATGATAAGGAAACTGTATGTGATTCTGTGGTGCTCAAGACATTTCACCATGCATGCATTTAACTGATAACTGATAAATATCATGATTATAACTTAAGTAACCAATTTTTATTTATTTCAAATATCATGTCTTTATATGCTGCTTTAGCTGTATTTATGCTGTATTCTCCAGTAAAGTGTTGTACATGGTGTTGGATAACAAAATATGGTGAATATGGTGGATGGTGTTTGGTAAATACACAATTTGATTTAGTAAAAATACATATAATTACCATGATTGTTTTAATTGAGACATGAACATTGTCATATTAATGAGATTTGGGACAATAATTTGCTAGAATGTTACCATTCTATATGTTTTGGGGCATAGATGCTCTGTCAAATACAGTAAATATGCCAAATTTCAGTTAGGCTACATGAAGTGAAAGGCTGAAAGATGCATCACAAAAGACTGCATGGACTATATTATGACAGGTACTTCAGGCACACTGAAGATGATGTACCAGGGAAAGATCAACATGGTCCCTGTACTATAAGCAAGATGAGCATTCAAATTACTGATGCAAATTACTGATACAGATTACTTATGCTATGTTTATTTGATAATGTTGAACACATTTTTCAAATATATAGGCTACGAAAAGGTGGTATAAAGGCGTTTTAAAAAGTGCTTATAGTAAAATACCAAATTTTAGCCTGCCTCTCAAATATGTCAGAGAGGTTTGCACAATAAACATGATTAAATAAACCTTTGTTCATTAAAGATAGTATTTATCCATTTCCTTATTAAACGTTTTAAACTACATTAACCATAAGCTTCTGTCATTATATGGATATAACGCTATAGTCTTTGTTTGTAGTTTAATTAAGTTATGCTTAGGGTTAGGATCTCGGTAAAGGGGTAATTTCTCACAACCTATTATGGATTTTTGAAAATGACCTTTCATGTAGTGTGTAACAGCTCTAAGTGAATGAAAACATCCTGCAAAGTTTTAAATCTGAAAGTGCACCGTATTTTAAGTTATTGTCTTTCAAAAGTAAGAGTTGACTCTGAGTCAATTAAATGAATCGTTTTTCAAACGAGTCATAAGCCGTTTCGTTGTGACGTCAAGACGAAACATCAGTATATTGCCTGCCCATGTATTGAATGCGCAGACACCAGGGAAAACTTGAACCTCAAACACTGCAGCTGATTCCTGTGGATACTGGACAGCATCATGTCGAGAAGACGGCGCTGTGCTCTACAATGTGAAGGTAAAGCCAGTTTTTTTTCACTGCCCAAGGACGAGCATGTGAAGAATCAGTGGTTAAAATTCATCTGTACCACGATATCACAGCAGTATAATCCTAAACTTTTGCTGTGTTCCCTTTATTTTACTGACGACTGCTTCTCAAAAATCGGAGTTCAATGCAGGATTCACAAACCGCTTGCTCTTGAAAGATGGTGTTCAAAAAACTTAGTTTGTGTAGGTCTCCTGCTAACTGGCTAACTCACATTATTACTGTCTTACTGAAATACTTCTGATGATCAGCTGTGGGCCACTATTACCTAAAACTGTGTCTATTAGTGCACATTTTCTGTCGTTCTCACTACTTTGAGGAAATATTTGTTTTACCAACTTTTATGTTACATCAGATCATTCACTCTAGAGCTCGGCTAATGTTGCATACATGCACTGTTATTGGTATAAACTGGTATAAACAGTCCGACTGCTTACAATGGGCATAATCTGCACGAGAGTTGAGCAATGGCCAATGACAGCAGCAGGAGTAAAAGTCATAGAATTTTGTACGAGTACACTTGTACAATATCACATGAATTTGCTGACTTGGTCAATTAGCCTGGGAAAACCCAGACAACTTCCGTCAAATTTAGATTTGCTCTGAAAGTTAGTCTGGCAAAGAGCTCATTGAAACCCATTTCCAGTCCGCAGAAATCGCGGCACCAATCAGAAACGTTGGGGCGGGCTTTACACGATGACGACAGCACAGCGACGGTGAAGCAGATTTTGTACATTTACAAAGATGGATGCCGCCGTGGAACTATGTGTAACGGTTATAGTTGAACACCGTCATTAGAACTCTATAACCGCCAAAACCATGTTATTAAAATATATTTTTCACAAACATTTATCATAGAGAATGTTTAAATACTAATATCAGCTTACAAGGGAAACGGAGGCGGAGTTAGTGGTGCGATCGGAGGCTGCTATGATTCGGGAGAGGTCTGTCCCCCTTTACCGGTCAGAGCGCGCGCTGACACGGAGTAAAGCCTTGTTTAACTCGACTCGTCCGCACGAGCGCGAAAGTGCGCGGGGCAAAAATGACGCGTTCGGTGCGCAAGACCGGCAAGACCCCATTTTGCTTGCCTGTGTGCACAGGTCTTTTGTAACAGCGCGCGCGGCGCAGCATCCGAGGATGAACGACTTCAAGCCGAATCTGCCCGAGCCGTACGTCTCACAGCACCGGCACCCAGTTTGCGCGTCTAAATTGCAAAGTTTTTTTTAATTAAGGTTTTGTTTACGGTGTGTGATTTATTTAATGGAAAGCACATTCACTTCCAGTTGTCTTGCTGTTAATTTTAAATAAACGTAGAGCAAGTAGCTAATCAGTGTCAGCAAGTTGTTCTATAACAGACGAACCAACGTCGCTCTGCATACGTCATCTTCTTCATCGCTCTGATTGGTTTTAGGTCTATCCAATTGCGCCCAGATGCATTTGAGCTATGTCCGTTGGTGATGCCCCTTTGGAAATGATTTGTCTATGAAGCTTTGCCAGACCCTAACTCAGTTACAACTGAGAATGGTCTGGTTTTAACCAGGCTATTGGTCAATTGTATGAATTATTACTCCTTCGACATGACACTTTATCAGTGGTGGACAGAAACGAAGTAAATGTAATTCGTTACTGTACTTAAGCAGCTTTTTTGCGTATCTGTACTTTACTCAAGTATTTAAATTTTGGGAGACTTTTACTTTAACTCCACTACATTTCAAAGTCAAACATCTTACTTTTTTACTCTACATTTTCAAAATCAGTCGTTCCTTTTTATTTATGAGTGGATAAAAACGTAACTGGTCGAACGAGCCACCAATCACAATACAGTGCGCGCTTTGTTTTGAACTTGCCTTGGCGGTATTTACTAAGCGCAAACCAGAGCCGTTAAATGAGAGTTGCGAACATAGATGTGACAGTGATCTCGCCGCCGCGCGGTCACGTTATTCGTGCAGGCTAGCATAGGCGTCATTTACGGGGGGGACGGGTGGGACATGTCCCCACCACTTTTTGCCAGGGTCGATATTGTCCCCACCACTTTTGAAACATCTCGCGTCACGGATGTACCAATACAAATAAAAAATCTCTAGTTAACTAGCAGCATTCGTTTAATTCATTTGTTAAATAAGAGGCGATCTAGCGCTGAAATGTGTTGTCTTCACTCGGACGCGCGCTTCAATCCGTTGCAGAGATTCTATTCGTTCCAGAGAAATCACAATTCAAAATGCACACAAACGTGTCCCTGCTTCTGAGGGTTCTAATCCGCACTCGTATAGTTTTTTTTCCCCCTCATCAAAACCGATAATGTTTATCAGTGATAAAGTATATCAAGATTCTTGATATACAATTATCGGTTTTGATGTGGGGAAAAAAACTATACGAGTGCGGATTAGAACCCTCAACCTCCGACACGCTTGGCAAAAATTCTGCCACTGGACCATTACAGTACATACGCATCGCAGGCGGATCTATATATATATATTCACGTAAAAATTCACGATACTAACAACATTATATTAGATCTTAATATAATATTAAATTTAAACCCAAAGTACCATCACATTTTTGGTCGGACATCATCACATCTTTGTATACATTTTTATTTATTTAAATCAGTAAGCTACAGGACATCGGCGTCTTTCAAACCATGACCTGCGCGAAAGAGAAAAAAGAATGAACGCGTCATTGTACCCAGCACTTTTGAAAATGCCCTTCCGAATGCGTCTCTGTCCCCCCCACATTTCAAACCAAACTGACGCCCATGCAGGCTAGCTCTCAATAGTTCCAAATAAATCGCGTTGACAATGATTTTAAGCGGGACAGAGAGCAGCAGCTATTATTGCAGCAATTATCGGTAAGTATTGACGCATAATGTACATTGCTTACGTTGCCACTAAAACCCACATAGCAAAATTGGTTTGGCCCAGTGACGGGCCACACAACCCACTTTCACTTGGCCCAAATACAGCAATGAATTACGGTACATGACTGGACCAGGTCTGGTTGCCAGAACTCGGGCCACATATGGCCCATGGCATAGCCATACCTCAGCCAAATGTATGACTAATAGCTGGCCCTATTCTGGACCAGGTCTGGTTGCCAGAACTCGGGCCACATATGACCCATGGCATAGCCATATCTCAGCCAAATGTATGACTATAGCTGGCCCTATTCTGGTCCTTTGTAGGACCAAACAATTCCCAGACAGCAACAGTGTCGACCCAGATCCGGCCCACATCTGGGCCGTGTGGAATCCACGTGTACAAGAAGTGGGCCGGATCTGGGCCGACACTATGTTGCTGTCTGGGTTGATTCATGTCAGCCTCAACTAAACCATGATCTAGCCACTTTATATACACCCTGCTCAGCTGAAAAATGTCTGAAACACAACAGTATTCTTAACAAATGTTTATTTTTTCACATTTAAACAAAACAATTTACAAAAAAACAAACAAACAAAAAACTTCTTGAATGTCAAGCTCTTGAATGTCAGCTCTTGAACAAGTCTTTTCCATACCGTGGCTTTACTCAGGTCTTTTGTTCTTGAACCTGAAACAAACACAAAAGAGAACATTATTGAAAAAATATTTATATAAATTATTAATAATATAGAAAGCACACACACACACACACACACACACACACCAAACAAAAACAATCATAAATGAATAAGACTACAAGGTCTGTGTACGTTTTGATAAGTTTGTTTTTCAGTTTAAAATGAAATAAGCAGAAACAAGAAAATGTTTTTTTTTTTAAATAAACAAAAAAATAAGATTTGGACTATATTTTCATTTTTTGGTTCACAGCTGAAATCTTGTTTTTTTTCATTTCTTCTTATTTAATTTCAAAATGAAAGACAAACTATCAAAACCCAAAAACTCACTTGCTCATTTGTTACATAATTTATCAAACAAAAATTTTAAAAAATTGCATAAATAATGAGTGATACCACAACAAAATCCACAATGGATTAGAAATGCAAACACACACACACACACACACACACACACACAAACATAGGCTAAATTTGATGTCAAATGTTTAGGAGGTCCAAATCTAATCTCTCTTTTACTCACCATGGCTAACTTACATTTAGGCTACTTGCTAAAAAATACAGTCAAGCTGTTTTTCAAAACTTTAAACTGCCAGTGTGTAATATACATGATAATAACATGTAATCGCTGTAATGATGTAAGTTAGCATAATTGCAAAAAATGTATAGGCTATTTCTTAAATGTTAAACTTTTTTTGTATGTGTTACAATACTGATTTTATCTCTCTGTGTCTCTGCATATTTGAAATTTTAAGAGGGCTTTGTCGTGATATGTTGTTTATATAACACAAATTAGCATTAAAAATTATGGAACTTAAAATTTGATAATCTCTATAGAAGATATAAATATCATAAGGGCACAACATTGTTAAAATCCTCAATCAATACAATATAAACAAAAGTAATCAATATCCTTATGATATTTATATTTTTGTGTGATGTTTCAGGTGCCAATTGCTGCTATACATTTTAGTATGTTAATCCATCAGTGTATGTCACTTAAATTGAAATGGCTGTGATATAAAAATAAAGATGTCTGATGTCATTTAACGTTAAATGTAATCGACGAACATTTAGTCAACTTCTACATTTTAACTAACAGCTACAATTATACATTGTGGCACATCTTTAACATTTCACTTTCCGACTATACTAACTCATACTAACTCTAAAATTAAAAATTATCACTTACCAAACTTCGCTCGCTTTGAGGTGAGAAGTCCGCAACCGTTAGAGAAATGCAGTCGAGTGCATCAGTGCGCGCCCACTTCTTCTTCGGCAGCGCTGGATCCGGAAGTATAAATAAATATATTTTTTTTAAATTTGGGTTGAAGCGTTCTAAACCATTAACTAAACCGGCTAAATCACAAGATTGCACAGTTTCAATTGAAGAAAAAAAAAAAAAAATATATATATATATATATATATATATATATATAAAGAAGACAAAAATACAAGATTGAGTGTAAAGACTACAATGAGGTAAAACTGCAAACCCATGAAGCATTGCGGTTTAGGCGCGCTTTCTGGGCGCGTTTTTAGATGCAACCTGATTGGTAAAAAAAAATTTAAAATGTTTTTGTTTGTTTTTTTGTTGCCATATTAGGACGTTGTAAGAAAGAAACGATTGGCCTTCTTGTGCATGAAATGAGACAATCAAACAATTCAAGTTCTATTGTAAATTTAAAATGTATGGTGTTTCATATTTTAAATTATTATTAGGCTAATTAAACCTTGTTAATAGAGAGCAATAAGCCCATGGTGCAAACAGGAATAGGGGAAACAGCTGTGTTTATGAAAATATTATCAATTATAAAATATCTGAAATTACATTTTAACTGTGGGATAAGTCTGGCCAGACATATGTGGGCCACATTTCTATATTTTACGTGTGAGACAAATAATCACTGGCCCATATCCTGTTTGCCGCCTTAAAAACGGTTCAATCTGCCCATAACCGGGCTATGTTCGGTTCACATGCCTCATGCCAGTGCCGACTGAATGCCGTGCCGGCTTCATGTCAAATCTGGGCCAGAATTCTTTGCTACCTGGGAGCAGCTTAAGCTACAGTCAGCAAACAAATTTGGCCCAGATTTGGCATGTGTCTGGCAAAGCTGGCATTCATCCGGCACTGGCATACAGCATGTGGGCCAAACATGGCCCGGGTTTGGCAGAGATGGCACTGGATTTAAGACGGCACCCAAGACATGGGCCAGATATCAAATGGAGTATTTGGCCCAGATGTCAAATATAGATATGTGGGCCATTTATGTATGGCCGATCTTGAGCCACATTTAAAATCATTTAAAAATATTTTTGAGTAAAATCCCAATGTTTTCCCATACAGAAAAGTAATGTATTCACAAATATGTGAAACACTGTAAAATATATTGAAATACATTTTGAAAATATATTTTTAAAATGCATAACATGTTATTGTTAAATAACATGTTAACATTTTCACTGTAAAATATATTTTACAGGGTTTCACATATATGTGAATATATTACTTTTCTGTATGGGAAAACATTGGGATTTTACTCAAAAATATTTTTAAATGATTTTAAATGTGGCTCAAGATCGGCCATACATATATGGCCCACATATCTATATTTGACATCTGGGCCAAATACTCCATTTGATATCTGGCCCATGTCTTGGGTGCCGTCTTAAATCCAGTGCCATCTCTGCCAAACCCGGGCCATGTTTGGCCCACATGCTGTACGCCAGTGCCGGATGAATGCCAGCTGTGCCAGACACATGCCAAATCTGGGCCAGAATTCTTTGCTACCTGGGAATGACTTGCATGTAATAGCTTTTTTTTTCTGGGGAGTAGCCTAGCAGAAACACTGCATTAATACGTTTTTGTGTTTAATTTCGGAGGGAAATTGGCTGCTCCCATAACATAGAATATAGAATATATACATATATATATATATATGTGTATGTGTGTGTGCGCGCCTGCGCGCGAGTGTGAATATATATATATGTGTGTGTGTGTGTCTGTGTGTGTGTGTGTGTGTGTGTGTATATATATATATATATATATATATATATATTTAATGGCGTTGTGCAGGTTTATGTGAATGAATCATAACATTAAGATGTTAATAATTATGACCATTATGGCGATGGAGAAAAATATATACAGTAAATACTCTAAATGTTTCATACCTTATGGGAACAGTCCCCTTCCCTCCAAAATTAAACACACAAAAAATTAATTCAATTCAAATATATGTACATACAGTATATATATATATATATATATATATATATATATATTATATCAGACTAATTAATGTCATTTCATTAATAGATTGGTGTGCCAAGAGTGACATTAGTCTTCACTTAGACTAAGTTAAGCAAGAGTCTTGTGACAAATTATAATAGGACATTATAGCCATAAAAAAATCAAAGTACTTGGATACTTAAGTACATTTGAAGGCAAATACTTTTGTACTTTTACTCAAGTGAATGTTTAAAGGCAGCACTTTAATATTTAAAATATTAAAGTATTTATAATTCAATATTTTACCTTGAGTATCTTTACTTTTACTTAAGTACATGGTATGTGTACTTCGTCCACCACTGCACTTTATTAGGGCTTCTTACTGATGGGGCCGTGTGGTATGTAAAACAAAGTTTAAGAAACATCAAATGCTGTACAAAATGTAACTGCAGTAATGTTCAATCAAGGGTTAAGACCAACACAGACATAGCAGTGGACATGTTTACCTTTGCAGCTTTTTGTCTTCTCCGTAAACGCACAAGATGGCCGAATTCATCCCTCTCCACGAAGACAGGTTTAACAAGCCCTCGACAGCACTTCCTTTTCAGCTGAATCAAAGAGAAATATGTTGAGACAGTGTGTCATCCGTGACCAAAATATTTGAGAGGAAGGACTTAAAGGAAAGATAATAACACATAAAATAAGGACACGATTATTAAAGCAAATCAGTTATAACTAAATGTGTTCAACATTACCTGTGAAGGACTTGTTCAGCCTCCCTGGCAGTAGGTGAGCTTTTACGAGAGATGGCCTCTTTGAATTTGAATTAAAGGTTGTTGTGGGAGATGGAGAGGGAGGAGTATGTGATCTGAAGTAACTGCAAGACAACAAAAGTATTGAATTACAATTACATTACAAAAAGCCAAAGGTATTAAAGGCATGGCAACTGCTGTGA
The DNA here is from genome assembly GCF_029890125.1 of Rhinichthys klamathensis goyatoka. Lineage (NCBI taxonomy): Eukaryota > Metazoa > Chordata > Actinopteri > Cypriniformes > Leuciscidae > Rhinichthys > Rhinichthys klamathensis. Next base: position 437,279 of record NW_026606652.1, on the reverse strand, counting down.
TTATTGTGGTAAAACCATGGCAAGTGCATGTTGTGTTACTGTTTCAACTATGAATACCACAGTAAAACTATGGTTACTCTGGTAAAACCATGGTAAGTGCGGTGGTTACTGTGCTTTAAAGGGTTAGTTCACCCAAAAATGAAAATTATGTCATTAATGACTCACCCGCATGTCGTCCCAAGCCCGTAAGACCTCCGTTCATCTTCGGGACACAGTTTAAGATATTTTAGATTTAGTCCGAGAGCTTTCTGTCCCTCCATTGAAAATGTATGTACGGTATACTGTCCTTGTCCAGAAAGGAAATGAAGATAACACGTCAGCAGCGTCTTACATCATCAGCATCACTGAACGTGGATTGACAACAGAACCGGAAGAGAATACAATGCTGAATAAAGTCGTAGTTTTTGTCATTTTTGGACCAAAATGTATTTTCGATGCTTCAAAACATTCTAACCCACTGGTGTCACATGGACTACTTTGATGATGTCTTTATTTCCTTTCTGGACAAGGACAGTATATGCATTTTCAATAGAGGGACAGAAAGCTCTCGGACTAAATCTAAAATGTCTTAAACTGTGTTCCGAAGATGAACGGAGGTCTTACGGGCTTGGAACGACATGAGGGTGAGTCATTAATGACATAATTTTAATTTTTGGGTGAACTAACCCTTTAACTACAAATAGTAGACAGTAAAAACACAGTTTATGTGGTAAAATCATGGTGAGTTACTGTGCTTTAACTACGAATACCACAGTAAATCTACTGTGTTAAAACCATGGTATGTGTTGTGGTGCTTTAACTACAAATACCACAGTAAAACTATGGTTACTTAGGTAAAACCATTGTAAGTGTTGTGTTACTATGCTTTACAAATAGTAGGCTACACAGTGAAACCACAGTTCCCTTTCGTAGTCACTCCGAGTTACGTCGGATGACGAGAATGGGGTTTCACCTTGAAAGCCAATCATCTTCGAGTATTATAAAACGAGCCAATGGCGATGAAATGCCATGGGTCTGCGGAATTTGCATAGCGTATCTCCGCCCCACCGCGTGGGTATATAAGGAGAGCGCGAACGCCAAGGCAGTATGTTTTCGCTTCGGAGCCAAGAGCATCTCTTCACTCCACAAGCCAAAATCCTGAGTTACAGTGACATCATCTTCTCTTCGAGACGAGCGAGCTCTCCGGCGTTGGTGTGCAGAGTTGGGTAAGTTACTCAAAAAAAGTAATCCACTACAAATTACCAATTACTACTTTAAAATTGTAATTTGATTACATTACTGATTACTGCATGTAAAAAGTAATCTGATTACTAATTACTTTACTTTCAAGTTACTTTGAAAACATATTAAAACTACACAAAAATACACTACAAAGTGAAACTCAGTTCTTTCCGTAATTTAATTGGGCGAGCTCTGTGGACCCATAGACTATTATGTCTATGTGTGGACCTCCCCCCCTTCTGCCCGCGAGTCGTCAGGGAAACGGGCCAGCCCGCTGTAGTGCCGCGCCGTTAAAGCGCCGTACTCAGCGGGTCCCCGAGCCTTCTCCAGCCCGTTAAAGCTCGCCGGTGCGCCTGCCAGCTTCACCAGCTTCACTCGAGTCGCTCACTAACGGACAACGGCCGCCGCGCGCCGCCGCTTCCGCCTTTAATGACGACGAGATAGCTGCATCTGTAGAGAAGGACCGCGGCTAGCTTTCTTTACGTTATAAGAAAGCTACCCCGCCCCCGCCCCCCGTAGACGTCTGCGTCCATTTTAGCAGCCGCGTTCTCCGGTAATTCATTAAAGCGCATGCTCATTAACTGACACAGCCGCGCCAAACGTGATTAGAAATGTATTTTACTTAATATTTTTTCTTAACAATACATTTGTAACGTAAGTAACTTAATTTTATTGACATTAGTAACTGTAATCAAATTACATACATTTTAAATGTAATGAGTTACATTACTGCGTTATCACGAAATGTAATTACACTTCAGTAACGCGTTACTTTCTAACGCGTTATACCCAACTCTGTTGGTGTGACGGCGGTGCCCAGCGAGTTTCACATTGCCTACGATCTGAGCAGTGGTCTGCCGGTCTGTGTGTTTCTCCCTGGTCGCCTCAGCATCGCAGAGTTTTTCCTCTCTAAAAGAGCTGCACGTGGCACGTCTTTTTAAAGATGTCTCGCCCGTGTTCTTCTGGGTGCGGTCGGTATCTGTCTTCCTTTGATGGGCACAATCGCTGCTTTGTGTGTCTGGGCTTAGAGCACGCTAAAGCAGCGCTTGTGGATGACTCATGTTCCTTCTGTGGGCCGGGGAGAATCTTTTGTTCTCCACTCCCCGCTGCTCACCCACGGGTGGGCAGCACCCTATTGTGGCTAAAGAAAGAACCGAAATGTCCATCACTGAGCACACAGAGCCGGACGACATTGCGCGACGCCCCCGGGCCTCGCCGCTCTCGTCCCCCTCTGTCTCTTAGGGCGCGGATGACAGTGTGTGCCGTCTCCGGACCTCACCACTCTCGTCCCCCTCTATCGCCAGACCCCTGGCAGAGCAGACCCCCGTGGAACGCTGGTCCTTCCCTGGTCTCCTCTGTCAGGACGCGGAGCATGGCCTCCGCACAGGGCCGCTATGCCACCCTTACCTGGGCCGGTCACTCCGCTTCGCTGCCCCTCCGGGGGGACGTCTGTGGTCGGATGATTCCGCTGCTTCAGTTTTTGGGAGCTTGGTTAGAGCATCCCAACCTGTCCCGCTGGGTCGCCCAAACTATCAGGCTCGGCAATGCGATTCAGTTCGCATGGTCTCCTCCCCCTTCAGGGGAGTCCGCTTTACTATGGTCGGTGGCAATGCCCCGATCATGAGAGCGGAGGTTGCCACCCTGCTGGCGAAGGGTGCAATCGAGACTGTCCCTCCAGCCGAGATGAAGTCAGGGTTTTACAGCTCGTACTTCATTGTCCCCAAGAAAATCGGTGGGTTATGGCCAACCCTGGATCTGCGCGTCTTGAACCGCTCCTTTCACAGGCTGCCGTTCAAGATGGTCACGGCCAAACGCATTTTCGAATGAGTGCGGCCACAGGATTGGTTTGCAGCGATAGACCTGAAGGACGCCTACTTTCATGTCTCCATTTTACCTCGACACAGACCGTTTCTTCGGTTTGCTTTCGAGGGGCAGGCATACCAGTACGCGGTTCTCCCATTCGGGCTGGCTTTGGCTCCTCGCGTCTTTACGAAGGTCGTCGAGGCAGCCCTTGTTCACCTACGCGAACACGGGGTTCGCATCCTGAATTATCTCGACGACTGGCTAATATTAGCTCACTCTCGAGATCAGGTTTGCGAACACAGAGACCTAGTGCTCCGGCACCTAGCCCGTCTGGGCCTTCGGGCCAACTGGGAGAAGAGCAAACTCTGCCCCGTGCAGAGGATCTCTTTTCTCTGTATGGAGATCGACTCGGTCGCCATGTCCGCGCAGCTTACGTGCGAGCGCGCACACTCACTGCTGACTTGTCTTCGACAGTTCGAGGGCAAGAGCGCGGTCCCACTGAAATTATTTCAGAGGCTCCTGGGGCATATGGCATCTGCAGCCGCGGCAACACCACTCGGATTGCTTCATATGAGACCGCTTCAGCTGGGGCGTCGCGATCGAATCCCCAGGTGGGCTTGGCATCGTGGCACGTTCCGAGTCCCAGTGACTCCGACCGTCCGTCAGACCTTCACCCCGTGGCGGAACCTCAGCTTTCTAAGGGCCGGAGTTCCCCTAGAACGAGTTTCCAGGCATGTTGTTGTCTCCACAGATGCCTCTGCCACGGGCTGAGGCGCCATGTGCAATGGACATGCTGCCGCGGGCTCCTGGACAGGACCCCAGCGTCGCCTGCATGTCAATTGCCTTGAGTTGCTGGCAGTACGCCTTGCCCTGCACCGTTTCCACACGTTGCTCAAGGGTCAACACGTACTAGTCTGTTCAGACAATACCGCGACAGTAGCGTACATCAACCATCAAGGTGGTCTACGCTCCCGCCGTATGTCGCAACTCGCACGCCACCTCCTCTTATGAAGTCAGAAGCACCTGAGGTCCCTTCGTGCTATTTACATTCCGGGAGATCGGAACTTTGCAGCCGATGAGCTGTCACGGTTTCGGCCCATCTCCGGCGAATGGCGACTCCATCCCCAGTCGGTCCAGCTGATTTTGGACCAGTTCGGGGACGCACAGGTAGACCTGTTTGCCTCCCACGATTCATCCCACTGCGCCCTGTATTACTCCCTGACCGAGGGCACGCTCGGCACGGATGCACTGGCGCACAGCTGGCCGCGGGCCCTCCGCTTATATGCGTTTCCCCCAGTGAGCCTTCTCGCACGGACCCTGTGCAAGTTCAAGGAGGACGAGGAGCAGGTCATTCTGGTTGCGCCGTTTCACATTCGTTAAGTAAATTCAAATTCAAATTTAGCACCTACACAGTACAGAAAGTGAAATCCTAACGCAAGTGGTCAAAGGAGACGGATTTAAAACACGTTGGTACCAGGTGTAAATGGTAATTCGTCTTGGCTGACCACACTGACCACAAAAAATCTTAATACTAGGTGGAATACCTTAATATCAGGGCTTATCTCATGCTCACTGGATTTCCGGTATATTGTGCATAATTTGCAGCAGTCAAGGAGCCGATACCATAGACAGTAAAAGGAATGGACACAGCGACCCCATAGACTTCAACGGAGAAAAGTGAAGTCAATTAGAAGCACTCACTTCCTGATGGCTGAGCGCACTGTGCAGGCTCAAACTGAGCTTGACGACATAGATGTGACATGAGCAACCTGTCTGACAGTTGTACGTCTTCTAGTAGCTGTGCCAAGAGGAATCTGAATCATTCCCTTCCGAATCTTGCAGAGACGGAGAGCGTGAGTAGGAGCTGTCCATGAGCTAGTAGCAGGAGCAACTTTATGACTCTCTATGGGCTTCTCCCTTGACTTTATGCCTCCACGTCCCCCCGATTGCGCGCAAGCTTCTCCTCCTGTCTATACGGTAATTTCTCTACTGTGCGACAGAGAGTCGCGTGTTATGACGCAATCGTTAGCCTATTTTTACAAAAAACTGCTTCTCCGGGGCCATAACGTAAGATACAAGGTAATGGAGCCTTTTATACATTGTCGTGTTTCTTTAGAAATAAACAATGGACAAATGGAGTCTTTAAACGACTCAGATGTAAAGTTATTCGCTGTCATAGTGACGCCAAAATGAATGGGAGTCAATGGAATGCTAACAGCAGGTGAAGGCTTGCTAGCCAATGGCGGCCCCCAGGCAGACTTCAGTTTCCGGCTGGTGGATTACCCCCTTGGCCGATACGCGGGAGACTCCCAGAACTTTCGGGAGAGATGGGATGTCTGCAATTAATGTGTTGATGTCTGCATTTATCATTCTTACAAGCAGCTGTATCCAATTATAATCATGATCAAGCTTAAAACAAACAATCTTTAGTCTCTTCAGAGTTTTAAAACAAATTACATTTTCTGATTAGTCACAAAATATATTTTTTAGTGCAATCCTATTTGAAAAATTGATTCCGTACATAAAATATAAATAATATTATATGAAAACCATAATTTAGGCTTAAATCTCATCCAATCTGCTAACTCTAACGCAAAAAGTCAGATGTGACGCTTTCTGCAGCAGTTATATTGTGAGCGTAGCAGTTTAGCGCAGATGACATGGCCTATAGGAAACTGGTTCAGTGCACAGAAACATTGACCTCATCCCCTCCAGTTAATCTGACGATTGCACTTGTGTACCATGCTGGCCTCCATGGGACCATATCTATTTTCTCTCAGCACTTTGAAACCAATCTGGAGCGAGGGATATCGAAAACATTGGCCCTGCCACGTACCCTGGGGAGACCTGGCAAGCATGTTCTCCTCAGACTGACAGCCAAAAAGTAAATTTAGCTTTCTTTGATGTTTGACTTGTTGCCACTGTATGCTAGTACCCTCAAGATGTGCCCCCGATTGAATAGAAGTGTCTCTTTTGATGCCGTTGATGACAATAAGTCAATTGGTGAATAGAAAAATGTAGTAAAGTGAACCTATTAGATGCATTATTTAGACATGTAATGATCATTCTGTAAGCTGCCACCACCTTTACTTGTCGTCTAAATCATTTGTGGAACAACAAGAACATAACAGATCCATGTAGGGTCTAAACAAAGTAAGTCCAAGCATTGCAAAGAAGCCAAATCTCCCCGTACACTGACTATTTGTAATGCCATTTATTTAAATTGTTCCACAGGACGAAACTCTGCAATCGGTTTTTGCTTGGAGCCTGGTATTTAATATTGAATGTGTCTTCACTGGCTTTCAGGTCCAGCCAGCTTTACTCTCACCTTAAACCCCATATCAAACAGTCACAGCTGTAGCAGAGCCCCAAGCCACATCTTCCTAATTCAATTCAACGGCTTGTCACTGTGGGCAATGCTAGATAGAACATTATGTGAAAGGATAAACCTTTTCACTCTGCATTAGAAGAGAGGTTTTATCATTTATTTTTGACTTTGCCAGGGAAATAAATTAATCAAACTCTCCCAGCATTATTTCCACAACCGTCGGGGCTTTCCACTTATCCAATTAATAATCCAGTAATGTTTCTTCAGACGCAGACAAGCCAATTATTATTAAAAAAGGAAATGGAGGGGCCAAACAGTTATAGCATTCTTCTAAAGCAAATCTTGGATATATTATAACTTACTTTATCCGCCTAAAAAAAGTACACCACTTAAAGCATTATGCACTATATAATGAATATTATTTTCATCCCATCGCAAAATGTAACTATACAATCGGCCAGCTCTTTATATAAAGTTGGATGTAAGTATGTACAACTTTATCTGCACACATAGTAAACTTGTAAGACAAAATATAGCATATCTCTATGCTCTATGCTTGTATCATTGCTAAATGTAAACAATATTATCGGCCAGTGACTGTAAGGCTTGAAGATATTAAGATAATGCTGCTTTGAAAAAATGTATTGTGAAAAGTGCTATACAAATAGAGTTTGAGTTGAGTTCCAAAACCTGGAAAGATGCCTTATTCTGATCAAACTCTATAGCAGCATTGTATTTACTGTATCCTTACTGTATACATATTTATTTATATAATACTTATAATTCATATATAAAGTTTTGTTAATGTTGCTAAGTTAAGGCTGTGAATATATATCTGTTATATATTTTATAGATTTTTATCTCACCTCATCTGCCATCTTGGATTAAGTGTTCATATTGATTACAATATATTTTTGAATGTTGCTATGTTAATGCTGTGATACTCTGAAAATGATCAAATATTACAAACAGCATAAATGTGTGATGAGCACTGTTTGTAGGATGCAGCTCATGTAGTCAGTAAAAAAAAAAAAACTTACATTTGGAGTATTTTTTTTAATTATTATTATTTTACCAATAATGACATGAGATCAGTCTGCTCTAAATTCTCACTCAGTTTTTAAGAGATCCTCTATTCAGGCTAATGTGAATAATTCTATTCACTTACGTCATGTGGTGCATCACAAGCTGCATATGGTTGTGGGAGCATTCAATCTTGTGTGGTAATGGGGCTCTTCAGCCAAGGAGGAGGCTCAAATCATGGTTTGGAAAATCCGTGCCAGCATATCAGACATCTGTCACTCCTAGCGGAGCCGTTCCTGGCAGCATCTCTAGCAGATATCCCAAAATGTCTTCGACATGCACGGCTTAGCCACAGAATTTATCCTCCACCTCCTGTGGCCAACCATAGATCAGCCAGAACTTTTATTAAGTTTAGCTAGCAAAAATATTGGCTTGCAACACTCACTGTGAGATGTGGCGACAGACCGGGGCAACACTGTTAATCATTGTGTGTGAAAAAAATACATGTAATTTATGACAGGGACATTTAGGATGATTTTGTCCCCACCGCTTTATGAAATAGCTTGTGGCAAGAACATATAGTATCTAATAGAGAGAAAGCATCTCCACTTGTTGAGCAGAAGTTTTCATTTCGGTAATGGGTTATGAGAGGCAACAAGAGTTTTGCTGAATGGTCGTTATCATCCATTGGTGTGAATGCAAACATAATTGTTGTTAGAGATAGTTATCTTTACAGCTATTGTTAATTTTGTGAACTGGCCTTTACACAACATACATTTTTGTATTGGATATACCCTAAAATGTACAATATGGACATACGGTACTTACAGCATCTATTATAAATGCATTTGTATATAGTTACATTGTGCTATATTATATTGATGTTTGATGGCACAACATTTTATAAAGAAATAATGATCAAAAAGTTGTTTCTACATTAAATCCTTATTTTAGATGCTGTCAATATGCTAATAATGTACTTTTTAGTATTTGTGGCAATATACTAAAACGCATGTGTGCTAGAACCACAATTACGTATGAAAACATACTAATGAGATAATGTGATGTCACAACATTTGTCTATCAAAAGATAGTGTATTAGCATTTAAGAGTATGGATGATGAGTGGTTGTGACCTCTGCTCTTTTCTAAAGGTCAGCTGATTGCACCAGTGGACCATCAGACCCAAAGTATTGACCTTAGAATATATTCTGTCATAGTAAATATGTTGTGGTGTCTTGATGGGTGTCTCAAATTCACAATCCCAAGTTGGCGTAAAAAAAAAAAATCAGCTTGTTTCAACTCTAGTTCACTCTCCTTATCTGAACTCTCTATACCTCCACACACCTCCATTCTTTTCGCTGCTGTCAGCGTTTCAACCACACCTCCAAACTCCCAAATGATTTTGGCAGCTGCAGGAATGCACGGACGCCACAGCCCGAACCTTTGGGGTGATTAATAATAGAGTTTATTATTGCAGATTTGGCAAATCATTTAAGTGTTTGGGCACATTTCCAGTGGCAATGCCCTGTGTTGCGGTACGGACGGTGACTGTGGTGAAATGTCAGCTGCCTGCAATATCTCTGGACCCTCATGAGCAAAAAAAGCCTATCAGTCAGAGAGTTGGCCTCACACAGACTACCTGCTGCTTTTAAATTCCAGCCAAAAAAGCCTTTGAACAGTTCTGTTTTGACAGTTGAATGTGGCCAAGCTTCTTAGCAGCTTCCTGTGTTTATTTCCCTGAGGTGGCAGAGAGAGAAAATGCAGATATTTTCAAGTTGTGTGATCTATTAAAAGGGCTATTAACCCGTTTTTATATATCTATATAAAATGCAATAAAGGACAAAAGGGGGAGGGGAGGGGAGGGGAGGGGAGGATGGGTTAAAAACATAAGTGATTTGATATGTATAGGAACACAAAAAGCTTTGGCACCCTCTGGTGTTAACTTTATTTTCTATGTTGATCATGTTTTAGCACAGCCCTGCATGGCAAACAAAGACTCCCTGGTGTTGTATAGCTATTACTTGATTAAAAGCCCAACATGGTAATTCCCAGAAGCCCAGATCCACGTCTCAGACTTCCAGACTTCACAGAGAATATGAAGACATGCTGCAGATATGAGCATGAATGAAAGGCTTTGAGAAAATACAAGGGATTTTGTATTATGCCCTGAAATGGTTTCACATTTTTGGTAGGGTTACAAAAAAGAAAGTGAAATCTATATTTAGAGCACTTTGGTCATGAATTCACTAAACCTTTTTTGTGTATGGTATTTTTCACTAGCCACCCACAATACATTTTAACCAAGTGCTAAATATGATGCAATGGACCCCTTGTTATTAACATTGTGAACCTAGTAAAGTTTATATGATAACACTTTACAATAAGGTCTCATTTGTTAACATTAGTTAATGCATTAACTAACATGAACTAACAATGAGCAATACATTTGTTGCAGTATTTATTAATATTTGTTAAAGGGGTCCTATTATGCTTTCCACTTTTTCAACTTCAGTCAGTGTTATGTTGCTGTTTGAGCATAAAAAAGATCTGCAAGGTTACAAAGGTCATCGTCCACTGCAAAGGGAGATATTTTATTTAACAGAATCCCCTTTTCAAGAACTACATCGAACGGCTCGTTTGGACTACAGCATGATTTTTCCGGATCTTCTGAAGTCACAAAGTTCCTCATTTAGATAATCTGTGCCCATGGAATATGCAACAAAGGGGATGAGGCCTGGTTGAGCTGCATTAGTGAAGACAGTGTTTTTTTCCACAACATTTCCAAAACTCATTTGTTTGACCTTCCAAAGGCTGACAGACTTAGAGTGGTTGCAATTTATTTTAAACACTGTTCCTGAACATTATAACCCCAGCGTTTATCTGTGCGCTGCACATTTTATGGATAATAGCTTGTTTTATGTTGTTTTTGTAAGCTGTCGCTTTTGTAAGGCTGTTCACCGCTGCTTAGGAAAATTAACGATGGTTTGTGATCAAGTACTGCTTGTATTACTTTCGTTTTCCGATAAATATCACGATTAAATGGTTGCTAACATTGTATCTATAATGTATAAGAAAATTACAAAAATACATACTGTACCACTCTGAAAAGTCCTGTGAAATCAGTGCTTGCAAAGTCTGTGCATGAAATCCGTTCTGGGCGATCGTCTCGTTTTTTAACATTGTCAGGGTCTGAATCGGGCTCGAATTGGTTTGAAATTGATGCCATCATTTATATTTACACTAGAGAAGAAGTCACAGTTATGGAAGGGCGGGACATTTCCCAAACACACTTAGCGGTGCCAATCACAATACACTATAGGCCAGCTAACCAAATCACAGCACATTTCGTATTCCGGAAGGAATTTTGTTTTTGAACAATCAAGCATGAAAACATATTCTAGTACACCCCAAAAACAAAATCAAGACTTTATAAAAGGGCATAATTGGACCCCTTTTTTAATGTTAGTTAATAAAAATGTAATCGTTCATTGTTTGTTTATGTTCATGCACAGTGCATTAACTAATCTTAAGAAATACAACCTTTGAGTTTAATAATCTGTTTGTAACGGGTGCGTGCAGATAGGAAGACGTATAGACACAGAACATGAAGATTCAAATGGGTAACTTTTCCAACAATCTGTCAGGTTGCTGTGCAGGTGACCGAAGACGAGGACACAGGAACTGCAATATAGTTGATTTATTAACAAACTTAACTTTCAGGAACATACAGGAACAAAGGAAAGGAAAGAAAAAGGAAAGGAAAGGAAAGGAAAGGAAAGGAAAGGAAAGGAAAGGAAAGGAAAGGAAAGGAAAGGAAAGGAAAGGAAAGGAAAGGAAAGGAAAGGAAAGGAAAGGAAAGGAAAGGAAAGGAAAGGAAAGGAAAGGAAAGGAAAGGAAAGGAAAGGAAAGGAAAGGACTTCAATACTCAAACAACCATACAAGGACGACGACCAACAAACACTGAGGGAAAACACAGGGCTTAAAAGAACTGGGACTAATGGGATAATTAACTGAACACAGGTGAAGAAACTGAACACAAACGAGGAGCGGGAAAAACTAACAGGACTGAACCAAAATCAAAGACAGGGGGAAAACAAGATCACAGAACATAACTAAACACATAGAAAACGTGACACAATCCAACAGGTAGAGATCCATACAAAGAACACAAACACACCATAGTGTTAACGATACCGGACAAAGAGTGCAGGAAACTAATTAATGCTGCTTATTTAAATGATATTTGTTGTAGTTTCCATTCACCAATAGAAGTTTCCCCAGCAAGGATGACTTCCGCTTCTGAGAATTGCTTTGCATCATGAACATTTAAATGAATTTGCTGTTATTATTTTCAGTGCAGACATGCCCCTTTCTGTGTAAGTTAGGCTTATTATAGTTAGGGCATTTAATTATAGTAAGCCTGATGAGATCGATGTTAAAATAATTCAGATATAGCGTGTTCAGTTCAAAAACGCCATCAGCAGGTACAATTCTTTGAATCTGAGCTTTTAAAGTGCATGTAAACGCACTTGAGTATAGCAGTGTGCTTGTAGATTGCTTACATCTGTTCTCCTCGGTCTCATGCTCTCGTAGACCGAGGCTAATTATTATTTGTCAGAACACAGCACGCTTGTACAGACCACTGCCCTGTGCCCATCCAAGGTGATCGCAGGCTGCATTTAATTGGTGGATGGTGAGCATGTCTCTGGACCGGCTGCTGAGAGCAGCATGTGATATGGCTCTGCCACGTTTGCCCTGTCAACCGCGCCATTCAAAATGTTCCCCAACAGCACCAAGTTTTCATCTTTCAGTTCCTGGGTGGCATTCATCAACCTCTAAACGAGAGGACGCGACACACCGCTGACTGATGAGATATTTCAAGCTGCGACTGTGGGCTGAATGCGACCCTGCACCACCAACAACCAGCGCCAGACATGTGGAGATCACAAATTCTCCAGCTTAGTGGCTGTAATTTCAACATTTAATGAGTCCAGTTTTAGTCCAGCTGCATAAGTTCCTCCAAAAGTGAGGAATGAATCCTCCTGGAGTTCTCCCATGAAGCTCCCCGGGAGATGCACAGCACAAATTACCCCATTAATATCTCCAAACTATACGCATAGAGATCGGAATGAAATAATCCTTTAGAGAGTATAAATTCACCCCCAGGTGAGCAGCATTGGGCATTTATATGTTCCCCCATCTGGTTCTATTACCTCTCGTGTGCAGCCACCGTAGGGCTGTATGTGGGGAGGGAGAACCGTGTCATTTTGTCAATAAAGACCGGGCAATTGATCTGCCCTCTCCAGGGGATGCGGTCTGACGTGCTTTGACAGAACACTGTAAAGGGAGAGAAAAAGAAACATGCCAATGTTACCTTGGCTCATTTAATGAGTATTGATCATAAATAAATAAATAAACTAAATTCTGTGAAAATCATAAATATTCATAGAACTAGCATCATTATGCTGCCCACAGTTGACACTTGACTCTGTTCGCTGGTCTCCTGGTGATCATTAGGTAGTTACTGTTGAACAGTTGACAGGAACAACAACATTGTGAGTATTTATTCACAAGTCTAGCCTTTTTTGTGACTCCCTTGTTTTCATCTCAAAGATGCATAGTGCCTTATCTCTGCTGGTAGAGGGAACTTACAAATGGAAAACAAATGGGAAAGAAAGCCTACAAGCCCATTTGCCCTTTTGGTTTATGCCCTTTATGACGACGCTTTCTTTTGGCTGAAGAGCTGAGTTGAAAACAGTGTTATTCTGCTAGGCTGGTGCTTAACGAATGAGTCAAAATGTGTGATCTTGGAATGAGTCAAAATGTGGGATCATGCAGGGAAGGAAAGTCTTTTAAATACTGAATACTGTCAGACAGTGACGTCAGGGATGGAATGTTCTAGTGGCACTGATGTTAACTGGTCTACAGTACAACAGCATTTTACTGCCAAAGAAAATGCAAGATTTAAAGAATAAGTTGTAACATTACAAGATTAAATTCAAAAACTTTGAAAATGGCATTATGAGTCATAACATTATGATAATAATGCCATACAATAAATTGGCGTATCTGGGCCACGAACTTCACGGCATAGTTTTTGTTTTGTTTTTTTTGATGGAAATTAATACTTTTATTCAGCAAGGATGTTCTTTTCATATTTCTGTTCATCAAAGAATCCTGAAAAATATCAGTTTTCACAAAAAAAAAAATTAAACAGCACAACAGTTTTAATTAATAATCAGAAATGTGAATAAAAGCCGAAATTCAATCTGTTCATCATATAAAGTGATCGTGTCTCTTCAGAAAATTTTGGACTAAATTGCTCAATTCATATGAATTAGATCTCTTTATGAACTTTTTAAAGCGTCAAAGTGGTAGTTGCGTAAATTGTCAATGGAGGGACATAAATCTCTCAGGTTTCATTAAAAATATCTTCATTTGTGTTCCGAAGATGAACAAAAGTCTTACAGGTTTTGGAATGACATGAAGGTAAGTAATTAATGATAGAATTGTAATTTTTGGATGAACTATCCCTCATTTAGACTTCTTGGTGATGATGTAGGGACATGTCTCCACTGGTTGCCATAGCAGTTTTTTTTTCTCCAACACTCCTGACAGGTATGTCTACAATGTGAAAGGGTCTCCAATGGTCAAGCAGCAGTTTTTATTGTGTTTGTGTATGTTATAATAAGCAATGATCCAGAGTTTCCAAACTCCGAGTCATTGCTGTCAAATTTAAATATGTTATCTATTGTTTGCTACTTATATATATATATATATATATATATATATATATATATATATATATATATATATATATATATATATATATATACTACCAGCTGACTTCTAGCAAGGTGACATATACTTATCAGTGTGGATCCACTTGTTAATGGATGACAACTCAGTCAGAAACAATAATGGCTCATAAGAATAAGAATGTGAATGTAAATTCTGACATTAATCATAAGACAAGTGTCTATTTTTATGTTGATACTAATAACACAAACAACATTAATTAAATACTAACATTAACTATTCTAGGATGAAAGACCAAATGAAAAGGGTTTTGAATAAAAAAGTTATTCTATTTACAGAATATATACTGGGCAATGAAGCGCAGCCTAATAAATAATGATACTATTAGGCATAGCCTATATTTCAGGAGGCACATTTGATTTCTAAACTGTGGTTATTATCTGCACTATATTAAAAGTCTCAGACAACTAGATATGAGAAGGCAGCTTCATGACTGTATAACCTCGCTCTATTTATTTCGTTATTTATTATTCAGCTAGGAATCCCTAAATAGCCATTGTTCAAGGCGGGACCTGGATGTGTTCACATGCATTTTTTTGACACACTAATTAGTCCTGGTTGTGTACTGGGTGCTGAATTGGATGGCATCAGTAAACAGACATTAAGCTGAGCTAAAACAAAACATTCCTTGCTAAAGAAGAAACTGGTTAATCGTATCAAAATATGAATGATTATTTTTAAATGCCACAGTATTAATTAGTGATGATTAATAATTTACAGAGGGACTGTTCACCCAGGCTGTGTTTCTTTGATCAAAACACTGCAAAAACAGTTATATTGTGAATTATTATTACTACTCAAGATAACTGTTTTCTATTTTAACATTTTAAAATGTAATGCATTTCTGTGATGACAAAGCTGAATTTTCAGTATCATTTATCCAGTCTTTAGTGTCACATGATCCTTCAGGATTCATTATGCTGATTTGCTGCTCAAGAAACATTTTCTGATGATTATCATTGATGAAACCAGTGCTTAATATTTTTGTGGAAACTTATGTTTTTCAGGATTCTTTGACGACTAGAAAGTTCAAAAGAACATAATTTATTTGAAATATACATCTTTTGTAAGATAAAATACTTTACTGTCACTTTTGATGGTTTTATTGCACATTTGCTCAATAAAAGTATTCATTAAAAAAAATCACTGACCCCCACCTTTGAACGATAGTGTATATGTTGTGTGAGTTTATAGTGTGCACTGGGAGTAAAATGAGAAACAGTAAAAGATGACTTGGTTTCATTTCATCAGGAGCACACCATATTTCAATATGAGATTCAATGAGACATACTATTGAATTTGCACTGGGCTGAATTTGATTTCTTGGAAAACATTTGTACATCTGTGCTGGGAATAAATAAAAAACAAATAATGTCTAAACATTTCTGCTAATGACACTACATTGTATGCTATAGGCAAGGCAAGTTTATTTGTATAGCACATTTCATACACTATGGAAATTCAAAGTGCTTTAAGGAAAGGAATATAAACTCAATTGAGTCAGCAACTTTAGCGTAACACTGTGAATTTGAATATTTATCTGTTTGACCAATAGCAGGTGAGCAGAATGTTTGGGAAACTTGTTAGAAAATTTGTGTCTTTAGAGGTCAGAAATAGCATTTCACCTTTAAGACTTTTTTTATTGCAATATAAATGCTGGTTATCAATTCTTAGCACATACACATGTGCTTATCTCTAATGCTTAACCTGTTTCTTTTTTGCCATCTCATATGGCACTAGAATTCATCAGAGGTCTCCTGCTAATATGAAGTTTGCTTTTCATAAAGGCAATATATATTTAAGACACTAGAAACCATACACAGTAGTGACCTAAAGTGATTTCCGGCCTAGGAAAATTTGACATCTTCGCCTTTAATCATATATTATAAAAAATGTGTTAAAGATCTTGTAAGTGTAATCGGTCCTACTGACCAACTCCGAGCGGGATTCAAACTGTGGTCTCCAGAGTGAGAGTGAGGTTTACATGCAAAGTTCTTACTTTTCCTCATATTTTGATGGTATAATCGAACTTGCAGGGCCATTGAAAACAAATATCACCTCTGGACATATGTGACCTGATCCAGCAAAATGAGTCACAGTGACCCAAATTTAAAAATTGAGATTTTGGTATTAATGGAAAGAGGAGATAAGCTTTCAATTGATATCCTAGTCAAAGTCATACCTTGAATGGTTGTAAAGATATACACATTTGAATTATGGTCGTCTGCCCTCTTTTTCCAATTGAAAACCTGAGAAAATCGCCTTTAAAGTTTTTTGCCCGTTTTTTGTTGATATCTTTCAAAATCCATTACATTTAAAGGGATAAACTATTTATTTTACAGCTTAATTTGACCAAAGACATTAATATATAAATGCTATTAAACCAGGCTGAAGCTCAAATTATTTTAAAAGTTTTTATTTGAATAAATAATTTAACAGTAGGCCTACCTTTTACAAAAATGTACTAAAATCAGAAAGATTTAACAGAGGTGCTACATTTTTGCTTGAGAGAGAGGGGGTGTGTGTGTGTCTGTGTGTGTGTGTGTGTGTGTGTGTGTGTGTGTGTGTGTGTGTGTGTGTGTGTGTGTGTGTGTGTGTGTGTGTGTGTGTGTGTGTGTGTGTGTGTGTGTGTGTGAGAGAGAGAGAGAGAGAGAAAGTGAGAGGCAGAGAGACAAGGAAACAGAGATCAAATAATGCTAGTCTATGCAATCATATCTTAGTGTAGGCTAGTTGACAATAACAGCGTAACAAATTCATAACGGAGATACCAACAGTTAGCCTAAATATTGGGTTAATCAAACACATTGTAATGGATTCTCCTTGCAGATAAATAGCTACACTCATTCACATTTGTCAATCACGTTATGTCAATCACGCGTGCACACTACGAAACTTTCATCCGTTAGCTGCTATATAAAAACAATCATAAGTTTTTCGCATCCGTAGCAAGCAGTTTGAATGGTGTTTTGACAATTCGGAGCCACCGAATCAATACGAAAAAATGCATACGAAAAAAACGCGGACTCAGTGTGCAATGGCCAGGGGGCTTGATGACGCTTTGGTAACTTTGCTCGCTTTTGACAGCGACATTTCTCAAATTAATAATATTTAATGTTTCTGAGGAGATCTGCTAGCTTGTTTATTACACAGAGCGCTCGCTGCGAGTCTGACAGGAGGGTGGCTGGACCAATCGCGTGCCGGTCAGTCGAAACGGCTTCCCATCGACAAATGATCAGCGTTTGTGTACATTTCTAAGCTTTTTGATTGGTTCTATACAACGTGTAACACCATTTAAAGAGCAGAGATAGTGACGTTTCAGGGGATACCCGGGAAATGCTCAGAGGTGACGAGAGGAGTTGAGAAAAGCAATGTTCATTTCCAGCGAATTTAGTAAAACTTTGTACACTTTAATAGTAATTTAAATACCTTTACTCAATTATCTGGACTACGAAACTTTGGGAGATTATTTTTGAATGTCTGTTCTTTGAAATTAGCAACAAAAAAAAAAAAATCTATTATTTCATTGTTTTTCCACATAATCGGCCCATATCTTAAAATAGAACGTTGCGACTTCCGACTCATTTCGCCAGATCGGGTCACATATATAGTTCTTATATAGTGTATAACTTGATAATTGTGGTGAATGTTTAGCACATTGTGCATTTAGTGAACTCTCAACCTCTCATATACCATGGTTTGTCACCGTTCTATATTAATGCACTGTTTTCATTAAAGCGCACACACTCATACGTCACTCCCACACAGAGAGCGGAGATGCACACACACAGAAACAGGAGCACAGAAACCTGTTATCAACGCTGCCCCGCAACTTTTAGTAATAAAATAGCTTCACTACTGAATCGCTACATTATATTTCTCAGCAACGAGGGCTTTACATCATTTTTTTTAAAGTAATCACAGTGAACTCACAGGTTCATTGTTAAATGGAGAGAGAGGCGCTGAACAGACAAAGGTACGCATCTCTCTCTCTCTCTCTCTCTCTCTCTCTCTCTCTCTCTCTCTCTCTCTCTCTCTCTCTCTCTCTCTCTCTCTCTCTCTCTCTCTCTCTCTCATGAATTCAAATAAATGCTATAATTCATTCATTCAAATACATGTATTGTTACTACACTACTTTATAAGACTTTTTGTCTTATTCAAAGCGGACAGAATGCTATATCTAAAGAGCCTTAACTGATGAAAATAACCGTCAATTTTATACTTACGGATGAATATTGCACTACAAACATAAATAACAGCTTTAAAGGGGAACTTGGCAACTATTTAAACTTAATAAAACCGTTTAGAAATCATTTGGATGGTTAAATAACCTGTTCTGGTGAAAATGGTGACTTTCCCTGCTCCCTTTCCAGGCGGAAAACCAACCTTGCAACATGGGGACTAACGTCCCGGTAAGTTGCAAATAGGAAGTCTCGTGAGAAGCGAGAACGAGTGAGAACGAGCGAAAACACGAACTGCTTTATGGCAATTCGACATAATTCTATGATACTCTGTATGATGTTTTACCTACCTCGGTAGACATAGCTCCACACGATAAAGTTGGCCGGCTCCGATAATAACAAAAGCACATGAGCAGCGGTAGAAAGTGGGAGGAGGGCGCAGCAAATTAGTTTTTTTACGACAGTGTTGTGAAATATACGCCCCACAGCTGTATAGGGAACTCGGGGAGAAAACATGCGACAACAAAAGTGAAAATCAGCAAAGAAATTGCTAGAGTTGCCAAGTTCCCCTTTAAGTTGTCAATGCTGGCAAATGACCATGGTATAAGGGAGATAATCAACGGCTAGCTGTGCATTAAACCATTTTAATGCACTTCGCAGAGGCTTCGCATCAGGCGGATTTTTTTGCCTCCACGTCATGCACAGCCCATTCTCATCCCTAGGCGTCATGAAACTGACGCCTTGGGAATAATTTTGACCATGCTTCAATATTTGACGCTTTAGGCACCCTTTAGCGTCAGTTACATGACGCGATCCTAGGGCGTCATCTCACTGACGCTTTACCTTTAACGTCAGTTAGATGACGCTATCTAATCCTAACCCTACCCCAGACCTAAACCTACCCGCGTCATCTAACTGACGCTAAAGGTAAAGCGTCAGTAAGATGACGCCCTAGGATCGCGTCATGTAACTGACGCTAAAGGGTGCCTAAAGCGTCGAATATTGAAGCATGGTCAAAATTGTCATTTTAGTGACGCCTTGGGATGAGAATGCATTGTCATGCATTAAAATCGTTTAATGCACGTCTAGCCGTTGATTATCCCTTCCGTAACACACACACACATAAACACAGAAGTCACTGAAGTGTGTGTGTGTGTGTGTGTGTGTGTGCATCTGCGGGTTACAGACGTAACCACCTTTAAATCATGACCTGCAGAAATGCTATAAGTTTTTCGGAGTCAGACAGCACCGGCAGACCTTCTCAGCACTGCTCCAGATCTTAAAATATCTCGCAAAACCTGTCATTAACAAAGGCGTACAAAGACATGCTACTTCATTTACATGCAGCTGCCTGCCTCAAGCCTACACAACAACCAGCCTCACTGAAAAGGAGTTTGGTAAATATGAGGCTGGCGTTTAGTGACTCAGAGCGTTTATGAATGGGAGATCTCTCTCTCGTTCCCTCTCTTGATCAATTACATGTTCATACCCCATCCTGAGAAGATTTTTGTGTTTGCCCAATAGCAGTGCATTAGACTGAATGCGACGTTATCGAGGTAGCCATTATGGTTTGAGTTGAGTGGTACATTGTTTTTTTGTTGTTATTTTAATCGCATTGCTTTTAGGTTTATCCAATTTGTTTGCAAGAATGGACTAAAAAGCACATCTGAGGGACATCTAAGGTTGACACGCTGTGGTCCACGGTTTGAATAATTGGAGATGAAAACTGTTCATTTGTAGCCGTTAGCCTATTGCCCAATGTATTTCATTAGCATAATTACAACCCATTTGAAAACATTCCCTTTGTATCAATAAGCGTGAATAAAGCCTGAAACCCCCTGGACTTGATAAATTACACAAAATCAAGCCAAACACCTCTCATATCTTCATGCACAGGACTGAAGACTCAGTTGGAGGCTTGGAAAACTTAGTAGCTACTTTTTCACAAATCCCCTAAAGAAAAGAAAACTATAAAATATACTCGCATTTCTCTTTAAAGCTTTTTCAGCTTTGTTAATGAGATAAGCTAAATTAAGCCGTATTCCCAAAGTCTTACCTCACAATCACTTTGTTTAATAAGCTTTCAAATAATTGCAGTCTAAAATGATTGTGAGGTATCGTCCACAAAAATCCACAGGATGATCTGGAGGTGATCCAAATATCTTTTCCGATTGTTTCTGTGAATAATCGGTCCCTAACAGAGTCATTATAAGACAAGAGTAGTAAGAGGTTTTATACCTTCATTCCATTAAGTGAAAAAAGAGAATGATAGTTTGCTGGTGAATGAAGATTCTAATGGCAAAGCTTCATTCTGAGGCCTTGCGAGGTTAATGTTCACATATTTTAAAGCATAACTGGCCAAATATGGCAATTATAGCAAATGCTTTTCAATAACCATTGAACATACATATGTGTATAGTCTAATTTTGCATATATGATGTGTTTTTGTAGTTACAGAGATGATTTCAGGGGTACATTGTGTTTAATTTTGTGTGACTCTGAATTGTTAAATTGTCCACTGATCCTTAGATAGATCTTAATTCTGATTAAATGAAACACATTTCTTGGGCAAAATTATCTTCTAAGTTTTGGGGGGGAAAAAGGCCTGGGAGCATGGTCATTTTTTTATTTTTTTATAAAGTACTTTAAAAAAAAAAAAAAAAGTAAACTTTCTGCTTCATTCAGACATTTGGAGATTACAAGAACATAGAAACTCTCTAAGGATTTTTCCGAAAGAGAGTAATGAGAAATCCTTTTGCTTTTATCCTACATGATTTCTTTGTGTCTCAAATTTCTGTGAACTGATGTGATTGCAACAATGCTTTCCTTCAATAGCGGAAGAATAATCCACAAGTTGTTATCAGAGCTTCAGCAATAAGCTCGTTCTTATCATGACATTCCGTTTCCACCCATTTTTTTGGTCTTGATAGATTTAAGCAATACAATTCAAGAGCAAATTTTATTGCAATGTTAGAAGGAGTGAAGCTTCATGCAGCCTAAATACAACAATATGTCAACAGGAGACAGTATGTAAGGTGCTGGATCATTAAAGGAACATTTTGCTTTAGATCATGACCATCTTTGGCAGATATACATCATTCTAAGACTGCCTGCATGGGTCATAAAATTTCACAGCATGGAAACACGCAGAGATGTTTAGTGGGTGTTGGATCCTGCTCAGATTTGAACGCTACTCAAACTGGCATTTTAAGAAGGCTGATGCTAAACGCTAGTTTTTTATTAAGAATATTGCACTGCAATGTGTTAAAGTGTAATATTTTCACAAATGTCATTTTTGATGTGCATTCATATATCTTGTTGCGACATTCTAAAAAATGTTTTAATATATATATTTTTTTTTTTTGCATGGCACATTTGTCAGGTCTCGCTGCAAAGTATTACTCGAGAAACCCCACAGAGCTCTTTTCCTAAGATAATTGATCATCAGGTTTGACAAAATGTCAACAAAGAAAAGCTCTTATTCAACAGGGAATCCTGCTTTTGTTCTCATAAGAATATTGTGTTCGAGTGAGCATGGGTTTCACCTTTGCAGGGGACCCATAATACATTTCAATGACTATTCCAGTGGTAAATGCCACCGCTGTGATCATTCTGATAAGTTTTTGTGGCTTATATACTAGTGTTATCCATGTATTGATGCATTTATACATTTCTCAATGACACATATTGTTACAAAATTATTGTCAAGCACTCTCCTCATTCTACCCAGCATGCTTTGCGCAAAAAGCTGCAATGGAGTGCAGCCACACTCTCCACAAAGACTATTTCCCACTTTCTTATCTTCTTATTTTAATTATTAGGAAGAGGAATTTTCCAGCCCATTGTCTGCAAGTGAGGCTAATTATTTTATCACAAAAATTTTAATTAGCTGCATCTAGAGCAGCGCTTAGCACTGAAAGTCTCTCACACAAGTGTTGATGGATGTCATATGTGACATACTCAGAATCATTTATTCATAACCCGTTGACTAGCTAAGTGAGAAAAGATTCCCAAACGCTGAGCAGATGCCTTGTGAGTGAACTCTCTGACAACCTGGTGCAGGTGGATACATAAATGTTACTGTTCACCAGTGAATTATTCTCTGCTCCTATATTTTACTTTAGAAGATGGTGCCCTCCTTTATCTGCAGTACGTTAAGAGTGTAACAATAGATTAAGGTGAGTCAGTTATTGTGTTATCATTATGAAAAATCAGTTCAGTTGTGAGTCATCAGATACATAGACTAGAAACAGTTCAACTGCTAATTGGCTCCTTTCAGTCAGAGAATGTAAAATGCAAGGTGGGAGTTTTAGTAGAAAGCTTTTCATAATAACAATTGCATCAATCAAGGAGTTATGAAGGGCAGTGATTTGGATTGTCTTTGGTTGCTTATATTTATCTCTATTTATCTTATATACTGTGTTAAGATCTGTTCAGCATTAGGATTATAGGAGATAGATGCCATAGACCTACTGCAGGGAGGCATGGGGACTGCATATGTGGCCAGAGCAATAAATATAATGTAAGATGTATAAGACTTACTGCTACTTTTGATATTGACCCCCGTTGTGTTCAAGGACTCATTATTTCATTTCTGTTCGTCAAATGTCTGTGAAATCTAGGTCTCAGTTGTTGATTCTTTTTATAATCATACAAATATTTACTCATGTTAAGAAATTTTATGGAAAAAGCAGCTAAAAGTGAGAGGGTGCTTCTTTTGCTAAGTAGGCTATTTTTCGCCTATAGACTGAACATGTACGCATGTGCATGAAATCACCATTTTCACAAATTTGCATTTGTGTTGTTTACATGGATACGATAAAGGTATCATTTTCAAAAACTTGCACTTTTGAAACCCATTTTCAAAAGTTTGCGTTTCAGACCCGTTGTTGTGTAAATGAACGGGCGAAGCACATAAAACGTTTTCTGTTTAAAAACAATTAAAAACGGTTCAATTAAAAACAGTGTTGTGTAAACAGCCCAATTGTGATTTACATTGTCATTGGTGCAAGATTCATTTTTTATATTTTCCTTATTATATATATTATTATTCGCTAATATATTTTCTTATATTCTTTGCTCTGACCTGTTCAATAGGATTATGTACACAGATTACTTTTTTCAAGAAACAAGTACAGTGACACGTAACTTGTTGAGTTTGTACCATAAAACAGTTATAGTCCTGCAAAGCTTAGCAACAACCCCAATTAAACACACCAGAACCAGCTAATCAAGGTCTTACTAGGCATACTAGAAACTTTCAGGCAGGTGTGGTGAGGTAAGCTGGAGCTAAACTCTGTAGGACAGTGGCGCACAGCACCCCTGCTTTATATGATGAACACATCTTTTATTCACATATATCAGCAAACATACATAGAGCACTCAAATACCTTAAACTGAAGCTCAACTGTTCTTGCCTGACCCTCGAGAACAAATCTCACTGGATCTTTGCAGAAGCTCGCTACACGTTAATCATAGCCTACACTGTTCGTTCGTTGGTCAGAGGAGAACTGGCTCTCCAACTGAGCCTGGTTTCTCCCAAGTTTTTTTTTTTCCCCAATCTGTCTCCTGATGGAGATTTTGTTCCTTGCCACTGTTGCTTGTTGGGGACACCTAATATTCAACAATATTATTGATCTGACTGTTCTTTTGTATTAAGAACTGAACTGAGCAGGACCATGAAATCATTTTTTATTTATTTTATTTTTATGCAGAATTGCTTTATAAATGAAATGAACTCATTTAATAATTGATGATCTATCAACTGATTCAACACTAAACTGACTTCAGCTGAACAACAGCCGAAATGCATACTTTTCCTGTTATCACTGTGAAGCTGATTTGAAACAATCTGTATTGTATAAAGCGCTATATAAATAAAGGTGATTTGACTTGACACGACACGTGGGAATGAATAACCCTTATTGGTTCTAGTGTCTCTTTGAAAGACTTAAACGTTAAACCGCTCGATTCATATGGATTTCTTTTCATTTTCATTCTAGGGTGAACTGTCACTTTAAGTTGCATGTCATCCATCCTTTGTGTCTTAATTTATTAAATGATTTAGCTAAAATAATTATGCTTTCATCTACCTTTTACATTAGTGTTTAAAATTCCAATTTTGCATTAAAATATCAAAGAGGGACAGTCTCAGTCAGGTGACAGTGAGAAGATTTTTACTTTCTTCAAATTGGCTTTGAAAAAGCAACAACTGAATCCAAACCATATTCATCCACCCTCTCAAAACTGACCTCCAAACAGCCACATCTGCTGCCGCCATATGCCCGTTCAAGGGACCGTTTCGGCCTCTCGTGAGAAACACTGATACTTTCAGATGCATTTGGTCTCTCATCCGTATGGTGAGGGCAGCTTCTGGTTGAATATTTGCATAGACCGTGTTGGAGGTCTGGGGCAGCCGAGGGCCCAGTGGTTGGTGTAGTGTTCAAAGGAAAAAGGACGAAAGACCCAGAGGATTCATGTGGCGCCGAAGCATTGTCTCTGAAAAACAGGAGCACTGCTGGGGAAGAAACGCCTTGATTTAAAATTCGCTAACAAATCCAGCCATGGCTCGAGCGAACACCACACCCGCGAACACCGCTCGAGCGAACACAACACCACGGGGGGGGGGGGGGGGGGACAACAAGACGCCTTGAAGATATTGTGTTATAATTATAGGCACATGTTATTTGCTGTGGGTGTTTGGGACTAACGTTTTTATAGAATACAACAAAGACTAGCATTTAAGTATTCATATATTTATGGAGTCAAAGTGTTTTTGTTTTCTATTTCATTCAAATACATTTTACAATACACAATGAATTAGAGTACAAAATGATATGATTAGATCAACACTGTCTGTGTTGCGTAATCTGTGCCGATGGATTAAGGGCCTGTGAATAAACTCTGTGTGCTCCAGAGATTATTCTCACTCAGAAATTGACCTATTTGGCAGGAAACTCTTTTGTGAAAGCATCAAATACAAAGAAACCTCTTCTCAGTTAAAATCTTATTATAATGTATAAATGGAGATAAGTTCATAGAAGATGCTATAATGCTAATAATAATTAAAAATGAAATAACTTGAGCCCTGTATTGGGTAGAATATGGAGGGTATTTTGAGATGCTGCTATTCTTAAAGGTGCTCTAATGGTGCGTTCACACCGGACGCGAATAGCGCGTCAGGCGCGAGTGATTTCAATGTTAAGTCAATGCAAAGACGCGTTACGCGCGTAAAAAATTCCTGCGGCGCGAATGAGGCGTAGAGCGCGGCGCGGTAGACGCGAATACGCCTCATTCGCGCGTCAAGTTCGCGCGAATGGCGCGAATTGAGCGTCTGGCGCGTTAAGCGCGTTACGCGCGAATGATTTAGTTAGTGCTATTTGTGCATTCACGCGTTTGACGCGAATTCGCGTCTGCCGCCCGAGTTGAAAAATCTGAACTTCTGCGTCAATTCACGCCGCGTTAACCAATCAGGAGCCTAGCTGCTTGCTGCTGTCACGTGGTGAAGTATCTGGATGCTTCAATAAATTATTTTGTAATATATGACTGTGGTTCTAATGCACAACAAAGCAAATATTTTATCACATAAAACTTGATTTCAATATATGAGACATATTCATTTTGCATTGAATGCTATTTATTCCATATCTAGATTATATGAAATATTATTATAATGTAAAGACAACCAACATATAAGTTCGTGTCTGGACAGTGATGTGTGAGAGAGAGAGAAAAATCACAGGACAGATTAATCACTTTTGGAGGCTGGCTTCATTTATTATCAAAACAAAAATAAATGACAGATTAGGTGGATGCGGGCGAGGGTGAACCTCGCGCCGGGCTGTAGAGCGCGGGCTCGACAGGCATAGCTAGACCACTCGAGGCCGAGGGCTTATACGGCCTACGCTGTCCTCATCAGCGTCCTCACCATTAGGTCCACCAAACCTAGCTCCTGGAGCAAATTGTGAAACTCCTGAAACCCTCCGGAGGTTCTGGTGGACCCGAGTACAGCGACGATGTCCCCTACGGAGCTGCTTCTGCTCTCCAGAGCATATACGAGCGGTGACTCTCTCGAATAATGCTAATGCTAATGCTCGATAAACATCTAAAAAGATGGCCGCCAACAGGTTTCGAAACTTTCGCCTCCGGATTTCGCCTCTGACGCGCGTAAATTTCGCTTCAAACTTTTGTTTTTACGCGCGTCAATTTCGCCATTGACACGCGAATTAACACAAAGTGGTCAAGCGTCAAACTAGACGCGGTAGACGCGAATTTGACGCGCTATTCGCGTCCGGTGTGAACGCACAGTAAGCGATGTTGGGTGACGTCACTTCTTGTTGACGTTCGAAGTATTGTCAAACCAAACGGAGGCTATCTAGACCCTCCCTCCTTCTTATCCCATCCCCTCCCCCTGTAGTTTTACTGATACTTCATTCAAGGTGTAATGTTGCCAAGTTAGATAAATGCTTTCATATAATGCAGAACAGAATGCAGAAAAAGAGAAACATTACCAGAAAAACACGATAAAACGTTTCGCCACCTGAGGTTATAACTTTAGCTCCCATACAAGGACGCAATTTAGTCAAAGTTGTCAATAGGCTATGAATAAACATTCAAATTCATAACAAACAGTTGGTGAAAACAATCATTCACAATGATCGATAGCTGCTAGAAACCTGTATGTTGTATTCACCAAAGTTAGCGCTGACTGCATTGTTCTAGCTAATTATATCCTTGTGTTTGTTAGGCGAACATTAAAAGTCGATTTAGAAAAACAAACAAACTGGATTTACCCACCTGTCCAGCAAAAACATAGCTATACGTGAATGTTGGATTGGAAGCCCTTCTGCAGGCGGAGATCTCGCCACCTTTCGAAGGCTTTTCCAATGTAAATTCGGGACTTTGCGTTGTTCCTTCTCCTTTTCCCTCTTCAATCTGTTCATCGGAGCGTCGTCTCTTTGGTCGTGTGTCGGCCATATCAAAATTAAAGAGTTATAATTCTAACTTCCCTCTTCATGCTTCTCTCTCCTCCACACCACCCTTCATGTGTACGCGCACTAACCCCACCCCTAAATCATTCTTGTCGGTTATTGGCTGGAACACTGTTTGTTATGTTTCGTGGTGCGGGTTGCCCCAGTTTGTTTTTGTTGCCGTTTGTGGAGCCTGGGCTGTCTACAGAGACCGCGTTTTTTACAGTGTGTTCAGGGGACAGGCAGCTAGCGGATAGTGAGGAGATGTTTGCTGTGTGTGACAAAAAATGTTTTGGCCTAAAAAACGCGTGACATCGCTTAGAGCACTTTTAAAGAAAGCTTAACGTTGAGAACCATTTTAACTTACAGTGGTTCTCAATTTTGAGCTTTCATTAAACATTTGTAAGTGACCTTAGTCTTATTCAGGATAAAGACTTGTGTGAATATGTCCACTGGTATAAATAAGTAGTCTTAGGAAAGATACTTTGAAATATGATTAGATTGCAGCATCAAAACATACAGTACATTCAAGCTTTTCAATTGAACATAAGTTAGCTGCACTAGAAGTTAAATCACTCAAAGCATTGAATAATTTAATTTGGTCTTATAAACCAAAATGTCAACCAAAAATGTCAACCAGTCAACCAGAATGTATCAGACTATTTAGTGTTCAATCATTCTATGCCACTGCATACCACTTACAGGTAGGGTAGGCAATTTCAGAGAGTATACCAATAGCAAGCTAGCTTCGAAAGCATAAGATCCCACACTCCCTTCAGAGCGTCTCCAAACCCACACCTCCTTCAAAAAACATGAACACACACAGCTAGAGCAGAGTCTGCAAAGCGTCATGAGAGGCAGCATTAAATTACCTCATGTCTCAAAACACAAAACATTACAATAATCATGAACGCAAACAACTTAAAGAGCTCTGACTTGTACCACCCGACTGCTGCAGATTCATTTCGCCATTGATAGCGGTGCCATAGAAACGTATAAATCCAAGTCAGAGGATGTGTACAGCTCTGTGTAGACGGTCACTGTTTGCCATCTTGCCACGACAGACAGCTTTTGTGACCAATGATAAGGACCTTTCTCCATCCCCCAACCTTTACGTCACCCCCATTACAGATACCAACTCTTGCATTATTCTAGATAATACTCTATTTATCTCCCTAGACTCCCTAGATGAAGGACAATTTTAAAAACATTTCTCTCAATTTCTTGACCAATTTCCCCCCCATAAACTTAGTTAATTGCTAGGTTGCACTGGCAGTTGTAATCACTCTATATTTTTAAAAATGTATTATTTTTTCTTTACTGTATAATTTTGCCTTTTTGCACCTTTTACAGAGAATCGCTTTTTTGTACAAAACAAGTCTTGCTTTCACCCCTTTATTCAACTCCAGCTGCTGATGCATCTTAACATGTTTCATAAATGTTCTCATAAAGTTCTGAGGTTAAATGTGACTATTGAGCCTCAGAAAGATTCATTCCTTTTCTAAACAAAGTTTCCAGTTAGCATAATATATAACTTTGATACTCTATACTATAAATAGATCTGGCTTAGATCTTTGTGGGCTGTGAAATGGTCCTTGATATGCTTGAAGGGACCGCCATGCCTCAGGTGTGAGGGGATGAAGCGGAACAGAGACGCCACATGCCAGAATCGCTCGTAGGCACCATGGCATCTTGACAGAGGAAATTAAGCTGCATCAGTGCTGGCCTAATGCTAGAGCCCGAAGACAAACATGTAAATGTCAGCTCTTTAATAGACATGTGAAATAGATCCTGTCAATTTTTTTTCTATCCAGGGTAGGATCCAAGAACGGCTGAATGGAATGATTTCTACAAACCATATGATGTTGATGTGCCTCAACAGGGGGGAAAAAGCATCTAATGTAGAAAAACATGCTATAAATTGGTCAAGTATGTTTTAACATGAAGGAAATAATGAAGTGTAAAAAAAATAAAAATGAGCAATGCTTTTGGTTGTTAAAGGGAATAATTGCTTAAGTACATTTCCTTCTTTTATAGGACATATAATTACAGTTCAGTTTTTAAAATGGCCTCAGTAATTAACCTCTTCATCAGAGTCTCATTATATGTGATTTTAATCATAGAATTTATCTCAGATGCATGCGAGTCATATCCTGTGCAACCAAGCTGAAGTTAAATTACAGTTTCACTACTGAGAGAGCCAATAAAATTTCCAATAACATTTCAAAGTTGGCATTTAACAACATAACAACTTAAACAAGATTAAAAAACAGCCGAAACAAAGCTTGATTATAACTTTCTGAGTTTTCTAAACACTAATTGGCACAGTAAGATTCATCCACGTGACACAAACACAACCATCTGCCAGAACATTAGAAGTCATGATGTGTCATCAACAGCCAGAGGAAACCATTGCGCCGATGCTCAACAGCTTCCATGCTGGGCCTCTGAAATGTGGAGCAGTAGTTTTGTAGAAGAGGGCACACAGTCACATAAGTCTGTAAAGTTTTTTTTTTTTTTTCATACACAATTCTGATACAACCCTGTCAGGCTTCGCTTCGTTCTCTGTCTGCGTTCCCTACAGTTCTTCTTTTGTCATGAAGCAGACATTTCTCCAAAGTTTTGTTGGCAGCATCCCACACAGTGTAATTGATTATGTAGATCTATTCATTTCTCAAAGCATGTGAGGGATTCACCAATTAATTCCACTGCTCTGAATAAAAGCTGGTGGTTCGTCTTGGGGAAAGCAGTGGGCTGAAACAATAACGTTGGCAAATAAGAAGCAAAGTAATAAGAAGTTGGACTTTAGGGGGAAAGCTGACACGTTATTGGAAGATACCAAGTCTTGCTTCAGGGGAGGTATTTCACACCCTTCAAACATTAAGAAAGGTATTACAGCTAAAATATCTGAAATCAGGTCTGTCACAGGTTGCCACCGTGGCTGTTTGCGTGACAGAACACTAGTTGAGTTTCTTGGATTTACAAGAGAAGATCCCATTGTTTTTAGCAAAATATAGACCCAGCCAAAAGGGAACGTTCTCAAAACTTTGGCTAATGCTCTGGTTCTCTCAATGTTATGAACAAACATTCTTCCAGTAACATTAATCAAATGCTCGTTCAAAGTTGTCTGGTCTATAATAATGCTCTCAAAATGTCAGCACAAAAATTTGGTTTATATATTGTTCATGGAATGTTTTTTTTTTTAGTTGGACGTTCGTCTAATGTTCTGGTAAGGTTCTCTCAAAGTTATGAACTAATGTTAATAGAACATTCATTCAAAGTTATCTTATCTTTAATAATGTTCTCAAAAGCCCTGTTTACACCTGGTATTAAGATGCGTTTTGGTCAGGGCAAAAATTTTAGCCTAAAAAAGTTATTTGTATATCGTTCATGAAATATTTTTTTGGAAACATTTTTGATGTTCCTCTAACATTTCTAAAATGTTACTTGTTTCAGAACATTTAGAGTATATTCAAAAGTAGTTTTCCCATACTGTCTGCAAAATTATAAAATGGAATGTTCCCTTAAATTAAGCGTAGCGTCAGTTCTGGCAGGTCACGTTAGTCAAGCTCGCATCAGCTGACTCTCAGCTGATCCACGTCTACCTATAGGAATACAACGCCTATCACTGTATACATATATAAGCTCCTTCAGTATTATTAGCAGCTATCGCGTTTCTCAGGAGCTAATTACCCTCCTCCATCCCCAGCTCCTCCTCTCGTCAGTCAAGATTTGGCATTGTGATTCCCATTGAATCAGAATAAATTCTTGAATCATGATGTACTTTAAAATCTTGAATTAATGATATCAGCAATACATTCATGTTGGTTCTGTTCTGTTTACCCTAAGGGGGGTTATTGCTGCTCTCCCTGCTCTTTTATCCATGCTAGGCTGCATGGATGCGCAGGGAGTTCTTGCCCAGAACAAAACCATACCGCCAATCCTAACTGTATTCAAATTGTCAATCATATTTGACGGTAGTGGTTCTGACAGAACAATTGTGTAACCAAGATTTTTTTTTTTTTTTTTTTATCATTAAAACAACTTTTTTAAATCATTAAAAAAAACGTTCAGGAAACATTCAGAAATGTTATTGTTATTGTTAATGTTATTTTCATAACTTAATGGGAACATTAGAAAAACATATTTTCAAATATATTTTTGTTTGCTGGGGTGTTCCCTTTCGATACTTTACTCGTACTGCGTCGCTAGACGCTTTTATGGGGAGAACACCTTTTTCTCAGAATTCTGAAGCCTTTTTAATCACGCAGTGAAACTACACGGCCATTGGTTCGTGCAGAGTAATAAAATGAACCAATGGCTAGGCAGTGGAGCTGCACGAGCCTATGGCAGTCCGCCAATATGGGCGTGGCATCTGGCTATAAAAGCAGGCGATCTGACATAGGATACTCAGATCAATTCTCCCTCAGCGACGACACTTCTCTTCACTGATACTTCAATGCCCCATCGGAGTAAGAGCTCATTCCACTAGAGGCATGGCCTGTCATCGTATAAAAAGAACGGTAGGAAGCAATTGCAAGTCAAAAACAGTATTTAATGAAGGTTTGTGAAGACAGTACAGGTAGATGTAAACCAGGTGACACAGGGACTTCGGTGGTCAGGATCCGTGATGAAGTGAAGAAGTGCGGTGACGATGACGATGGATGAAACCCAGTGACGAAGACGACGAACAGGAACAAGGCAGGAACTGGACACTGGAACACCAACGCGACGACATCAAACACCGGACATAACAAACAACGATCTGACAATGGAGATGAGAAATGGGTGAGATTAAATAGACTGGGATGATAGACTGCAGCTGGTGAAGTGGATGGGAATCAGCTGGAGTGGATCAGGTGATGTCATACACTCACGCCCACTACACACGTGCATTCATACCACAACATAAACACGAGACAAGAAGGAACAGAGAATGTGTCTACCGTGACAGTACCCCTCCTCCTAAGAACGCCTCCTGGCGTTCCCAGACTCCTTACCCTGTCGATTGAAATCATCGATGAGGGAGTGATCCAGTATGTCTCTAGCAGGCACCCAACTTCTCTCCTCCGGAACGTAACCTTCCCAGTCCACCAAGTACTGAAATCCGCGTCCTCTCCGCCTAGAGTCCAGAATACGATTAACCGAATACGTGGTCTCCCCATCTACGAGTCGCGGTGGAGGAGGAACCGGGACAGGCGGATTAATGTGAGAATGAAACACGGGCTTAATCTTAGACACATGGAAGGCGGCATGGATCCTCCTGTACGTGGGAGGTAATTTGAGGCGGACTGCCACCGGACTAATGATCTTGGTGACAGTAAACGGGCCAATAAATTTGGGAGCAAGTTTATTAGATACGGAGCGCAGAGGAATGTTCTTGGTTGAAAGCCACAC
This sequence comes from Rhinichthys klamathensis goyatoka, assembly GCF_029890125.1. Lineage (NCBI taxonomy): Eukaryota > Metazoa > Chordata > Actinopteri > Cypriniformes > Leuciscidae > Rhinichthys > Rhinichthys klamathensis. Next base: position 404,539 of record NW_026606652.1, on the reverse strand, counting down.
TTTTTGACCAACGACGTATACGGGAGGCTTCGACCTGTGGCGATCGGCCTTAGCCTTAGTGCGCGCCCCCACCTGGAGTAAAGTCTCCCGGGCTCTAGTCCAGGTGCGGTGACACCTCTGAACAAAGGCGTGAGCGGAGGGGACCGCAACCTCGGATTCCAGACTGGGAAAAATTGGTGGCTGGTAACCTACACTACACTCAAACGGAGATAGGCCCGTAGCCGACACTGGCAACGTGTTGTGAGCGTACTCCACCATGGAGAGTTGTTGACTCCAAGAGGAAGGATTCTTGGAAACCAAACATCGCAACATTCTCTCCAAATCTTGGTTGGCTCTCTCGGTCTGGCCATTGCTCTGGGGATGAAACCCTGAGGACAAACTAACCGTCGCCCCTAGTAATCTACAAAACTCTCGCCAAAATTTGGACACGAACTGGGGTCCCCTGTCGGAAACCACGTCAATCGGAAGGCCATGTAAACGAAAGACGTGATCTACGACAGTAACCGCTGTCTCCTTAGCTGAGGGTAATTTGGGTAAGGGAACAAAATGGGCTGCCTTCGAGAACCGGTCCACTACAGTCAAAACGACTGTGTTACCCTGGGAGGGCGGGAGGGCGGTAATAAAATCTAGCGCGATGTGGGACCAGGGTCTCGAAGGAACCGGCAGCGGCTGAAGTAACCCGTCAGGAGGTCGATTGGAAGTCTTACCAGTGGCACAAACCGAGCAAGCCAAAACAAAATCGTGAATGTCGCGAGCCATGAGTGGCCACCAGAATCGTTGCTTGACTAAAAAGCTAGTGCGATTAACTCCTGGATGGCAAGCCACGTTGGAGTTATGACCCCACTGGATAACGTCAGACCGTAATCCCTCCGGCACAAACAAGCGATTCGGTGGGCAACCGGGCGGAGGCGTTACCCCTTCTAGGGCCTTCTTGACCCTCGATTCGACCTCCCATGTGAGTGTGGAAACAAATAGAGTTTCGGGCAAAATGCACTCGGGAGTAGACGGGCGTTCGGAAAAATCAAATATGCGGGACAAAGAATCCGGTTTGACGTTCTTGGAACCCGGACGGTATGAAAGAGAAAAATCGAAACGACCGAAAAACAATGCCCACCGAGCCTGCCTGGAGTTCAATCTTTTGGCGGTTCTAATGTATTCCAGATTCTTGTGATCAGTCCAGACAATAAAAGGTACCCCCGACCCTTCTAACCAGTGGCGCCATTCCTCCAAGGCTAACTTCACTGCCAACAACTCTCTGTTACCAATGTCGTAATTGCGTTCGGCTGGAGATAAACGATGAGACAAAAACGCGCAGGGATGCATCTTGTCGTCTGTGGAAGAGCGTTGAGACAACACTGCGCCTACTCCCACCTCTGATGCGTCGACCTCCACCACGAACTGACGTGATGAATCAGGGGCCACAAGGATGGGGGCTGAAACAAAGCGGCCTTTCAGTTTGGAGAACACAGCTTCGGCTGTGTCTGACCACCTGAACGTCGTTCTGGGGGAGGTCAAGGCAGTCAGAGGTGCGACTAGTTGGCTGAAATTGCGAATAAAACGCCGGTAGAAATTGGCGAAACCCAGGAACCTCTGCAGAGCCTTGCGGGAATCTGGGCTTGGCCAATCTACCACAGCCTTGATCTTCTCAGGGTCCATCCGCACTCCCTCAGACGAGACGATGTACCCAAGAAAAGGGACCGACTGTGCATGAAAATCGCATTTCTCCGCCTTGACAAAAAGCCCATTCTCTAGCAACCTCTGAAGCACTCGTCTGACGTGTTGCACGTGTTCCTGGAGAGAAGAAGAAAAAATCAATATGTCATCCAGGTAGACATATATGAACTGATCGATCATATCTCGCAACACGTCGTTGACCAGTGCCTGGAAAACTGCTGGGGAGTTGGACAGCCCGAACGGCATAACCAAATATTCAAAGTGCCCCCTGGGGGTGTTAAAAGCAGTTTTCCACTCATCCCCCTCCCTAATGCGAACCAAATGATAAGCGTTACGTAAATCCAATTTTGTGAAAATGGATGCTCCCTGCAACCTCTCGAAGGCTGAAGACATCAACGGCAAAGGATAAGTATTCTTTACCGTGATGTTATTCAGCCCTCGGTAATCAATGCAAGGTCGCAGAGAACCATCCTTCTTCCCCACAAAAAAGAACCCCGCCCCCGCTGGAGAAGAGGAAGGGCGAATGAACTTGGTTGCTAGAGAATCAGAAATATATTTCTCCATAGCCTTCCTTTCTGGAATAGAAAGTGAATACAACTTGCCTTTAGGCGGAGACTTCCCTGGCAGTAAGTCTATAGCACAGTCATAGGGACGATGCGGAGGGAGAGAAGCAGCCCGAGACTTACTGAACACCTCCTTCAGGTCCAGGTACTCCGCGGGCACGTTAGACAGATCCGCTGCTTCCTCCTGAAACACAGAAACAGGCACAGACGAACAGGCAGATACGAGACAAGACTTATGACATTCCTTGCTCCACTCCAGTACTGATCTATGGTGCCAGTCCACTCGGGGGTTGTGAAGGATGAGCCAGGGGTGTCCAAGGACGACGGGAGCAAGGGGTGAGTCCATGATGTAGAATGAAATAGTTTCAGAATGGTTGCCGGAAGTGGTAAGGGTAATGTCTTCAGTGCAAAAAGAAATGGTGGGGAGTTCTTGTCCGTTTAGTGCGTGAACTGCAATTCTGTGAGTGAGGGGTCTGAGGGGAATCTGAATCTTCTGTGCAAAAGTGCGGTCCATAAAATTACCTTCAGCCCCAGAGTCCAGAAGTGCATGACAGTCGTGCTGTTGGACTGACCACCTGAGTCTTACCGGAAGGAGTGTGGAGGTAGATGTAGCCGATGATGAGGTCTTTCCAGCGGAGATCCCACCCGATAGTAGCCTCAATGTTACTATCGGGCTTGGCCTTTTACCGGGCAATTGTATGCGAAATGTCCGGCTCCTCCACAATACAGGCAAAGGCCCTGGGACCTCCGCCTCTCCCTCTCCTCCCGGGAAAGCCGAGCTCGACCCACCTGCATGGGCTCGGGATCGCAGACGGGGCTGACTACGTCCCTGCCGCTGGATCGTGGCGGGTCGGTCCCTGCGAAGGAACGGGCGGACGGGACTCGACGCTCGACCCGCGACAGTCGATTGTCCACCCGCAGAGCCAAGTCGACCAACCCGTTGAGAGAGGTGGGTAGATCCAGGGCATAGATCTCCCTCTGGACGTGGTCAGCCAGCCCATGCAGGAACATATCCCACTGCGCCTCCTCGTTCCAGCCGCACTCCGCCGCCAGGGTCCGAAACTCTATCGAATAGTCAGAAACCGATCTCTCTTCTTGGTGTAACTCCGCCAATCTTCTGGCTGCCTCCCTTCCTGAGACAGCCCTGTCGAACACCTTCCTCATCTCGACGGCGAGGGTCTGGAACGAGGCGCAGCATGGGTGTTGATTCTCCCACACCGCCGTTCCCCAAAGCGCCGCCTTCCCAGTCAGTAATGTGAGGACGAACGCCACTTTAGCTTGTTCCGTGTCGAACGTGCGGGGCTGTAAAGCAAAGTGCATAGAGGTGGGTAGATCCAGGGCATAGATCTCCCTCTGGACGTGGTCAGCCAGCCCATGCAGGAACATATCCCACTGCGCCTCCTCGTTCCAGCCGCACTCCGCCGCCAGGGTCCGAAACTCTATCGAATAGTCAGAAACCGATCTCTCTTCTTGGTGTAACTCCGCCAATCTTCTGGCTGCCTCCCTTCCTGAGACAGCCCTGTCGAACACCTTCCTCATCTCGACGGCGAGGGTCTGGAACGAGGCGCAGCATGGGTGTTGATTCTCCCACACCGCCGTTCCCCAAAGCGCCGCCTTCCCAGTCAGTAATGTGAGGACGAACGCTTTAGCTTGTTCCGTGTCGAACGTGCGGGGCTGTAAAGCAAAGTGCATAGTACAGCGGGTCAGAAAAGCTCTACAGAAGGCTGGCTCACCAGCATAATGTTCCGGCACAGGAAGGCGGGGCTCTGACTGGGAGGGACGCTCAGGTGGTGTGGGAGGAACGGCAGGTGTGGGCGGCGCAGTGGGACCCTGTAGGCGTTGGATCTGCTGGGTGAGCTCGGACACCTGTGTCACCAAAGCCTGTACTGCGCGGCCCGTGTCGCCGATCTCTTTCTGGTGAGAATCCATTCTCCTGATGCTATGATGAATGAAGTCTTCCATCGATCTCTGAGTCGCACTCGCTGCCTCCATTTCCTGGTCAGATCGTTCTGTCATGGTATGAAAAGAACGGTAGGAAGCAATTGCAAGTCAAAAACAGTATTTAATGAAGGTTTGTGAAGACAGTACAGGTAGATGTAAACCAGGTGACACAGGGACTTCGGTGGTCAGGATCCGTGATGAAGTGAAGAAGTGCGGTGACGATGACGATGGATGAAACCCAGTGACGAAGACGACGAACAGGAACAAGGCAGGAACTGGACACTGGAACACCAACGCGACGACATCAAACACCGGACATAACAAACAACGATCTGACAATGGAGATGAGAAATGGGTGAGATTAAATAGACTGGGATGATAGACTGCAGCTGGTGAAGTGGATGGGAATCAGCTGGAGTGGATCAGGTGATGTCATACACTCACGCCCACTACACACGTGCATTCATACCACAACATAAACACGAGACAAGAAGGAACAGAGAATGTGTCTACCGTGACATGGCCTCGTCCTGGGCCTGGTCCAGTGGTGTCTCACTCTCCATTGGTGATATTTGTGCAGCGGCCGGCTGGTCCTCGCCGTCCACACTTACCAGGTTCTACAATCTAGAAGTCCCTTCTCTGCAGGCACAAATTTTTTTCTGTCTAGTGGGTTTGGCCTCAGCCGAGCCCAAACCACTATAAACTTTCCTCCCTACTATATGGGGTAACTCTGTGGCTATTGCCTATTGCTATAATACCTTCGTGGCTCTGATCAGAGTCTGGGCCACTGGTAACAGGCTATTGCCTTCTCTTACCTAACCAGCTCTCGGCCCTTCTAGTGCCTAGGCCATACAGGTTTCCTGGAAATATTGTGTAGGGCAGGATCCACCTCTATGAGTTCTTCCTGGTTTACGTTCCTAGGCGGCTCCGACTTACATCTAAGCCCCTAGCGAAATGAGTATTCCCTATTAGAGCTGGGTTTCGATTCAAATTTCAAGAATCGATTCGATTCCGATTCTCAAGATCTTGAATCGATTATCATTATTCGATTCGATCCGATCTGATCCGATTTTCGAGATTTAGATAGGTGTTTTTGTTTTTTCCAGCTGTTACCTGAATTACAGGACTGTATGCAACATATTGATACTATTAGGCTATTATAGACATTTAACTGCTTGTTTTGAACTTCATGCATGTGTATTGAATGTTAAACAAGTTCATAATGATAACAAACAAGACTGTTTATCGTGGTGATGTGTAGCCTACAGAGGCTTCGCACAGACAGTGAATGAGAGAGATCGGCAGAGCGCGTGCGGATTACCTGCGTCTGTCTTTGAAGTCATATGTATTCGTAAAAAAGGTTGCCGTGTCAAAGGAAAGCGAAATATTTGTTGTATCATCCTTTTAACGTTCACGTCACGGGTATTTACCATAAATGCGCGTCAGGAGCAGCGCTGGTCAGATTTGCACAGTGCGAGGAAGCCGCGGGGAAATAAAATCAGCGAGTCACGCATTGAATTGGTCTCTAATAAGTGAAGCATCAGCTTCAGCGTTACCCATGCGACGCATTGCTGCTCAGCTGAGCCTTGAAAAGTGGAACTCAAAGTTAAAAATAATTAACACCTTGTTTCATTACATCTCTTTTAATGAATCAGCTTTTTTGAACGTGTTCGTTGAATGAACGAATGACTCACTCAAAGCCCGTTGTTGTAACAGTGTGCGCGCTGAGTGAAAGCCTTTCAATGCGCATACAGGGATCTCCCAGTCGCGGCAAGTTAAAGTTCACGGGGAAAATGTAAGCCTATTATTAAATCGATCCTCTGAGTTACGGATCGATCTTTAGAAATTAATATGAAAATCGATTCAGAATTGGTGAATCGATTTTTTCAACACAGCCCTATTCCCTATTATGTCTTGGTTCCTCTAGGGCGGCTCTTCTAGGGCTTAAGGCCAAGTATATCATTATAGTTGTTCCGCAGCCATAGCACGGCGTGATTGTATTGGTTCCCCATGACAGCATCTGGCGACGCAGTACGAGTAAAGTATCGAAAGGGAATGTACTCGAGCAAGACACCTAACCCCAGCTGCTCCCGACGAGATGGATGGCGCCTTGCATGGCTGCCGTCGCCCGTCGGTGTATGAATGAGTGAGTGGATGGGTGAATGTGAGGCAAATTGTAGAGCGCTTTGGTGGCCATTGGGTCTGTGAAAGCGCTATATAAATGCAGTCCATTTACCATTTACCATATTGGCACACTCTGGCGGGCTTCTCTGCCATAAGCTCGTGCAGCTCTGCTGCCTCGCCATTGGTTCGTTTTATTACTCTGCACGAACCAATGGCCGTGCATTTTCACTGCGTGATTAAAAATGCTTCAGAATTCTGAGAAAAAGGAGTTCTCCCCATACCAGCGTCTAGCGACGCAGTACTCGTTCCTGTTTCTCAGGGAACCAAGGTTACGTAAGTAGCCAAGTACGTTTTTCATAGTTCTGTAACTGTGGGGTTTATAAGAGGTCAATTCAAAACTTTGGTTGTGGCACTTTTCCTAATGATTTCCATATCGTTGCGAATCTTTCGTGAGTTTTGTTGTTTGCCTGCTTCTTGGTTGGGGATTTCAGTCGAGGAGGGTCCATTAAAATCCTGTTTGTTTACCACAGTTTTAATCCAGACATGGTCTTAAACTTGTTTATAATATTCATGTACTAAAAAACAGCAAAACAAGATAAAGGCTTTTTCTCCTCCAGACTCAGTTCTGTTTTTGAGTTTCCTTTAATCTCAATTTCTCCCCTGACTCATTTGGTTCAAGATGTCTAGTGGGAGGAATCTCATGTCAATAATTTTCAGAGGAAATATATTTCCACTGTTTGGGTGTGTGTTTATCTGGTTGGGGGAAGTGTAGGTTGGGGAGCTTGAAAGTAATACATGTGGATGCTCAGACACCATTTGTCTAAAACACAATCGTACTTGTAATAGTTTCAGCAACACTCAAAGTCAAATGCAGCCGCGGGGAGAAAAAGTGAATGGTCGTGGCATGGCAGAGAAAGAGGCCGCGGCTCCTGCAGCCTGATATTTGGCCCCTCTTCCTCACAGGAGACACCCCTCTCAGTGTATTCATGTTTCAATAAGGCTTTGAATAGTCTCTCCCCCACCATCACACTTCACTGAGCTGAAAGCTCCCAAAGCTCCCCGCTCTTCATTATGGCCGCTGTATGTGGGACGCCTCCAGGTCACTCCTGATGTTCCTCTTGCCGCCTGAGGAGGATTTTCGATGCAACACTCACAAGCCGTGCCAGAACAACCAAAGGCATGGGAACGCAATCTGTGAAGCAAGAGATCACTGATTTTTAATGAACAAGAAGTGGTGATTTGAGATTGGGGACTTTTTTGAGGGGGTAGGATTAAAAGATCCTCTGTTACATTTCCAGTTGTTTGCTGACTACCGTTCGTGCTTCCTCCGATTTCCTTTAGCGATGAAGATTATTATTTTTTTCCCTCTCTCTCTGATCTGAACGTAAAAAGGACTATTGGTAACAAAATAGACGTTCTTTTGTTGAACTGCAGGGCCCTTGAAGCACAATGTGACACTCAGCTGAAGAACGTTTGTGTTGGAGTTTGAGGAATCACTCATGGTGTTCAAGGAAAAACTTGTAGTGACTTAAGGTTAACTAAATTTCAAAGCAAAGCACGGTGTATCAAAATGATGTGTTCGTATACATACTGTACTTTTCTACTATGTGACCTTGTAGAACAGAACATGTAAATAAGTAAATTGAACAAGCAAAAATAAGTAAGAATTTATCACAGCAAATTGCTGTGAGAGATAAATAAATAGACATAGATTGTGTGATAATAGTGTAAATAGAGTTTTCGTTATAGTTCCATTTGGCTGGGAACTTTTTTATTTAATTTTCTCTCAGTCTTTGTAATAGAGTTACAGTAGAGCACAATTGGCTGCACTGTGTTATTGCATTATGATCAACTCTTAAGGCTCATCAACTTGCAATCTACACTATATGTGAGTAGCAGAAACAATATAAACTCCTGTACACAATTATAGGAGGTGGAGTGTTTATAACGCTGTTGTGATGAGCTGAGCATTGGTGAACTTTTATTATGAGGTGTCAACAAGTTAAACACAGATACTGTATCAACACATGGCTTGACGCTTATGAATTCAACAAAGCTATAACCGGGGTTGTGCGCCATTCAGAAATCAATTAAAAAATGGTTTTGAATTCCAATCCACTTTCCGAATTTGAATTGAGGCTGCGAATACAAATTTTATTGTGAGGAAATCGAATTTAAATGTATAGAAATGTATGAAATGCATTTCTTTCACTGGAAGTTACAGATAGTTCGTCCTTTAGAAATGTGAATCTATTTGTATTATATATTTCATTAAATTTAATGACTAACTTTTGTGGACTAGAAGAGCACTTCTTTTCTCAGAATACATTATTTGTGCAATTCTTCTTCCTGTCATTCAATTTTGCAATTCAACTTTTTGTGGGGTGTTCAATTCAAATTCAGATGAATTCATTGAAATGGAGACAGTTATTCATTTCATAACAGCACCCTCTAGCAATGACTATCCACAATTTAGCACAACCTCTTGAATGTTATTGCAATTTAATGACATCCTTTAACAGTTTTGTCTATATGTCTAATTTAATAGCAATTATTCAATACACAGATTTTAGAACAGGTGTGATATGCTCTGATATGGTCTTTATGACGTTTTGGCACCTTACATTTTCTGTACTAATTGTAAATGAGAAGTTTTTGAGGGTGGACGAGACAAATAAATTATGGATGTTAATTATTTAATGCTAAATGCATTTTCTGTCCAGAAGAAAATGGAGAGGAGCATTCAAATGATAGAATAATTACTTGAAAGCCTTGATGATATGCATAGAAATATAATCACAAAATTACAGTGATTCTAGTTGTTTTTGACAGAGCTGTTACTGTGAAGTGCGGTGTATGGTGAGAGTTAGTCTGTTTTGTCTATTTAGATTTATATCAGTTCCTTAGTGAATATGCTTTGACAGATTGCTACTGATAAAAATCTTTGTATGGACTTAGTAGATGACAGCAAGAATTATGTGTCCTTGTGTGAATGGTTCACCTCTCAGTGGTTTTAAAAACACTTCATACTGTCAATTATCCAGTTTGGTGCTTATGAAATGACTGTTGCAGGCGCAGTGTGGGAAATCTTTCCCATTTAATAAAAAAAATGACACCCTGTCATTGACATGTTTATGTGACTAATTATTTTTCGGGATACGTTTTTTTTTAAAACTTCTTTTGTTAATACGCTTTTACATGTCGCCCATCGCTGACATTTAAATACATTACTTAAGACACTAGCTGTTTCATTAAAAGATTTTCATTCATTTCATTTCATTCATTTTCATTTATTGACTTTCAGTTGCATGTCTGAATGTCAAAGGAAAGACTTTCACAACACTGCATAAAAATAGATAGTTTAATATGCTACATAAATATTCCAAATGACCTACTTTTCAAAGAATTTCAAATATTACAGGATATTTTTAATAAAGTCTAAAGCAAGATAAGTGATAAGCTAGCCGCTGTTAAGCAACCAATATAACTAATAGAATCCTGCACCCATTTAGAAATCTATGTATCTCCCCCACTTTTGGGAAATAATCACTATGCCTTAAAGGGACAGTGTACTCAAAAATGACAATTCTGTTAATAATTCTTTATATATTTTTATTTATTACCCTCATAACATTCCAAACTTGTTGGCATTGCTTTATTCTGTAACACACACACACACAACACAAAAACATTTATGTTCATTGTATAGAAAAATCTTCTTTTGTGTCACACGAAATTTTGTATTGCAGTGATGTGATACAAAACCAGTCCCAAGTGGATTGACCCTCTGGCCTGTTTTATTCACTCATTGAATAGGCATTAATAGAGAAGGTCTTTAGACACTTTATCAAAATAAATCAGATTTACACAAAACCATGAGGAAATCTCCCAAGGCAGAACATATAGAGCACACAATAATGGGAGCTACTCTTAGAGGTCAAATAAACAATGGCTGTGCAGCTCTTCACCTGAGCCAACATCGAAACCATGATACTTTTGTTTCTCAGGCCGAAATAAAGACTAAAGCCTCTAGTGATGAAAGGCTGGTTTGATGTTGTAATGATGACCATGTCACAGATTGAAGATACACACGAGAAAGGCTTTATTAGTGTTTATGAAATGGAGCATTGTACCTCTGGACATGTAGTGAACTACAGCCAGAAGTTAGTAATTATATAAATCATTTAATCTGTTTGCTGCAAACATATCACTGTGGGTTGTAGCCTATGTATTTCTACATTAAAAGCCAGGAGATAATCAAATAAGTTATAGCACGTGCTTTATACCATGTTTACTGATATGGACATATAAAGTGTTCAAGTGTATCTACACTCACCAGCCACTTTATTAGGTACACCTGTTCAACTGCTTGTTAATCAGCCAATCACATGGCAACAGCTCGATGCATTTATGTAGACATGGTCAAGACGGTCTGTTGAAGTTCAAACTGAGCATCAGAATGAGGAAGAAAGTTGATTTAAGTGACATTGAATGTGGCATGGTTGTTTGTGCCAGACGGGCTGTTCTGAGTATTTCAGAAACTGCTGATCTACTGGGATTTTCACACACAGCCATCTCTATAGGGTTTACAGAGAACGGTCAGAAAAAGAGAAAGTATCCAGTGAGCGGCAGTTGTGGGTGAAAATGCTTTGTTGATGCCAGAGGTCAGAGGAGAATTACTAGACTGGTTCGAGCTGATAGAAAGGCAACAGTAACTGAAATAATAAATAATAATTATAATTCATTACATTTATATAGCGCTTTCTCTGCACTCAAATCGCTTTACATGGAAGGGGGAATCTCCTCAACCACCACCAATGTGCAGCATCCACCTGGATGATGCGACGGCAGCCATATTGCGCCAGAACGCCCACCACACACCAGCTTATTGGTGGAGAGGAGACATAGTGATGAAGCCAATCAGTATATGGGGAATACTAACCATACATAATATGTACTGTAAAAGTATTCAAATTGCCTTGTTAAATATAATTCATACGTTTGCCTTTTTTAAAAGAATATTTTACATTAACATGACATATTGTCATTATATAGGCCTTTAAAAATTCCGACCCACGTCATCTGACTGCAGCATAGTCATCTGAGAGACCTCCATCCATCTCCAGCTCTTCTGTCCACCATACTTGTAGGATACAACCTACAACAGGGCTAAAGGCACACCTTAAGAAAAATGCGTTTCACTACCCCCATGATTGCAGCAAATATATGTTTGTATTACACATTCATGAAGCAACAGATTTTGTGCGAAAATAAATCATAAAATTGGTTTGTTTGTTTAAAAATATCATAAATGTATGAGGTGGCAAGGTGGGCCTTTTACTTCACACGGGGCAAAAGGCACAAAGTATTGATACAAATACTTTAGCTAAAGTTAACGTTTGTTCAAAACAATTACCTTTGCAAAGTTTGCACTATTTTCGTTTTATTTTGATAAATAAAAGAATTAATTTTTGTTCAATAAATAGGCTGTCATTAAAATGTTTATATAAAAATTAATATATATATATATATATAAATATAAAAGAGTAAAGTATCAGAAGGAGATCCCATCATAATTTTATTTTATATTGTACAGTAACAATAAATTATATTTTATTATATGATTAATATAACCCTAACCCTAACCCTAACCCTAACCCTAACCCCCACAGCAGGGGCGCCTTTTACCCCAAATACCATACTTTTAAATATTCGTCCGTTATTGGAAAAACTGTTGCTTTAATTAGCTTGAACAAAACTGAAAATCATTAAGATGACCTTTATCTCAAAATATATTCAATCATTTAGGCGAGTATCATTTGCTAAATGTACAACATTGGAAAAAACCCCACATCAATTATTAAATCAAATTAGCACAGAATCAACTTTACGCTGCTCCCTTCGATCAGCCCAATTTCAACACGATCTCATGAAAGTGCGTATCTATAGCAAGAATTTAATTTCTCGTACCATTTATATGGCAAAAATAGTTCTCTTACGAGAGGTTCTCTCGTATTGCGTAAGCTAGCTTACGCTGCGGGAAAGATTCATCTTTGCTGAGATATTGAAGCCAAAAAATTATTTCATAATTTTGTATCCATACACAACGCAGTTCCTCTGCGGCAGACCTAGAGCGGGCTAGCTAGCAGCTCATTGGTTCGCTCAGAGAGAACTGCTTAAGCCTATGGGAGAGCGGGGCTGAACCCGCTTCCAATGAGAGGCGCCCGCGCGCTCATTGCGTCATGACCCGCCAGAATGGGCGTGGCCATGGTGTATATAAGGCGCTCTCCCAGGCTTATATGTTGATTCATTTCATCTTCAGCAAGCTGCACGCTTCTGCTGTTCCTGAGAAAAGCCATCGCCGTCGAAGAAGGCATCCTCTAGCGAGCTCAAGGACCCTGAAGAAGCCGGCCGTCTTCGCCACCTTCAGCCGCCCAGCAAGCTAGGCCATCCGACAATTGTATCCTTTCTCTATTTCTAAAAGAGCCGAGCGTCTTTTTAAAGATGTCTCGTTTTTCCTGCGGCTCTTGCCGCGCTCGTCTCGAGGACGGAGACCGCCATGTCATCTGCGCTCTCTGCTTGGGACTCGAGCATGCAGAACTCGCCCTCGCTGATGGAGGATGCGACCTCTGTGAAAGCCTGCCGTTATCGTCCCTGCGGGCACGACTTCTGGCAGTGAAAACCGCTCCCGCGCCGCCTATTCTCTCGCCGCGTAAAAAGAAACGCCGCTCTCAAAGGCCGCCGGAGCCCCCAGCGGAAACATGCGGGCCGCCGCCGCCGCCTCCCGCTTCCCGCTCTCCCTCCCCGCCCCTGCCGGACATTCAGTTGCCGCCGAGTGGCCGCTCTGTTGTTTCCGATGACGCCGCGGAGGAGAAGGACTCCTGTTCACTGCTCACTTCTGACAGTGAAGACTGGTCATCTCTCGGATCCGCGAGAGAGTCGACGGGGACCCGCGCCGGGATAGAAGAGGAGCTGATGCGCCTCCTCTCACAGGCCGTCGAACGCCTCGGTCTCGAGTGGTCTCCTCCACCCGAGCAGGCCCCGAACCGAATGGACGGTAGCTTTTTTCATCGGCGCTCGACCCCCGCGTGCACCCGGGCCGCTCCATTCCTGCCTGAACTTCACGCAGAGCTGACAAAATCCTGGAATGCACCGCTCTCGGCTAGAAATCGCTCCGATGTATCCGCCTCGCTGCGCTCGGTGGACGGAGCCGCAGAGAAAGGCTATGCAGCCATGCCGCCCGTCGAGGACTTGGTCGCCACACACCTCTGCCCGCCCTCCGCTAGATGGCGTTCTTCACCCACGCTTCCTTCGAAGGCTTGCAGAGCGACCTCGAGCTTTCATGCTCGCGCTTACGCCGCCGCCGGTCAGGCCGCCGCTGCGCTTCACTCTATGTCTGTCCTCCAAGTGTTACAGAGCGATATTCTCCGTGAATGGGCCGAAGGCGGTAGAAAACCCCCCCCCGCCGTCACGGATTTGAGAAGTGCTACGGATCTCGCCCTTCGCGCCACTAAAGCCGCCGCACAAGCTCTGGGGAAATGCATGGCCAGCCTTTGTGTTGCTGAGAGACACTTATGGCTCACGCTCGCCGACATGGGAGATTCTGAGCGCGCCGCGTTTCTCAACGCGCCCCTCTCCCCGACGGGCCTGTTTGGATCTGCCGTCACGGGAATTGTCGATCGCTTTTCTGAAGTACAGAAAGCTTCTCAGGCGATGAACTTGTTTCTACCCCGCCGCGCTAGCTCTTCAGCGGGCCGCTCTCACGAGCCCTCCGCCAGAGCCCCATCACAGCGCCCCCCTCCGCAGACTCAAACAACTCAGCGCAGTCAGAGCGGCCGCCCTCGCCCTCGCTCTGACAGCCGCCGCAGACCGCCGCCCCCCCGTGGCCCGCGACCCAAGATCACGCTGAAGCCTGATCATCAGAAGTCTGCCTAACAATGTCAAGAAAACGACGGTGCTCTCCCGCCGCGGCCGGACCGCCGTCAAAGCTTCGCCCTCTGCCAGTCCCCGTTATTTCGCCGACTGCTGTAGTGTTGACCGCCACAAACAAGCCGGTGTCCCAGCCCGCTTGCGAGCGACAAAAAGCCGTTTTTACGGCTACCCAGAGAAATCTCAAAAAGAGAAATTTTGCCAGTTGTGTAGAAAATGTGCCCACAATCATGTGTTCACCCATACACACAAGCATAACATATCCCGTGTCTCTATCAGAGCCCCATCACATGAAACGGGCACAGCCCGCTCTAATATCAGAGAACATAAACACGCCCACGAGCTCGTGCACGTGTCCCCTCTCTGCTCGCTCTGTGTCACGGCCCATAGACTCCTCTCTGAGTGCAAATCCCGTTGCCACACACATTCAAAGCGCGCCCACACACTGTGTCCAGCCCGCTATGTGCAGCAATCAGGGCAATACAGCCATTCGGCCACTAGCCGCATGCTCCAAAGCGTGGGAAGCCATTCCAGGCATTTCCCCGTGGGTGTTAAGCATTATAAAGAACGGCTACCTGCTACAGTTTCGCCGCCGCCCGCCTCGTGCGCAGCTCGAATCTTCTGTCAGCCCGCTGGCCGCCGGCACGCTCCGCTCAGAAATTGCGACGCTGTTGCAAAAGGGCGCGATAGAGAGAGTCCCGCCATCTATGACCGAGTCGGGGTTTTACGGCCGTTATTTTCTGGTTCCCAAGAAAGACGGCGGCCTCAGACCGATCTTAGATCTCAGGTCTTTGAACAAAGCGCTCATGAAGAGACCGTTCAAGATGCTCACTACCAGGAAACTCCTCGCGCAGGTGCGCCAAGGGGACTGGTTCATATCTCTAGACCTGAAAGACGCCTATTTTCAGATCCAGATAAATCCCCGTCACAGGCCATTCTTACGTTTCGCCTTCGAGGGTCTTGTTTATCAATACGCCGTTCTCCCGTTCGGCTTATCTCTGGCGCCCCGTACATTCACGAAGTGCATGGATACGGCGCTCGCCCCCCTGCGAAGCCAGGGGCTGCGCATTCTGAATTATCTGGACGACTGGCTGATTTTGGCCCAATCACAGACGGAGCTTCTGTCGCACCGCGCAGTTCTCCTCGACCATTTGGAAACGCTGGGCCTCTCTGTCAACTGGACAAAGAGCTCCCTTCATCCCAGTCAATCGATTTCCTTCCTAGGAATAGATTTGGACTCGGTCACGATGACGGCTCGCCTGTCTACACAGCGCGCGCGCAGTGTTCAGCGTCTAGCCGCCTCGTTCCAGATGGGCACCCGCAGGCCTCTGAAAACTTTTCAGAGGATGCTGGGTTACATGGCCTCAGCCTCCGCTGTACTTCAGCTGGGCCTTCTGCACATGCGCCCGCTTCAGTTCTGGTTGAACAGCCGTGTACCCCACCGCGCGTGGAACACGGGTCGCCAGCTGATCAGGGTTACGCAAACGTGTCTCACGGCGCTGCAGCCATGGACAGTAGCAGAATGGTTTCGTCTAGGCGTCACGATGGGGACCTTTTCCTGCCGAAAAGTCATCTCGACAGATGCATCCAACACGGGTTGGGGTGCAGTCTGCGAGGGCTCACCGGCCTTCGGCCACTGGTCGATTCAGGAAAGCCCATTACATATAAACTGTCTGGAAATGCTGGCGGTCGAGAACGCGCTCTCGCACTTTCTCCCGCGCATCCAGGGACACCACGTCCTGATCCGTTCGGACAATATGGCCGTGGTCTCCTATCTCAACCGTCAGGGCGGTGTCAGATCCAGAAATCTCTGTCGACTGACGCACCGCATTCTAGTTTGGTCTCAGAGCCGCCTGCTCTCGCTCAGAGCGACGCACGTGCCGGGCCATCTGAACGACGGTCCAGACATACTGTCCAGGAACCTCATCTCCACAGGAGAATGGTCCCTGAACTCACAGACGGTCCAGTTACTGTGGCGACTATTCGGCAGAGCAGAAGTAGACCTCTTCGCGTCAGAAGAGAACGCTCACTGCCCAATATATTTCTCGAAGAGCGAGGACGCGCTAGCCCAGGAATGGCCTCGCCGCCCGCTCTATGCATTCCCTCCGATCGCTCTGTTACCACAGGTAATTCAGAGGATCAGGGACACACGCCACTCGGTGCTCCTCATAGCCCCGCGTTGGGAGAGTCAGAATTGGGTTCCGGAGCTCACGCAGCTGTCACAGACAGCCCCGTGGCCCATCCCAGTCAGAGCAGATCTCCTCTCTCAAGCTCGCGGCACGATCTGGCACCCCCATCCACAGCGCTGGGCGCTGCATGCATGGGTGATCAACGACTATTCGTTGATTTGCCAGAGGGAGTAAGAAACACTGTCATACAGGCTAGAGCACCTTCCACGAGAAGGCTCTATGCGTCTAAATGGTCTGTGTTCTCAAAATGGTGCACCGACAAACAGCTGGACCCACGGTCGTGCGAGGTGCCGTCTTTGCTTGTTTTCCTTCAAGAGATGCTGGACAAGGGCAGGTCCCCCTCCACTCTCAAGGTTTATGTGGCAGCCGTCGCGGCGTTCGCGGAACCCCGACGCGCTCAGTCATTGGGCAAAGACGAGTTAGTCATCCGCTTCCTCAGGGGAGCTAAGAGGATGAACCCTCCGCGGCCCCCGTCGGTTCCGGTTTGGGATCTTTCTATAGTCCTTGAAGCTATGAAAGCACCCCCGTTCGAACCGCTCGAGTCTGTGGATCTGAAATACCTCTCGCTCAAAACCGTTTTCCTGACGGCTCTGTCCTCAGTTAAACGCGTTGGGGATCTTCACGCGCTCTCATCCAGCGCCGCGTGTCTTGAGTTTGGACCGAATGATTCGATTGTCATTCTCAAACCTAGGCATGGCTATGTCCCGAAGGCGATTGGTACCCCGTTCAGGGCTCAGATTATCTCCCTATCGGCTCTGCCTTCATCCGATAGTGAGCGCGATGCCAATCTCCTTTGTCCGGTGCGGGCTCTGAGATTGTACACTACGCGCGCTGCCGCGTTCAGACGCGCTGAGCAGCTTTTCGTGTTGTTTGGGGGGCGCACCAAGGGTCTGGCCGCCTCAAAACAGACACTGTCTAGATGGATAGTGGACGCTATCGCCTCTGCTTACGCATCTAAATGCCTGCCCTGCCCTCTGGGCATCAGGGCGCACTCCACTAGAGGCATGGCCTCATCGTGGGCATGGTCCTGTGGAATTTCCATTCATGACATTTGTGTGGCCGCGGGATGGGCCTCCCCGTCCACTTTTGTCAGGTTTTATAACTTGGAAGTTCCCGCCTTGCAGGCAAAATTACTAGCTGTCTGACGAACAGCTCTCTAAGAAGCTGCATTTCTGGAGGTCCCTCACAACCGGTTCGCCCCTTGTGCTCTCCTGTAATGCTTATACACTTCATGTGCCCGCTCTGCTGGCCCCATACATGCTTATGTGTACACTTCATGAGCCCGCTCTGCGGCCTCTTTGTACATTCACTCCACGTTAAGAAATTCCCCCGGTATATCCCTGGGTTTTTCATGAGTGGATTCGTAGCGCGCACGGCGTTGGCCAGGTGTTCCCGCAGCGTAAGCTAGCTTACGCAATACGAGAGAACCTCTCGTAAGAGAACGAATCGGTTACCTAACGTAACCTCGGTTCTCTCTAGAAGAGGGAACGAGTATTGCGTTCCCGGCCGTGCTTGCGCTACTAGCGTTTCGCTTCACGCTGAAATAAATCAACATATAAGCCTGGGAGAGCGCCTTATATACACCATGGCCACGCCCATTCTGGCGGGTCATGACGCAATGAGCGCGCGGGCGCCTCTCATTGGAAGCGGGTTCAGCCCCGCTCTCCCATAGGCTTAAGCAGTTCTCTCTGAGCGAACCAATGAGCTGCTAGCTAGCCCGCTCTAGGTCTGCCGCAGAGGAACTGCGTTGTGTATGGATACAAAATTATGAAATAATTTTTTGGCTTCAATATCTCAGCAAAGATGAATCTTTCCCGCAGCGTAAGCTAGCTTACGCAATACTCGTTCCCTCTTCTAGAGAGAACCGAGGTTACGTTAGGTAACCGATTCGTTTTTGCGTGCAAATGATACGCACTGTAAACCCCTTGGGTAGGATTAGGGGTGTGGAGTGCGTGTGTATTACACGCCATAAAGTGCGCATCATATGCACGCGTAAACTGCGTATCCATTTGCACGCAAAAACTATTTTTGGCGTATAAATGGTAGACAAATTAAATTCGTGCTGTAGATAGGCATCCATGTGCATCTTGCAAAGGGGATGTTTCGGAAAGTGCTGCGACAAGTTTTTGTGCCATCTAGTGGTTTAGAGGAGAATAAAATAAATGGCGCCGTTTCCGTTTGCCTATGTGCCAAAATGGGGTATCAGATCCAAAGTGGAATTTGATGCCATAGGTCTGAAACTTTTTTTTTTATCCAAAATGAAAATTAATGCTATATATATATATATAATTATTTTTTATATATTTATTATTATTATTATTATTATTCAGTGTGTTTGGTATTTTGGCAAACCATAGGCTAATTGTTTGGCTTCATCCAAAAGAAATCTCCCTAGAATAAAACGTATTTTTTTCATCCAAATGTTTTCCAATGTGTTTTTCAAATGTTAGCCTACAAGTCATTCAAAGTGTGTATATTAGCACTTGTCGCTAAATATTAAAATATATCAATAATATCTAAATATCAATAAGTTATTTAAAAAAAAACTCCTGCCCCAATGGTTAGAGTCAGACTGGTTACATGTTCGATTCTCAATACCGGCAGAAAATAACTGGACTGAGGTGCCCTTGAGCAAGACCCCCAATCGCTCCCCGGGCGCCAAAGCTAAAAAAAAAACTTTGTAAATATTAAAGATGTACACATTTTTCATATCATAAATATTTGTTTTAAAAGTATTTTAGATGATTGACGTTTAGTCATAATTATTCAATCATAATTTGTGCTGACTAACTTTGACAGCATGATCTTTACATTTTAGCAGAAGTTTATAATTCATTTTAAAAATCAGAAATTCCATCATTGTAACTTGAAAGCATTTAATCTAAAGTTTTACCCGGTGATTTTAGAAGTCTATCGAGAGTCTCTGTATATATTAGGCTATATTTGACTGAGATAACCATCATAATATCCTGTTATCGTCACTAATGGATTGCACCCGTGTTCTTTAGAACATCTGTCATTTAATTATTTATTTTTTATAACAAACGCTGGTATCACATTATATTGTATGAAACATATTAACTGTACCTTTGATATTTTGCTGGAAACTAAGGTCTCCATTGTGAATTCAGCCACAGCTGCAAATACAAACCCAAGTGGAAAAACTAATAAAATGATTAATCACCCGTCAAAAAACACCCGTTGCAGTCCCATCAGAATTCGATCCCAAAAGTCATTATGCGTCGATGCATCTCTCAAGTTTAGTTTTCTTGTCTTTAGAAAATTTATATTTTCTCTGTAACTATAGCCAAATACGAGCTTTTCCATCAACACAAATACAATCAGAGGCTACAGTATTTTTTTCTCGATTCCAAAAATCTAATTCTTTATGATGATGCGATAAAGAGAAGATAAAGCAACTTCACGAGTTCCTGTACACATCTCTCAAAATCTCACACAAAAACATAATTCCCAAGGAAACAAGCCGATTATGAATTATTATTCCATTGGATTCGAATAAAATAGTCCGTTCCGTCGCAGAAAAGAAACCGTGTCGTTAGTTCCAGTCCGAGGGACATTCCTCTGCCTTGATTTCAAATAAAAAAAGAGTTTCTATGTTATCCAGGGGAAGGGGGGTGAGATGGTGAGAGACGCAGCTCGAGACGTCCATACGTGCCTTATCTTAGTGGCAGTGACGTGATATTGCAGCTCCAGTCCTGAGGCTCGGCGAGAAAGCGCTTTCCATCTCACTCTACAGCGAGTCAGCAGCATCCTCCATCCGTCAGGGACTGCGCTCTACCTGCTACCCGACCTGGGCATCTCTTGAGGGACGGGTAGACAACGACTAATGATCAGACGAGATTCACAGCATTTTTCGCCCTCGTTCTAGTGTCTGCTCACTTCTGTTGCGCTCTCATCACTTGGTTGCGTTGAGGTGGGAAAAAAGGAACGAGATGATGATGATGATGATGATGATGATCCAGCCTGGAGTCTAATGCATTTTTGCTCATTGACCGTCTTGTTGCTCTAGACTTCATAGGCAATGGGAGATATCGATTCGCAGGGGAGCGACACGTTTAATTTCTAAAGGATGTTTCCAAGTATGTGGGAAAAATAGCCATAGCTTTCAGAGTGCAAGGTAAGACCTGTTTATTATTAGGCTGGTATTGTTATACATAAGTAGATGGATAAATAGGTGGGTTTGTACGATGATGAGAAGGTCCTCGCCCAAGTTTATCCCTCTTCAATGCATAAACGAGTTCAAGATCACATAGTTTATTCTGGTTAATGCAATACAAACTACGTCAATATTTCAGAGGACTCGAACGTTAGGCTACACCAGGGCCAGTGCGAAGTTAAACGATGATCGACGAGTTTCGCAGGAAAATGACATAGAATGGAGTTTGGCGCCGAATGTAGCCTATAGTAAAATCCGTCTTGGTGACCACATTCACGTCTGTATTTCCAAAAAACGGATGATTGACAATCCCACTAGACTTATTGGGCTTCGTAAGAGATGAATATAAATTCGTCGCTGCAGTTTTTATTATTTTATTATTTTAATTTTTTTTATCGCAACATTTCCCCCCTAATTCGTTTATATTAGGCTACTGATCGTGACGCGGCGCGACAAACTGGATCGCTCCTGTCATAGTCAACGAAAAGTGCAAGCGCGCGACGCGACATAGTAGATTGTCAAGTAAAGGAAAAGTAGCGCACTATGTTTGCAATGTGCGCCAATACTGTTTCGTCCTATATAGTCGTGCATAACCTCTGTATATTGCATCGTACGCGTTTTGCTATGCCGTTCAAATAGTGGCGCATTTAAGGCGATTAAATAATAAAAAATAAAGGCTCGGTTTGGTAATGCTGTGACACTGCACACAGCTGCAATGCCTGCAGGATTCATGCAAACAAGACATCGAATAGCTTTTCTCTCCTACTGGATCTCTCTTTCTCTCTCTTTCTCTCTCCACCGCCTTTCTTTCAGACTTCTAGAACATTTAGGAATTCAACACATTATGTTGAGATGCGAATAGCAGATCGTCGCAGAGAGAGAATCACATCAAAATCTAAGTTTGTTTGCCTCATGGAAAGCATAGATTGCATTCAATAAGGGAATTAGATGTTGAATGCAAGGCTGCTTTAATCCTTACATAGATCACGACATCCATACTACCGGATATGATCTCCCTATATATAAAATACGATATAGTAAATGTATGTGGTGTTTTTATTTAGGCTAAGTTGAATAGAAATCACAACTGTGTCTGAGCTGACTGAGATAGGCTATGATTATTTTGCGGTCAGACATGTAGATCACGGCAGAATTGCGACACATTAGGCTACTCTCATCTGAATACATCACGTTTTATGGTGTCAAATATTTGTTTGTTTGTTTGTTTATTGGTGACATGTAATGCCAGCCTTTTTTATTCTTCCAAATGAACGCGTCGCGACTTAATATAACGACCATAAAGCTAATGAATGGCATTGATCACTGTGTCTGACACTGTCACTCATTCAAACACGGTAAAGACCATTCAGTGTCTAATGATCATATTAAATGGTTATTAAATCGCAAAATATTATGTTGTTTTATCTTGCCACAGCAGATGCTCAAAGTTATTACCCCCCCATTTATTAAACACCACAAGGTGGCAATGTTTATCCGAAATGTGTTACATTCCCATGGAAAGAATCATTTGAATCTCTATAAAATCGAGATGGTTGTTTATGATCGAAATTAGGCTGTTCAAACGAACAATGTAGGTAAGTATGTGTTTAACACAAAGCTTAATTGGATAGTTAGGAGATCTTAGACTGAAACTCGTTGACAAAGCATCACTACCCACCTCCATAGGCTGGCAATAAATGTAGTGCATCTCTGTTTCTCTTGCAGGCCAAATGACATAGGATGAAGGCTGTTCGTAATCTGTTGATTTATATATTTTCCACCTATCTCCTGGTTATGTTTGGATATACTGGTGCCCAAGATTTCTGGTGTTCCACGCTAGTGAAAGGAGTTATCTATGGATCTTACTCGATAAATGAAATGTTTCCCAAGAACTTCACAAACTGCACTTGGACGTTGGAGAACCCAGATCCTACCAAATACAGCATCTACCTAAAACTTTACAAACGAGAAATTAGCTGTTCTGAATTCTCTCTGCTGGCTTACCAGTTCGATCACTTCTCCCACGAGAAGATCAACGAGCTGTTGAGGATCAACGAGTCCATTGTGCACCTCTGTGATGACGCCAAGAATATTTATGTCTTTTTGCATTACGACAAAAATTTCGTGCAGCTCCGGCGAGTGTTTCCCTACGACTACAACGGATTGACGACAAAGAAGACGGATGAGGAGGAAAGGTCTGTGGTGGAGTTTGTGGTTTTAAACAAGGCGAGCCCGAGTCAGTTTGGATGTCAGGTGTTATGCACGTGGTTGGAAAACTGCTTGAAAGGAGAGAAAGCTGAATCCTGTGGAATAGTCTATGCTAAATGCACCTGCCCGCAACATTTAGGAGATGGGGAATCTGAGAGCGTGCTGATGCTCAGTAACGTGGTGTTGCCTTTAAACCCCCAAACCGAAGGATGCCTGACTCCTCACGTGCGCTCGGCGCAGGTGTGCAATCTGAGCGCGGAGGTGAGACGACCATCCAAGGAGGGTGAGTATGAACCAGACAGCTGCAGGCCTTTAATGCTGGAGATCATTTCACAGCTTAATTATACCGTGTCTTTATGATGCCCCCTTGTATTCCTCCACCCTTCCACATAAAAGCACACTAAAAACAGTTCACTGTGCTCTGCTACAGATGTCTATGACTTTTTTTTTTTTTTTTTTTTTTTTTTTTACAATTTCTGGGTGTACCGGATAGGAATGTTCTTGCTTGATTTGTTTTGTTCTTTCTTTCATGTTATGTCAGAAGTGTAACACAACCTGGATGGGGATTTATTAATTAACTAATTCATTTTTTTTTTTAAATGTTTTTGGGAACAGGGGTACTAAGTCTAATGTATGTTTACATCATGCCATCTCTTTTATCTTTTAATATAGTAAACACATTTGTCGGTCTTTTTGGAATTCAATTGTGAATCCAAACGGCAATAAAACGCATTCCCAAATACTGTCTTTTGGGAAAGCTTTGGCAGTGAAGAGGGTCAATTGAACTTGCTTTAAGCACCTGACACCATACTTAGCCTTTTGGCCTAAATGAAATTGTTATGCTGCTGTCAGCCTCCATCAATGACAAACGTCTTCTTTTCTTGTCAGTCATCCCTCTGCTGTCCACAGACACTGGCAGCAACAGATTGCCACAAATGCCTTTGAAGGAATTTGCTAGCAATGAACATTTCTGATGATGCATAATGGACTTGCATCGGGGTCACAGATATTAAAGCTAATTAGCATCTGTAACATTTCACAACTGGCACAAGATAGAGATCAACTGGAGGCAGGAATGACCCAGCATACTGTGAAAGGACAACAGCTCACAGAGATTGTTGGCTGAGAATGGATGCTGACAATCTCACTTCAATTTCAGCACAGTGATTCAAAAATAATGAATAATGAGGTGGCGAGAGAGAGAGAGAGAGAGAGAGAGAGAGAGAGGGGGGGGGGGGCATTCCGGTTTCACTTGCTGAAAATAATAACCCCATAGGGAGAAGGTGGCAGCTTTCCCGATCAAGCGGAACATGGTGCTTTGGAATTATCAAGGTTCAGTAGAGTTAAGTAGGCCCCCAATTTCATTTTTCATCCCCCTTTCCAAATGAGCTTTATATTCCATTCCAAACTGTGTCATATTCCATTTATGATCTTGTAGCTGAGAGTGATTTTCATTTTATAATGTTTTAAATATGAATCAAGCTTGAAATGAAGATTAAGCCATTGATTATTTTGTTCCCCAGTTATTGTGTGAGCGTTTTATTACGGCACAGACTCTATAATTAATATTACTCCTTCTGCGTCTATGAATTCTTAAACAGAACTCCCATCATTTCTGTATCAAGTTGTCATTATAGGCACTGGAAAAATAGCTTTACTATTAAAAAGTGATGTTTCACTTACTTTCAGCTATCTGCATGTTTAGAGAAGCTTATATGCACTATTTTTTTTTTTCATCCAAAGATTAGACTGAAAGCTTCTATTTATAGAGTAGAGGCTTTAGTGGATTGCTATCACAGGTTTAAAAGAGCACACAAGCCCCGCTGTAGTGTCAGAATGAAGCTTCTGCCCTCCCGGATGAGCGTCCAATGGGCGTACGCCTTCAAACAGCCACGAAAAAAGAAAAAAAAAAGAAAAAAAAAAAAGATCTGTAAAGAGCGGGTCCAAAATAAATGGTTGTCTTTGATATCCCTCACGCCTGGTTGTGTGCATGGTAACAAAGTGTGGCCTTTGAATGGGACGAGGAGAGGATCACTAAAACAGTTTTTCTGGTCCATTGCACTCTGCAGGATGATATCCAGCAAGGCCAGCAAAAACATGAGCTTGATTATACTTTATGATAACATCGGTGTTTGAAATGCTGCCTTGCTGAGGATGAAAGTAAAGTGTTTTGAAATGTAAAAAACATATTAGACTTGCATAATAGATAATTATGATGCTGGTGCACATTAAATGCACTTGAGCAGGCATTAGCTGATTGCGGTAATATTGCAGTAACGGATTTATGGCGGTGTTGCTGTATTTACACGTTAGGTTTGTTAAACATGGCCTCAAACAGGTTGATATATTTGACTATAACTAACTATAATTTCAATACACCGATCTGAAAACAGCCAAATAGTCATTTGTTTGAGGACACATCTTTGATGTAACTGGGAAAGGCTTTTATACTCTTTTGGAATGTTTGAAACTGTAACATTTTAGAGTTGGAAGCCATTTTCAAAATATGGCATTTTTTGACAAAAGTTTGACAAGAACGTCACTGACATATAAACAGCAGTGAAATCCATCTCATCAGCCTTCATACATTCTAACTAGTGATTTCTGTAGAAATGTCAACCTTGGCCATGAAGCCGCGGCTAGGAAATTGGGATACCAAGGCTAGTTTTGCACCGCAAGGTAGACTATAAAATAGGTTGCCACAATTTATTCACAGCTCCAGCATAACTCGATATGACATGGTTGTCTGATATGACATAAAGGACTTGGGAGTGAAAAAAAATAGCATTTAATGGCTTTGGACTAAGTTGCGCTGAAATGTTGACCATTTGGGGTGAAGATTTTAAGGCATTTAAAGGGGTCATGACATGGACCCCTTTTTTCTTATTTAAATATGTTCACTGAGGTTCTCTTATAATGTTAATAACGATTTTTTGCACAAAAAATAGCTCAGTCCTATAGCTCGTCCTGGGTCGACATTTCATTCAGTAAAATTAGTCAGTTTTGATTCATATGCTGTTTAATGTTGGTGATCACGTAATTCTACATATGCATACGATTAGATTGATATATATATATATATATATATATTTTTTTATTACCGAAACCAGTTGAGTGGAAATCACACCCTGCAGCTAATTTCATTGGTTAAGGTTACAGTGACGGGTAGGTTTAGGGATCAGTGTTTGCTGTAGGAAATCAGTAAAGAGATTGACATGACCAATGAAATCTTTAGAGTTGGCTGCGGGATTTCCGCAGACCTGGTTTGGAAAGAAATAATATGCTATCGCTTGTTTCTGCTTCTTCTTAGCCTGTGTTTTGATCAGGAGATTCAGGACTCTTTCGGAAGATGCCTTATAGCACCCCCTACCGTATAACAGTGAAAACACGGAAAGCCGGAAAATTCTATCAATGGCGGGGAAGCGTTGTCTCACAAATGATGGAAATTTCTCATGTCATAACCCCTTTAATTAATTATTTTTAAAAAATGTCCTCACTCCCAAGTCTTTTATATTGTTGATTGGCCAATGTAACTCATTTTTTACGTGGCGTGGAGTTATTTTTGTACCACAGTCTTGTTATGGATTATCTTTTTAGCAGTGGTCCCCATAGGGCTCCCTGCTTTTGTGTGGTGGCCATATATGGGACATGCGGGCTATCCCACATTCTTATTATCGGCAAGTGGTGTTTTTTCTTTTTATCTCTGCATCATCTTCTCTCCAGGCACAGTGACACTTGATGTGATGGCTCAAAGTCAGACGCTCCGAATTGTGTCGCCTAAATTAGTCACAAATGAAGCCCTGCTGAAGAAGATGAGCAACATCTCGAGGCTGTTTCTCATTACTCTGTCTTTCTCTCCACCGCTCAGACAGCAGTGGCCGTTTGCTCTTTTTGCCTGACCATTTCTGGAGAAGAAACTTGCCTGACTGCACTGCAGGGTCCGGGCCCCTTGCACTCCGATCTGTGGGGGAACTGAACTGTCACTTTGTGCAAACGACCCTTGTCAGGCTCAGGGCTCCAGAGCGTGTTGCGGAGCAGGAAAGGGGGATTCAGCTGATGCTAATGAAGTGCACGTCCACAGTGTGTCAGTTTGTGCTGAGTCATGCACAAGTGATAATATACACCCACTGGAATTTAAAATGTCAGATTTCAGAGAAACGTGAATGGTTACAAATGAGAATGAAGAGCGAGATGATTTATTTAGGATTCTCTGACCTCAGAGTGT
This sequence comes from Rhinichthys klamathensis goyatoka, assembly GCF_029890125.1. Classification (NCBI taxonomy): domain Eukaryota; kingdom Metazoa; phylum Chordata; class Actinopteri; order Cypriniformes; family Leuciscidae; genus Rhinichthys; species Rhinichthys klamathensis. Next base: position 377,509 of record NW_026606652.1, on the reverse strand, counting down.
TGGGTGGATTGCATCATTGTGCAGATGAATTATTTGAAGACTTTCTTATTGGTGCATTTGCAGAAGAAAAAATGGTCTTAAAACCTTTGGGGTTATTGTTACAATCGAATGAATAATTGAGATATTGACGCCAGCACTGCTTGCTAGTTTAGAAGAGCAAGGCCCCTTTTATTGATGCCAGGGGCCATGGGAACGCTCTGCATCTCCACTGCATAGTGCAGCCTTTTATTCACTTTGGATCAGTAGTCACAGCGCATCATGTTCATCAACATTGTTCCCTCAACTTGGGGGCCATCTTGAATTCTAGTCATTTCTTGAGGGGAGAATGCGTTCATCCATCTTTATTCAAAAATGTTTTTCATTCTTTTTTTTAAATGTCAAATGTAACGGTTGGGCTTGAAGTGTCTTTTGCTTTATGGAAAAAAAAAAGATTTTTATATACCCAGTGTCAAATTCAGTTCACAACTCATTTTACCTTTGCAATAGGATGAAACACGCTACTGTAATATTGTTCAACTTGTTAGGCTAGTAGTTTTATACATTGGGATTACTTTTTTTAGTGGAAGCTCTAAATAATATACCGGTCACACTTTAGTTTAGGGTCCAATTCTCACATATTAACTAACTATTATCTATGACTTTTGCCTCAATAAACTTGTAATTATTGCTTATTAATAGTTAGTGAGGTAGCTGTTAAAGGGATAGTTCACTTTGAAATTAATTTTTGATATGTTTTAGCTTACCTCAAGGGCATCCAAGATGTAGGTGTCTTTGTGTCCGCAGTAGTTTCAATTTTGATATTTTTAGGTCAAACCGTTCTTGTCTGTCAGTCATATAATGCAGGTCTACGGTCACTTCCTCAAAGAGCATGCACAGAGATGTCCAAATTAAAAATGATTTAATGACTCGTAAATGTAAGTACACATTGATGGCCTAAGACACGAAACGAGCGGTTTGTGTGAGAAAACGAACAGTATTTATATCGTTTTTACCTCTTGTAACGCACAGACCGAAGCGCCCGCGCCCTCAGATCACTTGGACGTGCCTGTGGTTACAAGATGTAAAAACGATATAAATACTGTTCGTTTTCTCACACAAACCGCTCGTTTCGTGTCTTAGGCCATCAATGTGTACTTACATTTATGAGTCATTAAATCATGTTTAATTTGGACTTCTCTATGCATGCTCTTTGAGGTGGTGACCATAGACCTGCATTATATGACTGACAGACAAGAGCGGTTTGACCTAAAAATATCAAAATTGAAACTACTACGGAAACAAAGACACCTACATCTTGGATGCCCTTGAGGTAAGCTAAAACATATCAAAAATTCATTTCAAAGTGAACTATCCCTTTAAGTCTATGTGGGTAGGATTAAGGGTTGCAGAATAAGGCATTAATATACAGTAAGTGCTAATAAACAGCCAATATCCTAGCAATATGCATGCTAATAAGCAATGTCAAACAAGTCTGTTTAAAAAGGGAATGCTAGTTATGCATAATTTAACTATATTTTACTGTGAAATTATTTGTATTGCCTTGTTAAATCTACAGTAAGGGTACATTTACATGACAAAAATGTACTAAAAACTGAAACATTTTTTTCGTTTGCGTTTTGTTGCGTACAAATGACGACATGGTCAAAACGATCCCCGACTAAAAACTCTGTATTATGCTGCCAGGCCAGTAGTTGGCGATGTCACTTTGTAATGAAACATTATGCACCTATAGACTGAACACATAATATGCATGCGCATGACATCACTGTTTTTACAAATTCACATTTTTGTAGTTTACACAGAGACGATAATGGTATCGTGCATTTTGAAACCTGTTTTCTAAAGTTTGCATTTTCAGTCCCCTACAACTTTGTAGTTGTGTAAATGAAAGGCCAAAACACATAACACAAAACACATAATGTAAACGGCCCCCCCCCTCTCTCTCTCTCTCTCTCTCTCTCTCTCTCTCTCTCTCTCTCTCTCTCTCTCTCTCTCTAGAGAGAGAGAGAGAGAGGTTTTGTTATGCTGTCAAGACTTGTTTCTTATCTAATGGGAATTATTTGGACTGTGAAAAGTGGGTGTAACATTCCTGAGTAAAGGAGGAAAAAGGTTAGCAAAAAAGTAATAGGGAATAGTGATATCAGCTGAAAAGGAATGTTGTTTCAGAGGCTGAGTAAGTTATTGTATTTTGATACAAGATTACGAAGGCACAAGGAATGTGCATTTAAATAGTAAACAGGAACCATTTGATTTATTTACTGACTTCAAGATTAAGACTCTGATATAGGTAGGAGAGAGTGTTTAGCATACATCCATGAAAATAGCATTTACCAGTAGCCTTCAAACCCTCTGTGGTGCAGGGATTATGTGTTAAGCTCATATCAATCAAACTCATATAAGTACAACTACTTCTTAAGCCTTTTATAATGATGCCTGTGTTAGTTTTTGCAAAGCCAGCAAGAAGAAAAAAGTAATAGGAAGTTGAAACTGCTAACTCTCCAGTGTGTTCAACCTTTAAATGTGATGAATTTGTTCAATTTCTGGATATCACAGGTATGCGACATCAGACAATGGCAAGAACACAAACAAATTAAACCGCTTTATTCATAGATGGATTTGCACTTTTGTGCTTGGGAGGAAGTGGGGGAACACCATGTACTATATCACAAAAATGCAGCATGAATGGTTTTTCATAGGAATCACAAGTCTAATCTCATGGGTATTTGTAGGTATTAATATGTAACTATACATTTTTGGATTTACCCATACAATATGGACATGCTGACAGCATCACAAAGTTAGAAGTATTGACAAACTCTCAATTTGAGTAATATATATTCAGAGAATTTGTTTTAACCCGTTTAAATATGTTACTATTAAATAGGACCGTTTACATGACACAAATTTTTTCCACTAAAAATTGAAAACTTTTTGGATGTTTATTTACACGACAATGATGTTTTGGAACGAGAACTTGTGAAAACGGTGACATCATGCGCATGCGTATTACATGTTCAGTCTATAGGCACGTAGTGTTTATTTACAAAGTGACATTGCCAACTACTGCCCCGACATGCGTAATACAGTGTTTTTAGTCGTTTTCGCGGATACGAGTGAATGGGGATCGTTTTGACAACGTTGTCATTAAAAAACGCGAAAAGAGGAACTTTTCGTTTTTTAGTCCATCGTTGTCATGCAAACAAGCACAAAAAAATCTGTAAAATACTGGCAGCAGTGATGGCAACAATTTACTGTAATTATACAGTATGAACACTCTGATATTGCTTTATAATGTTTTACCGTAAAACAAAATATTGTATTTTCCAGTATTTTTTATTTTACTGTAAAATACTGGCAGCAGAGCAATCCACTGTAATTCTATCATATTAAGACTGTGAAGTTACTCTACAGCCATGCACGGTACATGCAGTACATTTCTGTGATTATTTCAATTCACAATACACTCTAAACATGGCGGGTTAAAAACAACCCAATTTGGGTCATTTTGGTAACACCGCTCTGGGTCTAAAAGGAAACCCCAAAATAGGTTGGAAATCAAAATCACACAGGACATTACTACAGTAAAAACACAGGCAACAGTAAGGGGCTAATACAAAGGTGAACATTTATTTATAAGCAAGGCATTTTAAAATAAACTATGTTTTACAGTGAATCAACGTAATTTTTATCCTCTCAATTTAATGCATATATAATCACTCACTTCACTCTCAAGCATTTTTCCGGCTTGTTCAGTTCCAGCTCATCAGTCACCGTTTGAGTGATTTGGATGTGAGAGAAAACACTCCGACAAAACTCGCCAGTTTTAAAAGAACGGGCTCCCCGCTAAAGTTTGTATCAATGTTTTCTCTTAAGGGATTCAAAGTGTCATGAGTGCCGCCGCAAACACAAACAAGTTTGTTTCAGGTGCCTCTTTCTCAGTTTCATTTCTTCCCGCTCTACACATTCACTGTCCAGTTTTAAAAGAACGCGCTCCTCGCTGCAGTCAGTTTCAAAGTTCCCTCTCCTCTCCGCTTCGATTAGATTTCTTCTGTTTTCCACACATATTCCTGCATGAGCGCCCCGAACATGGATAGGCGAAGACTCCTGCTCAAACTCCATGTGAAACACCCGTGAAACACAGCGCCATTGTGCTATTGCTTCAAATGCACTAGCCCACAATGCATTGCATAGTACAGTTCAAAACCTTAAAACATAAACACAGTAGATTAGTGTTAAAAATGGGCTGTAAATTAACAACTGCTTACCGTGCAAAATATTTCCCAGAATGCAGTGTTTTCTACTTTAGAAAACATTGCATTCTGGGAAATATTTACAGTACTAGTAATAGTACAGTACTACATACTGTTTTAATGGAAAATATGGAGAATTTGGCAGAATTTGGCTCTTGTTTTACAGTGTACCTATAAGTCATAAGGTGCGTTCCATTCGACCGTAAGTGGACTGCGTTGTGGACTTCACAGGGTATTTCGCCATCTTAAGTGAGATTCCAATCCGAAGGGAACGAACATGTTCAGTTCGAAGGGCACTGCACACGGCGTAGGGAATAAGGGAACATCGATACATCACTTCACAGGAAGTAGAGAGTGAAAATCAACCAACTGTCATTGTGCACCGCGTCACCAGTCGGAACTAACCATAGAGCAGAGCCGTTGGAAGAGATTTTAAATTTAAAATTCTAACGGCTCTGAGTTTACGTATGCATTGAGTATTCATAAATATTGTTATTTTTATACAAACTAGAGTATTTATGAACAGTTGGGGTGATGAATGTATCTATAGGCCTATATGATTTTAAATTAGAAAGGAAAGTAAATTAAAAAATTTAATTAAGTTATATCATAATCTGCGCGAGCCTGTTGTTGCCTTTCTTTGATGACGTTGCAGGGCGTTCCAAATGAGTGATTATTGTCAGCGAAGTCCACTTCAACTGATGTACCGTGTTCAGGGAGTAGGGAGCAGTGAACACTGCGTAGGGACCCTGTCAAATGGAACGCACCTAAGATTTTATAGTATAGTTACAGTATAAATTTTATAGATTTTTTTTATAGGCTAAATCAGATTTTAATGAATTCAAGCGTCCATAAACATTTGTACACCTCTGAATTTATTCATATGTACAGATCTTATGTTTTAGCTGATGTGAAGAATGGAAATGTTAGTGAGCCAGAACCAACTTTACATACATATGATTGCTAATGAAATCATGATGGATTGTCTCTTTACACACTTTTAAGGTGTCATGATTCATAAACTTTGTTGGGAATCATGATGAATGCAGTTTTACGGGACTGCAAAAGACACACACACACACACACACACACAAAATATTGAGTCATCCTTTTCTTAAAAAATTATCTTATAAAGCAATAGATATTTTTTTTAGTTTTTTATTTTGTCTTAGCAACAAAGTTGCAAAATTGATCTTAAGTTTACATAGAAAAGGTAAGATACAATATGCATGCTATTATGATTTTTATATGAAAAATGCTTAATGTCTTGTGGTAATCAACATTGTCAACTTAGCTTTACCCGTCCTTAATCCAGAATATCCCTTATAGTTTTGTACAATTTAAAACATCAACTGCATCTATTTCAGAGTGGTTACTTCATTTGACTATATTTAGTACCCAATTCCATAAACGTTTCTAGCTATGCAGCTGCCATCTCTCATTAAAACAGTAAAACGCTCCATATATTGTCAGATTGCCTTGATCTCTCTTGCATATATTTTTTTTTTCTGTTGGATAGAACAGCTGTAAATGGGTGCATATTGAATTCAATTTTAATCTACCGAATTGGGCTACTCTGTGTCACTTTGGAAAACATGTTAGCCATGAGCAAAACTGTTTTGTAATTATTGAGGTTGTACAATCCGCTGTGTTTATAAAGTCAAATCAGGTGGATGGCTGCAATTGATCACGTGGACAAACAAGAAATCCCAAGGCTCCACTTGTGATCTCAAATGTGTATATAAATAAGTAAGTGTAGAAATTCACATTTGCATATTCAGAATGCTGGGAGGCCGGTTTGGCCTGTATAACACGGTTCAGATTAATTATGTGATTTGAGAATATTGAAAAATTTTCAGAATGGCTGCAGACAAAACAAGGATTTTAATTCTAACCGCATCTTCTCTTTCATCACCGTTTTTAATCCATATTGATTGGCATGAAGTAATATTTATGCAAATAACCTGATTTGCATTTCCCAAATCATTTCTTTCTCATTTTTATACCATCTTCTTTGGTAGGCTTGATTCTTTTCTCTGCCACTCACTTACATCCCACTAATGTTTGGCAAGTGCATAGTTGCTGAGATTTCCTGGGAGGTCCCTGACTGCTGAATGACCATATGGTCTGTTACTAGCATCATCATCAAAATTATGCTCTCATGCTGCATAGGAAAATTGATGGCTTCTGATTGGAGGATTACACTTTGAAAGGGTCAATCAAATCAGCTTCCGAGCACAGTGACTGGGGCATCGAAAATGCTGAGAACTGCAAATGAGAAGAAGAACATTTGGGCTGTTTATGATAATTTGTTCACTGTGTTTACATACAGCACTATTTTGCCATTAATTTTGGTCTTTCAGACATAACTTTCCAAGAGCATTTGTAATCTTATCATGGCCTCCAACATATTTAGGCTTTCCTGATTATTCGAAAGTAGTTCAGATCAGAACGATGTCAGATTTTCTCTAGTTGTAGCCTAGGAAGATTATGCTTGTTGTCAAAACATTGATATAAGATTAAAGTTAGGCCATGATTCCGCAGTGACTTTTATCTCTCAGGATTATTTTACTCTGAATTGATTGTCTAGTGGAAATTACTATACAAATGGGCTCCAAAAGTCTGATATACCACATTGAAAACATTTAAAACTGAAAGTTTGTTATCTTGGAATTATTTCACTTTTGTTGTAACAACTATAAATAACTGTTATAACTATACTATATGTAATAACTATGTAATAACTATATCAAATTTAAACTCTTTCCCCGCCATTCTAATGGTTCAGAATTTCATATCTGAACATGCAATATGTCAAAAGAAAGAACAGACCCCCATGCATTCTTGACACTTGAATCTGGGTAAGTTTAATTCAAAAAAAGAAACCCGTTGAGCAAAAAGTTGTGAAAAAAAAAATCTGATTCAGAATGATGATAAAAACATAGATGTAGTCGATCGAGTCCATCAACACCCCCAAATTTTTACAGTCCCACAGCTCGTCCTGGGTTGACATTTCATTCAGTAACATTAGGCAGTTTTGATTCCGATGTTGTTTAATGTTGGTGATCTCGTTATTTAACATATGCATATGTCAGAAGATGCGTAATAGCGCCCTCTACCATATAACAGTGATAATACAGAAAGTCGGAAAATGACGGAAATTTCCGTCTAAGGTCGGGGTTAAAGTTAATACAACAGCACATAAAATTAGACAAAATGCAAAATAGAAGCATTTCCACTAGTGCTCTCAGACTTTTGGACCACTCTACTTGTAATAACTGTATAGTGAGTGAAATTACCATTAACCGCTAATTTTCACACCAATAGTAAGCCAGAATGGCTCTCTGTGGAGTCTTTGTGAGGAGACTTTCTCCTGTGACACATTAGGCTGAAATGTTTTCAAACACTCATTGATTCATTATGCTTTGGGCTGACCCTGTTCAGTGGCCATGCTGACCTAGCGTTCGTCACTGTCTGATTAGAAGGGAATGCAGATAACGACGAGCACTGAACCTGCAGAAATAAACATTTGCATACATGTTCTCAATTAAAGTATTCCCTGATTGGAACCTGTGAGGTCATATCATTTGTATCCTGGTGAAATAATTACCACAGCACTGCATTTAATGTCTGCACTACTAGTTGCAGAAAACTGAATTTAAATTGCTGTTTTTAAATCAGTTTTCCCATACACTCCCCACCAGTGTTGCCAGACGTACTATAATTATCGTATTTGTACGATAATTTTGATCTCTGTACGATGTACGATCAATAATGAAAAAAATCCCATAATGTACGATAATTCTGAATTTTGTGACACTTCAAATGATAGTCATTGAAATCATAGGGCTTCTAGTTGATCTAGCTGTGGTTCCAATGTCTACCGTCATGATTGTGAGGAGAACGTGAACGTGGTGTTACGCATTTCTTCCATCAGATCTAACGTTACGTCTTCTCGGCCAATCATCGTGGAGAATGACTCTCACGAGGACAAGTTAAAGTTCCTTCGGCGGGGCTTAGATCAGTTGTTTTCAATCTAAGGTCGATAGTTTAGCAATAAAGTAATTTGCAGGTCAGGTCAAAAAATTGTTGGTCTAGATAAATAGCTGTATTCTGTATGTTTAACTCGTGTACGATAATTTTGAGCTTGATACTTGGACATTTTCAATCTGGCAACACTGCTCCCCATTGTGTACTATTAGTCAGGCAAATAGCACCCTCACCAAAACTAACACCATTGACTGAGACAGCGTTGTAATGATACGAGGTTGCAGTTTTTGCAAATGCAGTTTTGTAAGGAATTGAGATATTGTGTGTTGGTGCTGTTGAAGTGAGATTACCTTTTAAAATGGCAGGCACGTGTGAAATTACTCATTATCCCAAATTACTATTTTGTCACAGAAATTATGATGATGGTCCATTGAGCTTTACAAACTGTCACGGGTTGTTTTGGTTTGTGTCATGTGTTCAGGTTTCATGTTCTTGTCTCATGTCTGTCATGTTTCCTGCTGTCATGTGATTCCCTGTTATAGTCATGTGATCCTGCCATGTGTTTCCCATGTGATTGTGTCATGTTATCATTGGTTCTTTGTGTCATTGTGCACAGGTGTCCCTTGTCTTGTCATTAGTCCTTGTATATTTAAGCCCTCATGTTTGCCTTGGTACTTGGTCAAGTATTGCTTCTGGTAACCACTGTTGGAAAGTTTATGTTCATTTATGTTCACTTTTAAGTCTTGAGTTTCATGCCACGCCTTTGTTTTATGTTTGATCTTGTTTTGTGCGAATAAACTGCACTTGGGTTCTACAAACGTGCCTTCAGTGGACTCCATGTTACACAAACACAATGGTCAGTGATATTTCTTGTCTTCCTATCCTCATAACAATGATTTGTTATTTCTGTGTGGAAAAACTGCATTGGTAGTTACTTTATTGACATCTGATCTGAAAGTGGGTGGAGCAAAATTGCAGACAATAATTGCCCTGAGTTTTGTGTTATTTCAATTATTAAAACTTTTAAGGGCTTCTCAGCATGGCAGAAATTAAGCCCATATTTTTAAAGGCTGATGATTAATCCTCCATTAATATTCATTTACCTCTATTTATCTCAAACAGAAATAATGAGCACATCCTCCATTTCACATTACTGGGGATTTTTGTTCTTTGGCATCTCTTGGGAAGCCGCTCTGCATCTATTTGGCACAGTTACAGCAAGTCATTCGTAGAGAAGCTCAAATTTGTCTTTGTGGCTAACAATGGTCTGCTCAAGGCACTGATTCTGTTCATGCACTTTTAAAGTGTAATACAGTGCAAGGTTATTTAGCTGATCAAAACATTTGGTCGCTCGAGCCAGTTCAACATGCGTTTGATTCCGATTTTATGTGAATAGCTTACAATAAGTCGTTCCAAGTGTGAAATGAGCTGAACTTATTTGTACGGACAGTGGATGGGTTTGAGCCTTTAGCTGGATAATTCATGGCTGCCTCAGACACTTTGTAATGATAATAGTGACATCCGCCGGGTGCTGATATCATTCTGAAGGAAAGTTTTTGTCATGCACCGAGAAAATAACTTGAACAAGAGGATTTATGGAATGCGGCTATGCTTCCTGTTGAAAATTTAAGACATTTTCTCTGTAGAAATATGATTACTAAACAAGCATTGTTTTTCTCTCTTCAAAGCAGAAATTCATTGTGTGTGTGTGTGTCTGTGTGTGTTTCTTTGTGGATGTATTTACTGGGCAATCAGTATGGCTCATTTAAAGGTGAACTAAGTAACTTTTTTTACCTTAACCGAACAGCTTTGGAGTCATTGTAATGTTAATATTACTGATTTCGTGTTGAATGGTGGTCGTCTCGCACCCCCCTGGTGCCTGTGAGCCGCAAAACCACCCTTGTAACTTTGGGCCGGCGAGCCAGTGTTAGGAAGTATCGTGTGATATCAGGTCTCACGAGGTAACGAATTGCTTTACGGCAAAAAACAGATCTGTTAAAATGAGCATCAAACAGAAATAACCCGGCGCCGTATACATGTTGTAGGTCGCGCTCAGCTCTTAAAGGGGCCATACCTTATTTCCACTCGTTACAGCGTCCATCCTACTGAACAGGTACCGGTGTACAGGCGGAGGGGATCCGGCCGTGAGTGCGAGCCATCTCTGCGTGAGTGCTATTCACGACAGTACAAGTACTCCACAGCGACTCTAGGGGTCGCTGTTTGACAAAAACGCAATTCCTACTTAGTGCTGCTTTAATTATCATTCAACTTAATTATGAGCTGCTTAAATTATATTATATTACATTATTTACTATAAATTTACTGTAACATGCATTTTGAAAATAATAATTTGGCATAGCAGCCCCTATATTGTCACTACTACGACTACTATGGAGGAACATATTTTTCCCCCTCAAAATCACCCACATAGTTCAATATATAAAAGAAGCAAAATATAACACTAAAACCACTCATTCATCTTTTGTGTTAATGCCTAATGTGCTAGTGTTATTGAATGCAGTTACTGAATCGATCAAAAGGTCTGAATCGACACAATTTGTTTTTTTCATGTTTAGTTGTTGCATCTGGTTGTATTTCATTTTGTTTTTCTTCAGGACGAGGTGATGAGTTAATACACTACATCAAAGCAAGAGCCAAGTGTGGTTGTGTTCACGTTGTCCTTCATACATCAAACACAGTGTCACATGAATATGTGCTGCCTGTAATGTGTCTCTGAAGATACAGTGGCTTGTTTGTAGCAAATCCAATCCTCAAGCACTTGCGTTTACTGTTATTTTAACACCTGTGCCATTTCCGAGAGAAATTAGCTGAAATACTCGCAGCATGCCTTGGAAATCCATGTTTTATGCCTTGCTTAAAACTATACAGTTTTCTTCAGTCTCACCCATGTACATTGTCATTCATCCAAAACACTATGCATATTCAAACATTGTAACTTTTCTTTGCAGATATTATACTTTCAGATCACTATCTTGTTCCAATGTCACAATTGCACATCATAGCATTGCAATTACAGTGAGCATAAAAGTGGCTTTTCCATTAACATCTAACCTGTATTCAAACCAAATGAGACTGTCAGTCACAAAAGTTGTTCTCCTCTCTGTAATATCCCGACAGGGTAGAAGTAAGCAATCCATTCTGTAATAATTTAGCATTGGCAAAGAAGTCAGTGTTGGTTCGCAACAGTGGTGGACGAAGTAAAAAAATCAAGTATTTGAGTAATAGTACAGATACCCTAATAAAATATTACTCCAGTAAAATAGTTAAGTACTCATTTTCAATTTCATTTGAGTAAAAGTATAAAAGTACTTGATTTTTAATGTATGTTTATATTATGTACGATTAATTACAAGATAAAAACAGACGTCACATAAAAACACCCCATTCAGACGATAATACACAAATATGGACATGTCCACATTCAAGCATTTCATTCAATGGGTTTAAACAGCTCAGCCTTTTACAGCAGTTATAGTTCACAAACAACTGACAGTCGTGACCCAATTATGATTTTCATTTGAAATGAAAATGAAATGAAATGAGGCACTTATATACGTAGTGCTTTACTATGTAGCCTACTACTGTTCACCCAAAGTGCATTACAATCATATCTCTCCTCAACCACCACCAGTGTGCAGCATCCACTTGGATGATATACGATAATAAATCCTAAAATTCGGCATTAGTAACTTTCCCCGCGTGCACTCAAGCTAAGAGGATCTCTCGTTCTTGGCTCATTTTGAGTCAGACTTGTGAATTCAATGAATTGTTAAAGCTGCAGTTCGCAGTTTTTCCTCTTTGTCGCCATCTCTGTTCAAAATCTGCAATTGCAGTTATTCGTGTATGTTATGCAGTCTCTCTTTTTTTCTGTAGCCACTCCGAAGTCCGAATGAAGTCTTTTGCATTTTACAGCGGGTGAATCTGTTGTCACTGGTGATTGTCGTTTGAACCTTTCTGGATCCGCCATCAAATTGATAAGTTTAATTATATCAAGTGCTGTGAGAAAAGGCTATAAATTTCCACCTCCAACATCCTCACACGCAACATAGCTTATACTAGCCGAGACTCCTTCTTTATGTGTACAGATGTGACGTAATGACGCAAAGACAAGCTCGAATCTCTCGCGGAAATCCACCAGTACCACTGGAATTAAAAACATTATTACAAGCTTACCGTTTTGAATCGAGCTACGGCAAGCAGATAGTGTTGAACACTGGCTGGTTATGTATTTTCTCAAATATGTATTTTGGATCATTTTTAACCCCAAAAAAGCTACGGACTGCAGCTTTAAGTGGAGACTCGCTCTGACTGGATCATTTGAATCAGTGAGTTGTTGACTCGAGAACAGATGCAATTGGGTCGGTTCAATTCCCAAATGAAACTTTCAGTGTGATTTGAGAACCAATTTAACAGGTTCATTGAAAAGAATCAGCTCGTTCACGAATCCGACACCGCTGTCTCGTCTCGGAGCGGGTGAAGATTTCTTCAGTTCAAAATAACGAGGGACGACATGTTTTTATGAAATGTAGTGGAATAAAAAGTGCAATTTTATGCTTGGATAAAGTACAGAAACTTGAAAAAGTACAGTAACGAAGTAAAAAAGACAGTTGACAGATATTCCTCAGAGATCAGCCACATGCCAGGTTATGTTGATGATTAGTTTCCCAGATGAATACACGGTTTTTGTATCTATGCACTAGTTTTGTATCAAAATTGCACCACTTTATTGTCTTCCCATAGTAAATGGATGACATGCTAGTGAAGATGAGTCAAAATCATTTTAAGGATAATAAAAGATCAAAATGAAATAAACTTATTTTGCTTGAGTTGAAGTACACTTTGGATACAACAGGGACATGAATAATTCACTTTTGAAAATCCACAGTATGCAACCACACACTGTTATAAAACACCCAAAATAAACAAGTTAAAAAGATTTCATTAGTCTAAATAAAGCATTAGAATAGGAAAGAGGCTTGTTTTCTCCCTCATTATAATGTAGGAAGCATGCACAAATTAAACTCATTCACCAAGAGACAGAACTTTCAGAAATGGGCAATGAGATTAACTGACCTATTATTAATGTTACAGCCATAAAACAGTGATGTGATAGGACAAACCGCAGAGATGAGAGTGCTTCTCAAGGACGAGTCGACGGAGGGTTGGGCCGTCCGGGGAGAGTTGAGGAACACGCAGACTGACACAACCTTAGTCGAGCGAGGCTGCACTTTAAAGTCACCCTGGGCCGCCTCGTGTAAGACTCCGATTAGTCGACGGGGGTCAAGAAGCATGTTTTCTCTGCTGGGTTATTTGAGGGCAGGGTTTGTTTAGCAGCTGTGTAATGTTATGAGAACAGAGATAATTTGCGTTTCCTTTCACGCTACGCACAATGTCGTATTGAAATTGAATATGCGTTTCACTTGAAAATCGAAATTGAAATCGCTGTTGCATCTGTCATATGCTGATAGTGAAATTGTAAAAGCAATTATAGGTTAGCGACAGTCGCTGCAAGTTTAGTACAACTCTCTGTAAGTTGGAATAAAAGAACGTAGCAATTAAAATGTCACTTCTAAATCTACATGTCACACAAGCTGTTATCAAACCATATACATTTTATAATAGGGTGTTGCACAGTAAGAAACCAACTGGTCTTTTATTGATGCTGTAAACAAATGGTTTAATTGGGGTTTGTGTGTGTGTGTGTGGCCTAGTAAACCCTACATTATGGGGACAAAATGTCCCCAAAAAGATGGCAATATCCAAAATCCTTGTCCTTGTGGGGACATTTTTTATAGCTTATATATATAGCTTATAAATCATCCTAAGTGATGTTTTTTGAAAATGTAAAAATGCAGAAAGTTTTGTGTTGTGGGTAGGTTAGGGGTAGGTTTTGTGTAAGGGGAGAGAATATACAGTTTGTACAATATTAAAATCATTATGTCTATGGAATGTCCCCATAAAACATGAAAACACAACGTGTGTGTGTTTTAACACAGACTTAGCTCTGTATTGTTTGCCTCTTTTGAAACATTTGTTGTTGTTTTTCTTAAAAAAAGCTAATCAAAATGTCAGAAAAAGCTTTTTAGGACACTTTTATGTACATACGTTTTGCAAATGTCCTTTAAGGTCAGTACTCACTGCAATTTCAGACATATTTTGCCCTGAATACATTTTAATTACTTCCTTTTAATTGACTTGCTCGACAGTCTGTCTTATTTCGCTCTATCTGTTAAAACAGAACATACATGGCAGAGCTCAGCCAGATGTTTTGACTTTTTTTGTGAAGTATGGAAGCTGGATCATTTTGTATGAGTTTCAAAACGCAGAGAGGGAATTCGCTAGGAAAGAATTGAGTCCAATGATAGCGCCATTTTTCATACGCTGTCCGTTGTTTTCAGGTTCACTAAACGAGTTATGCAAATCAGGTAATGGCGCAAACGTACCCACGAAATCTGAAGGCAATTTGCACGGCATAATTTCTGTTCTTGCGGGTTGGTTCTGAGAACTATTGTGGAAGGATGTAGCAGACTGCAGCAGTCTGACTCCACAAATATAAAGGCACATGATATAATGAGCTTAATTTGCATAGAAAGGAGGCGTGTTCATGCTACAAAAAAATGCTGATGACAATTTAAATGAAGTGCAATGCTTTTAACTCCTTGTTAAACTTGGTTGCAGGTGGTTTGTGAATAAAATGCAGATTTCCGTGCTGGAAGTGCAAAAGTGCGCAGCTTTTTAGTGAATTCTGAACTGGATGTTGTAACTCTTTTCCCTCACTTGGGATATAAGAGATAAAAACAATTAGTGGAGATGATTTTACTTCCCAAAAAAAAAAGAGAAAAAAAATGCAGTATACACTGACCTTGGTCGGAGTTATTTTTGAGGTAGTTTCTCAAGGCGTTATTCTCTGACGCATCATCCTTAAAGGAAACGATGATTTCTCTTTGTTCCCATGTGATTATGCTAATGAATGCTAATTTCATTTCCACCCAATGCATAAGCAGTCTCTGCTCGCTTTTACAATTACAATTCCTTTGATTACTATCACAAATAACCTTGGCATTATCTATTAGGATCATCTTTGATGCAATGGAAAGTGGGACATGAAAGAAATGTCATCAATGTTTATGAAAAGTATCCTCATTCGGTGGTGTTCTACTGTGAAATGCAAATGTTGCAATGACACTATTGCAGGAAGTTGTCAACTTTGTTTAATCCTTTTATTTTTCCAATTGCCTTGCTCAACTGTGGATGTTTCAAGGCTGATCACATTCAATTACAGGATGAAAACAGGGAATCACCTGCAGTCCTGTGTTACATTGTGGTGTAAGCAAGAGGGTTGAGATATCTCAGCAAAAGTCTATAATTTGATTTGCCTGGGCTCCGTAAGCAGATTGAATTAAATGTGTCAAAAGGTTTCTTACACAGCAGAAAAGGTGGCAGGTGTCCTTTAAGGGAATAAAGACTTTTTCTCTGCGGTTCAGGATCCTTTTTTTTTTTTTTTATTATTTTATTTTATTTTATTATTAAAAAAAATCCTCCAAGAAACCCATATCTTAAATTGTGTAAGATGCCATATCAGTCCCGATCAATTTTTTTTATTATTATTTTTATTTTTATTATTATTATATATATTTTTTTCAATGCAGTCTTAGGGCCAGATTTAGTAAACAGGGCAAATTACCATGTGAGCGCAATTCCAAAAGAAGTGCAGATGGGAGTGGAAAGTCCTGCGTGTGATCTACCGATGTTGCACAAATTAAAGAACACAAACGCAGTCGGATAATTTCCATAATGACCAACGCTATCTTCCAAGAGCAGCACAATTTAGCTTCTTGTTTAAGACATGCTTTTTTGGGGCATTAAATAATAGAGCAAAAAAAAAAAAAACGTAACATGAGAAGCGCAAACCTTAGTAATCGCCTTGCGTGATTCATTTAATACTCTCCTCCTGTAAATTTTGCCTCTGAAAGGGAAACTCCTACAAATGCATATGCAATAAGGTATGCCTAAAAAATAACCCTGTCCACGCCTTTTCAGTGCAAATTCTTCACTGCGTGTTTTTAGTAAATCCTGACAGTAGTTTTTTTTAACACCAAAAGAAGATTTGCACTTGCGCAGGCTGTTAGTAAATCTGGCCCTTAGTAGTACTACACTTAAACAAATCTTTTATTAAACCAAATCGTTTAATATACAATAATAATCATGTAACAAAATTTTCAAAAATCTCTGCATTCAGCTGTATCCAACCACAACCTCATACATTCAGTGTTCTACTTTAATCATGCCAAGATGGATATCTATAATTCATAACACAATGTTTCTATACAAAGACATTAGGCAGCATCCTTGTACCGCCATAGTAGTGAGACTTAATGGTTTTACACATGCATTGAAGTCTTTAAAAAAGGCGAAGAGAGAATTTCTATTGGGATAGATACAGTATTTCATACATGACAGTTCCTTATTGTGACTGCCAGAACTTCCAGACCAAAGCACAGCGAGGTGTCCAACAGCCAGACATGCCCCCACCAACCTTGCCCACACATCGACTGAAACACTTTTACAATGGGTAACTTGATTACAGCATTTCAGTATTGCTTTCTGAAATCCGCCCTGATGGGTAAATCAAGTTCGCGGACAATAATAACCAAACTGCTGAGAATTCAATACATTCCCCCAATACTGGTGGCACATAAAAAGCTGTGACACATCATGCAGTAACACAGAGGAAAGTGGAACTCAAAGCACACAAGTCATAATGGGATGTGACAGACAAATCAGAGGCACTCAGGAAATTGTCCTCACGTAAGGAATCAATAGTAACACCCCACCTGAGCAGCTCTACTCTTCCCTTGCCCTCTATCGCAGTACCTCATTCTTTTAGACGACAGGAAGCTGGAGACAATTTCCCAAATATCCTTTTTTTTAAACAAAAATCAGGATTGAGGCGAATAGGTGACTTCACATCTCCAAGGATACTTTAAGGAAGAAGAAAAAATCCACCCAGGCATTGTTACTAACAAAGCATTCAGTAAAATGGTTTCTATTAGAAATGGCTATTGTGTGGCCTTATTAATTGGCACTTATGAGCATTTCTTCACGCTGAGTGGTTTTTGTAGTATAGGATTTGCTGTGAGTTTTGGACCACAGCCTGAGCTCATTTTCTTGAGGGGTGGTTGAGGAAATGGGATTTACTCCTTATAGCAGTTGAATGTGAGATCAAAAGAAAAGTCTTTAATTGGTATCATGTTCTTTGTGATGTGATGAGTGAAATGTAATTCCTCTTTTCGTGCATATCTAAGAACAAAACACAGTGTAGGTCGAGGTCTTTCGTGTAAAATGGTTTATAGCATTTGTCTCAAACACGTAAATATTTAATGTAAGGAGTTGTGTTCTGTTCATCATATGGCGGTTTGTGTTGATGTCATGGGCAAGAGATCCTCCATTACATTCCTGTGTGATGTTCTATGCAGAGGCTTGCTCAAAGACATACTGTACAGTTCTTAAATATTTAAAATAATCTTATATATTTTATATACAGTATAATCAATATATATATATATATACTATTTTAGACTTCTTTCAAAAACAATATTTTAAAAATCATACTATTTTGAGGGATAGTTCACTTTGAAATTAATTTTTGATATGTTTTAGCTTACCTCAAGGGCATCCAAGATGTAGGTGTCTTTGTTTCCGCAGTAGTTTCAATTTTGATATTTTTAGGTCAAACCGTTCTTGTCTGTCAGTCATATAATGCAGGTCTACGGTCACTTCCTCAAAGAGCATGCACAGAGAAGACCAAATTAAACTTGATTTAATGACTCGTAAATGTAAGTACACATTGATGGCCTAAGACACGAAACGAGCGGTTTGTGTGAGAAAACGAACAGTATTTATATCGTTTTTACCTCTTGTAACCACAGCCACATCCAAATGATCTGAGGGCGCCAGCGCTTCGGTCTTTTCTGGAAAGCACCGGAAGTGATATCTCGCGCGTGTACGTCATTTTTTAATTTTTTTTAGTGTTTTATTTTACGATGGTTTAAACATCCCGGATAAGCGCAAATTAGTACCATTTTAATTAGCCGTCTTACCTACAATCTCTGTTCTGTGTAAACAATGAGTGACGTACACGCAACGAGAGATCACTTCCGGCGCTTTCCGTAAACGTGGCTGTGGTTACAAGAGGTAAAAACGATATAAATACTTTTCGTTTTCTCACACAAACCGCTCGTTTCGTGTCTTAGGCCATCAATGTGTACTTACATTTACGAGTCATTAAATCATGTTTAATTTGGACATCTCTGTGCATGCTCTTTGAGGTGGTGACCATAGACCTGCATTATATGACTGACAGACAAGAACGGTTTGACCTAAAAATATCAAAATTGAAACTACTGCGGAAACAAAGACACCTACATCTTGGATGCCCTTGAGGTAAGCTAAAACATACCAAAAATTAATTTCAAAGTGAACTATCCCTTTAGATAGATAGATAGATAGATAGATAGATAGATAGATAGATAGATAGATAGATAGATAGATAGATAGATAGATAGATAGATAGATAGATAGATAGATAGATAGATGGATGGATGGATGGATGGATGGATGGATGGATGGATGGATGCATGCTAATTCTCGGCTGCATATATAAATGCATTTATAAAAAAAACAGTAAAAACAGTACTATTGTGAAATATTACTACAATATTATTATATATATATTTAAAATGCAGTGTATTCCTGGATTTGAAGCTGAATTTAAGGCATAAACAGACACTAATAAGTGTATTAGCTTGGAATCAGTTGTTTTTTAACTGGGGCCATTTATACGACACCGTTTTCAACCAAAAATGCATTTTTGGGGCCTGAAAATGCTAACTTTTGAAAACAGGTGATAGTTTTTGAAAACGATACCGTTATCATCTCCTACAAAAACGCGAATTTGTGAAAACCTTTTGTCATGCGCATGACTATTACGTGTTTAGTCTATAGGCGCGTAATGTTTCTTTAGAAAGTGACATCGCCAACTACTGGCTTTGCATGAATAATACAGCGTTTTAGTCATTTTCGTGGATTCCTGTGAACAGGAATCGTTTTGACAACGTTGTCGTCTGTGTAAAAAAACGCAAAGGAAAAACGTTTCCGTTTTGTAGTACATCGTTATCGTGTAAATCTACCCGTAAAATCTACCTTTCAAGAGTTTGCGTTTTAAAAATAGGTATTCTTAATTGGGCATGACCATGAACGTCATCCCCGGGCTGTGTGTAAGATGTCCACTAAGGTCTTCTGTGGAATGGCCTACTCATTGGGCCCGGGGGGAGGGGTTGCTCACGCTCTGTGAATTTAAGTGACGGCGCTGATATCTAGTTTAGCAATTTTCTCAAGGGGACCAGTGTGTGAGAGAAAGACTGTGATCTTGGTAATCAGCACATTTACTTGTGATTGAATCTGCCTGTTACCCTATGAGCTGGTCTCTTGCAAAAATCACTCTGTCACACACACACACTGCACTCTGTTAGTCTGGTTGAATGTTGGTATACACTGGAGACAATTTAACTTTTAACAGGTACGTGTCATGCCTCATTCAGACACTAATTTGTATTGTACTGTGAGTTGTCCAATGCGTCTGTGTGTGTGAACAAATGAACACAAATCCTGCGTTTCTTCCCATTTATCCACTGTCAAAATAAATATTTCTGCCTCCGAGTAAAACAAATGAAAAGGTAAACATGACTCACATTTATCTCTCACAATTGCTACTTCATTTCTCGTAACTTTGCCTTTAATTCTCACTATTTGACTTTATATCTCACAATCGCAACTTTAATTCTCACAGTTGTGACTTTACTTGTCGTAGTGGAGATTTTATGCCTTAAAAATGCAACTTTATTTCTCATAATTGTGACTTTATATGTGACGAATGCAACTATATTTTGCAATCTGACTTTATATGGCACACTATAACTATTTCTTATTTGAAGCTTTATCTTACAATTTCCTGTTGCATTTTTGACTGAGGCAAATTGGTTTTCCATAACCATACCACATTCTTTATTTTAGCAGTATTAACAGTCAGACATAAGTCAGGATGTTGGAATGTCATTCATTTTGAATGTACGCCAAATAAAAGATGTTAGCCTGGAACAAATAAATGGCATGAAATGTAATAGCTTTCATTATTGCATTCGAGCTTTGGAATGTTCAGTTGAACACAGAGCAGCCAGGCTTTCGATGCTCCTATATACCTCTGATCGGTACAAACATGTTTTCATCTTGATTATTAAAGTGGTCCATTTCTTGCTTTTACCATACCTTCACAGCCATTTCATTTCTTCCAACCTTGAACCAAATCAAACACGGTCTTGTGTACACAGTGGTGGCTGAGTATGTTTCCTCTTTATGCAGAATTGGATGGAGGCTTGTTGATGCATATTTGTGATTAACGCTTTCTGCCGCTACTTGTTAAATAACTTGTAGTTCTGTTAGCTCATCATTGGCACTTATTTATTTTCTTAAGGATCCATATCACCATGGCAACAATTCTGAACCTAAACGGAACTGGGTTGGGGAAAAAAGACCGAATAGTAGAATCTGCATTTTAATTTTAACATTTATCTTATTATGGAGAAAGGGCAGTTTGATAATTAAGGTGTTTAATTGCATGGCTACAGCTCTCTGTGGCTGCACTGGGGACGGTAAGGAAATCCATAGAGTGTACGGGCATATGGTACTTCATAATTTAAATGGTTATTTTTGTCTGTGGTTGTCGGGTTGCTGGAGAAAATATGCAGAGATGTTGAAAACAGCCATGGTGCATAAATTCAACTTATTAGATGGTTAGTTCGGCACTGTTCTCCATTTTTAGGATTGATGCATTGCATTCACTGTTTACATGATGCAAATAACCTCTATACTAGGTTGTTTTGGTCATGGAAATAAGTGCTATTCATTTTGTTTGCAGTGGAAAAACATTTAACAAGGCTATTTTGCTGGCGTGACTTGCGATTCTGAAAAAAAGGTCATTATTGGCTGAAGTCACACAATTTCATATATGGTCATGCATAGATGAACTATGAATTAAATCAAATAAATACAATATTAAAATAAATATAAAATACTAGTCACAATTTAAAAGATGGTAATACTTTTATCACAATATTAAAATTAAGTGAATGTATGTAATAATGTCAATACTTTGATTTAAGGGGGTGAAAAAGAAAAGAAAAAAAGGGCAATTTATTAAGAAGTATTCCTGGTATATTTTTTTTTAATCATTTAATCAAAATATTTCAAAACAAAACTGAGAATATTGTTTAATGGGTATTCAGTTTATAGGGTTTCCCTGTGTCCACTTTCAGTGTTAGTATTTGGGGTAACACTTTACTTGAAGGGGTGACGTCCATAAGGAGGTTTTATGCATGTTTATGACAACTGTCATTAAGTGTCATTCGCTCAATTATGACATTTTTAATGCAAATATGACATTGTTTGAGATGTCTTTGTTATGACAACTTGACATAAACCAATACATCATAACCTGTCAGTGTCTTGGTAATGACAATTTGATATTACCAAGACAACATAAATATGTCATAAACATGACATAGCAGATTAATTATCAAACTTAAGAAACCACTTAGCTTTATGGGTTAACATTACATTAAACTGTCATGTGGTTGGTTTTGACATTGGCTGTCATGAGGCCACTATAACTGTGGCATGAATCTTTTTCTTGACCTCAACTACAGTGGTACAAATTGAATGTGTCATTAAAATGTTATAATTGCCTCATGACAGCCAATGTCAAAACCAACCACATGACTGTTTAATGTAATGTTAACCCATACATCTAAGTGGTTTCTCAAGTTTGAAAATTAATCTGCTATGTCATGTTTATGACATATTTATGACAGGTTGTGTTGTCTTAGTAATGTCAAGTTGTCATGACAAAGACACTGACAGGTTATGATGTATCTTTATGTCATAACAAATCAGTGGCGGCCTTAAGCATCTGGGGGCCCGTTTCAATAACTAATATGGGGCCCTACCCACATAAAACATAAACATAATAGAGCAGAAAAAGCAAGGATTCCTGTTGGTTTGCATCAATGGTATATTATTTTATTACGTGCACTTTCAGCTTCATGAACAGGCAGCTCAACATAGAAATAATACAACCTTATTTGATTAAAACTATACAGTTATACAGCGTTTTACGTTTGAATAAGCCTCGCCCTTTCACGCAGGGTAACTTCACTTTTGGTAGACTGAATAAAGCTTTTCTTTTGTTGTCCGATATCTTTAGTTTTTCAGCACCACTGGCATATGTACGTTTCATTTCCTCTTAAAATTATTTTTCTGCTCAAAATAACATTTTAACCTAACGGCAAAAAAGGCAAAGGTGTAAATACATAAACTACCGATATTATACTTCAGATCGCTTAAGCCGTTCGCGGGAGTGGTAAACGTCGCCATGGTAACCGCGAGTACGACCAATCAGAGACGTCAGTGTTTTGCAAATAACAAGGTTGATTTTGTAGCGTGTGGCTTTTAAAGGAGCAGAAACTTTCATTTCACAACCTCGTATCTCGTGGTCAATCTACCTTGAATGGTTTAGACATTATGGCTGAAAATCAATATCCTACGGAGAAAATGAATGGGATTTTGCTGGTCTGTTGGGGCCCCCTTGGAGGGCGGGGCCCGTTTCATTTGAAACGGGTGAAACATAGGTAAGGCCGCCCCTGTAACAAATACATCTCAAACAATGTCATATTTGCATTAAAAATGTCATAATTGAGCGAATTACACTTAATGACAGTTGTCATAAACATGCATAAAACCTCCTTCATATTCATGACGTGTCATGTCATGATTATGAAAGTGTCATGTCAGTCTTATGCACACCCCTTCAAGTAAAGGGTTACCGTATTTGGTAATGTGCCTTTAAGTAACTAACATTCATTTGATGACATCATCCTCCTGGAGGTGACATAATTTTTTTTGGGACAACAGAAACACAAACATCAGTAAATTTTAGAAATGGATTTGATTAAATTAATGTTTTATGATGTTTTGCAATTAATAGTTGGTTTCTCAATATTACAAGTCAAGTCATCTTCATTTATATAGCGCTTTTAACAATGGAGATTGTTTCAAAGCAGCTTTACAGAGATAAACACACAATTTACGGTAACAGATTGTTTTGGCTTTATAGCGATTTTTGAATAATGCTATTTCCAGCTAAAGTTAGTTTTGATTGATTCTCTTCCAGCAAAATTATCATTTGTTATCAAATTAGGGGCCACTAAGACGACGGCGTTCTCTCTAAACAGACTTTAAACGCGAACCTGTGACCTGATGGTGTTCACATGCACATTAAGAATTGATTCTATAGTTATATTCGTTTGAATATATGTGCGCAGGTTTGTAATTTTCCTACAAACCATGCCTAAACAAACTACTTGTCTTGCCTATACATTAGATAAAGAATTTTGTTTTATTTTATCACTTCGGGGTACGCGAACCGGATTTTCAACAATGCTTTATCTGTAGTAGAGTGGGAAAGGGATCCTCCATAGGGAGAGGATAGTTGACACTTCAGCACTGCATTGTCATCGGGTCCAGGCGAAGCTCCTTCGTCAGATCTGGATACGGCCTGGATCCAGCAGGCTGCGGGAAAACCTCGGGATAAACAAAGACACTAAAGTTAGCGTAGATGCCATTCTTCTTATGATGTAACGAGTACATCAGGATTTAAGGGAAGTGTTCCCAGTTCCGGCTGACCTAATCTATGCAGCCTAACATTGAATTATAGAAGTCTATAATGTATTATGTGTATGCTAGGTCAAAGAGATGTGTTTTTAGTCTAGCTTTGAACTGACAGAGTGTGTCTGCTTCCCGGACAATGGTAGGAAGACTGTTCCAAAGTTTTGGTGCTAAACAGGAAAAGGATCTACCGCCAGCAGTCGATTTAGATATTCTAGGTATTATCAACTGGCCGGAATTTTGAGATCGCAATAGACGTGAAGGACTATAATGCTTTAAAATTACAGCAGAAAGAGGTTACAACTTACAACTTTTTATGCGTTTTGTTTTGGCCATTAATTTACTCTACAACAGCATTTTGGTGGTCTGAAAACACAAACTTTTGAAAACAGGTTTCAAAGCGCAAGTTTTTGAAAACGATACCATTATCATCTCTGTGTGAACTACAAAAATGTAAATTTGTGAAAGCTGTGACGTCACGTGCATTTACAAAGTGACATCACCAACTACTGGGCTAACACACTGGTTAATAGTGCAAATACTTTTACCGTTTACTGCTCTTTTTCTAGTTATTTACTTAGAGCCCTTAAAGGGATAGTTCACCATAAAATGAATATGTTTTTATGAAAATGTCTCTCGACACATTCAAAGAAAATAGCTTGCTTCTGCATTGCAAAAAAAAGGTAGATATTTTCCCCTCCAATCAAAATGAATGGATCTTTAGGTATGGCTAAAGGTCCATCCATATGCATGACTGCAATGACCATACATATCATACATATATTTTGTCTTTTCTATTCAATTCTAAATCATAGTACAGCTAAAGCAAATTTTGTGATTATACTTGGGCATTTCTTGATGCAGCTCTTGATGTGAACAGATGCTTGTCTCAATCTGGGAAAACAAGTCCTCAAGTCCACAAGTGTACTTCACTGCATCTCTCATGCTCATCAGATCAGTGAAGAAGACTTTGGCTGTCATCAGCATGTTGCTTCAACACCGAGGTGCAATGATTGCAGCTTACTTCTCTGATTAGCAGTGACAAATTAGAGAAAGAAAACAGATAGTGAGAAGGATCAGCATACTGTGTTTTGTGTGTGTGAGAGAATATCTTATCAGTTAGCTAAATGCAAAATTAGTTGAACATGAGAAGACACTGTTCTCGAGAAGTCTTGAGACAACTACTGAAAAAATGCCTCTATTTTGTTTTTGCACTCTAATACACATTTTTTCAATATCAATTATTTTAACAGAATGACAGTTTGAATTAAATGTTTAATTGAAAGATGCACATGCATTTTATAATTTCATTTTATGCCATACAGATTTGTTTTACAATTTTTTCTAAATCCTAAAACTTGTTTATTTGCAGGCTTTAATTGGATTTTGGACCCCATTGTATCCACCTTATTTTTAATGTAAGTCTGTCATGCCGTTTAATATTGCAAACTGGTATTTGTTATCATATTTGAGTTTATTATCAGAATCATGAACACTGTTAGTAGCACAAATAGTTTTACCGTTCACTGCACTTTTTTTATGTTTCTAGTTATTTACCTATAGTAGCTAATGAATCGGAAGTCTTGACACATTCAAAGTAAATAGCTTCTGCGTTGCAAAATAAAGTGGATATTTTCCCCTCCATGAATTTGAATTTGAATCTACTCTTTTTTTTTGGTAACAATGAGAGATTTGTTTCATTAGCATAAAAAAAAAAGCTTTATTAAAGCGTGTGCGTAATTGCGATAATGTTGCGGTAAATGTCCCGTGTGGTCAAGTGTACAAGCTAATCAGGGCTGTTTTCACTCCGGTGGAGTGTTGCTCACAGCTGTTCCTGAATCAGCCCCCTATGGCTGCGTATGGATCACACCTTTGACCCCCCACTGAAAAATTCCCAAGCGCAGGAGCCCCACCAGCTGAGAGCTATTTTGTTCATGATCAGATATCTGCTGCAGTCTCTAACCCAGGGGTCAGGGCTGCGGGTGGGTGCTGGCGTGGGCTAAATCACCGATTTAATCAGTGATTGCTCACTCTCCTGTCCAGGCTTATCCCAGCAGGGCATGCGAGAGGACTGCATGCCCGCACAGACCTTTTATCCAGAGTAGCAGTAAATGTGGGATCTCTGTTGCATCCTTGAGGTGAATTTCACCCTCCATTTCCCATCCACGCTGCAGACCCCATCCAGTGCATGTTCCACCTTTTATAATTTGCATAGCTTATGGATGCTGGACGGAACGAACCTTCATTGGAGATGGATTGGTCCTGACATATGTTGCTGGCACAGCAGTAATGTGTTAGAGATAGAGGTTAATGAATTACAGCTTATTGCCGCATTTATCCCAGACTAGAGCAGGGGCGCTGGAGGACCCACGTGGAGAGCGCTGCATAGACAGAATCGATAGTTTTTAACAAACGCTTTGGTTTGGAGTTATACGGTCATACCTGGTTTGTTTTATATACAGCTTGGGGCCGATTGTTTCAAACTAAAGGAACGAAATCATTGAACAACATGGCGAGCAAACATCAATGAGGAGTTGGCTGGGATTCTGCCACTTGTTTAATGGTGAAGTGTCTCATTGTTACTTCACTAGCACCAAAAAATTAATAGTATTGATGCATGTTTTTCTTATAAGAATCATGCAACTTGCTAAAAAAGTTACTTACAAATAAAGATTATATATTATGAAAACACACTAACTTTTAAATGTTTTTGAAAGAAGACTATTATGCTCATCAATGCTGCAATTATTTGATAAAAAAGAGTAAAACTAATATTATGAAACATAATCATAATTTTAAATGACCGTTTTAATTTTTTTATATACACTCACCTAAAGGATTATTAGGAATACCATACTAATACTGTGTTTGCCCCCCTTTCGCCTTCAGAACTGCCTTAATTCTACGTGGCATTGATTCAACAAGGTGCTGAAAGCATTCTTTAGAAATGTTGGCCCATATTGATAGGATAGCATCTTGCAGTTGATGGAGATTTGTGGGATGCACATCCAGGGCACGAAGCTCCCGTTCCACCACATCCCAAATATGCTCTATTGGGTTGAGATCTGGTGACTGTGGGGGCCATTTTAGTACAGTGAACTCATTGTCATGTTCAAGAAACCAATTTGAAATGATTCGAGCTTTGTGACATGGTGCATTATCCTGCTGGAAGTAGCCATCAGAGGATGGGTACATGGTGGCCATAAAGGGATGGACATGGTCATAAACAATGCTCAGGTAGGCCGTGGCATTTAAACGATGCCCAATTGGCACTAAGGGGCTTAAAGTGTGCCAAGAAAACATCCCCCACACCATTACACCACCACCACCAGCCTGCACAGTGGTAACAAGGCATGATGGATCCATGTTCTCATTCTGTTTACGCCAAATTCTGACTCTACCATCTGAATGTCTCAACAGAAATCGAGACTTATCAGACCAGGCACATTTTTCCAGTCTTCAGCTGTCCAATTTTGGTGAGCTCTTGCAAATTGTAGCCTCTTTTTCCTATTTGTAGTGGAGATGAGTGGTACCCGGTGGAGTCTTCTGCTGTTGTAGCCCATCCGCCTCAAGGTTGTGTGTGTTGTGGCTTCACAAATGCTTTGCTGCATACCTCAGTTGTAACGAGTGGTTATTTCAGTCAAAGTTGCTCTTCTATCAGCTTGAATCAGTCGGCCCATTCTCCTCTG
This sequence comes from Rhinichthys klamathensis goyatoka, assembly GCF_029890125.1. NCBI lineage: Eukaryota > Metazoa > Chordata > Actinopteri > Cypriniformes > Leuciscidae > Rhinichthys > Rhinichthys klamathensis. Next base: position 349,782 of record NW_026606652.1, on the reverse strand, counting down.
ACCTCTAGCATCAACAAGGCATTTTCGCCCACAGGACTGCGGCATACTGGATGTTTTTCCCTTTTCACACCATTGTTTGTAAAGCCTAGAAATTGTTGTGCGTGAAAATCCCAGTAACTGAGCAGATTGTGAAATGCTCAGACCGGCCCGTCTGGCACCAACAACCATGCCACACTCAAAATTGCTTAAATCACCTTTCTTTCCCATTCTGACATTCAGTTTGGAGTTCAGGAGATTGTCTTGACCAGGACCACACCCCTAAATGCATTGAAGCAACTGCCATGTGATTGGTTGATTAGATAATTGCATTAATGAGAAATTGAACAGGTGTTCCTAATAATCCTTTAGGTGAGTGTATATATATATATATATATATTAGGGCTGGGCAAGTTAACACGTTATTATCGCGTTAACGCATTTATTAATTAATGCCGACAATTTTTTTTATCGCACATTAACGCAGGTTTTTTTATTATTATTTTGAAAGTCCATTGCTCACTGGCTCTGAATACACATAGGCCAGTCAAACCATGCATCACAGGAGGGGTGGGATGTTGGTCAGCCAGCAAAAAAACCACCCAAACAAGCAGTGGAGAGGCTTTGGCAGGTTCTCTCAGGTGAATAGAAAGGGAGACAGCGCTCCGCGAGTGAATGACAGGCGCTCTATGGATAGTAACCATGGCAACGGCTTATGTGCGCTACGCAGCTGTAGCCTTTTTAACTTAAATTAAAATTATACATAACTTTACCACAATTAGCACAAATAACAATTGGCCAGGATAGTGATGCATCAATATGGTTATTAAAAAATATAGGACTGCTTTTCCTAGAACAGTTTTGATTGCAGTTCCTGGCATATGCTTGTGGTCTGAATAGTTCCCTTCATTATTATTTGCCCATTAGAGCTTATGGCTTCTATATTTCCAGGGTACTCAGAAGCAGCATAATCATAGGCTTGATTATGCTGCATCCCAAGATGCCTCATATTGGCAAAATCGAAGGCAGCATGAAGTCTTAAGCAATAATCCCATAGTGCATTGCAACGAGTACAAAAATGCATCCAAGATAGTGGATGATGTCAGACAAATGTTTACACCCACATACATTATATATTGTGTGTGTGTGTGTGTGTGTTAAATTATTAAAAAGTTACTATTTATAAATGCTATATATATTTATTAAACTATTACATTTTTACTCAAATTGTTTATGAAATAAATTGTTATTATACTTGTATGCTTGTGTAGGATTTCTCTTTTTCCCTTCTTTTTTCTTAGCTACTACATTTTATTAGTTCAATTTGGCTTTTAAGTCATCTCATAAGTTTTGTAGACAAGAATCAAAGGGATTTTTTTTTATTATTATTATCATTTCACTCAGTTTCTTCGTTGTGACCATTACGTTTTACTGTAAGTGCTTTCTAGGCCATTCTCAGAAAATGTTTTAAGAATATAACAGTTTTTATGCTGGTTTTTAGTGTCAGCTTCTAACAGAATGAAGAATGGGCGTTTATTAGTGCTTTTTCAAAAAGCTTTTGCTCTTTCTCCATATGCTATGCAATCTTTGGCCCAATATTCAACAATCACCCAAATAACTGTGTGACTGACTTGCATTATAGAAGAAAAGAGTAATGATGCTTAATGCTCGACAACCTGATGCTCTGCAAAACTTTGTAACTATAATTGTGTGCAATTAGAGTAATGCAGGCTTTCTGTGAGTGAATGGAGAGTGTCAACCGAGGCAAAGTCAGTCTTCGGATGTTGTCTGTCTGCTCCAAAGAGGACAAAAAGGTTTCCATTGAATTATTGAACAACTCAGGTCTTGCATTTGCTGTCAGTATTTGCAGTGGCCAAATTGAAAGTTATTTTAGTTTTAAAATTCAGCAGGGACAAGGAACATTGACTTTCTATCATGTCATCTCATCATCATTCTATCCATGTAGAGTCACTGCGAAATAACTGCTCAATTTCGCATAACAAAGACAAAGTAGGACATATTCCTGGACCAGAATCCTTTGTTGTTCCCGGAGAAACAGTTCTTTTAACCAATCACTGACTTCAGAGTTGGTTTGGAGTTTAGTCGTTTTCTGAAATAGAAAGAGGAAGTCCAATATCTACATTTATTGTTGTCCAATATACATTTACATTCCATTTCTGTTTGGGGTTTAAATGATTTCTGGGTCAATGACCTTTTAAAAAATACCAGTTAATCGATTCTGGCAATTTACCAGTATGAGAAGTTGTAACATTACCAGTAAATTACCGATATGATGCGGTGTTTGAACAAAGAATGAAGATTACCGGTAGCACATGCGAGGTCCGAATACACTGACGTAAGAAGTTTGCTTTGGGCCAATCATAAAGACCCCGATATACACACGGCAAAGTTCTTTTTTGTTCTTCGTTTAGGGGTAAAACGAAGTTTGAAATACGTGAGCACCGATATACTGTTAGCGAACATCCGACGACGCTAAGAGCGGCATTTAGATGAATATGTAAATATATCCTGCGCGCTTTCCTCTTGACTGACATACCGGTTGGCTATTTTGATAGTGATGTGTGAACAGCACATTTGTGCATTTACACCGAGAATGCTCTGTTAAAGGGGCTATTGTCAATCTCTCTTGTGCAAAGGCTATCTGGGAATTTAAGTGAAATTGGTGAAATGTCACTTTTAAACATTTCAGCACTGAAAGTTTCCTATAGAGCAGGGTATAACTGTTTGAAGGCACGTTTTCCATTATTGCTGGTGAGCAATGAAGCGCATTTAAAAATATGGCGTAAATCAAAAGTGATTTCCCCGAATGCTTTTTATCAGGCCTTAATCATGTATTCACAAAATTCAAATATTTCTATGAGTTTCCGAGTTATCAATTATGTTTTCGTGTTTAATAGGCCTAAAGAAAAGCTTGCACACAATGAGCTCTCCCTCCCCCCTTTTGCTTAATGCACAAGACCTTAATGTTTTGTTGCTTTTTATGCCTAGATGAATTGCACAGCTGAGATAACTTGTTGGGTTTTTTTTCTCATTCATTCTTACAAATAATGAATTATGAATCATGGTGCATGAAGAGATGAAAGCGATGTGAGGGCATGTTTCCGCCCCGCCAGACGAGCGATATTGGCAGTGCCTTCTGCTTTGTGTGCCCCTATTTATGATGATGCATTAACAGTAATTGATCCAGCCATGTGAAATGGTCTGGATCAGAATAGTATCTTATCCGTGGAGAAGGGCTATGAGACAATAATGTGTAAAAAAGGATACTTGCAGACTCTGGCAGTCAGATCATGTGACCAGTGGAAATCTCTACTGTGCTGGTTGGATTGCATCAGCAAACTATTGCATTGGTTTATGCTCTGAGATTGGAGTGAAAAATCCTGTCCTCACTGTGTGTTGTTACACTAATGGACACGGGGAGGAAGCCCAAACCGAGTGCTTTCTTTGTTTGCACGTGTCGGTGGGTGGGTTTCCTTTGCTTTTTATTATTTGATTTTTTTCTTGCCTTTGACCTCACCAAAAACAGCTATATAAAGCATTTCTCCGTCCTTTTAAACGTTGCAACGCCTACACTGTAATAAAATAATGACAAAAAAATGATAACTCTTTATCTTTTGTCAAATCAACTTAGATAATTAATGTGGTTCAGAAAACACAATATTTTGAGTTTCTATTTATAAACTACGGAAGCCCTGAACCGCAACGTAAAAAAAAAAAAAACTAGCATTTCGAGATTAAAGTCGAAATATTTCGAGATTAAAGTCGAAACCGCAACGTAAAAAAAGAAAAAAAAAAGTAAAAAAAAAGAAAAACAAGCATTTCGAGATTAAAGTCGAAACATTTCGAGATTAAAGTCGAAATATTTCGAGAGTACGAGAATACAGTCTTCCGTGGAAGTTGCGTGTGTGCTTGCCAATGCCATTGTTTCACATTGCCGCACACACAGGCATTCATAATGGTGCATAGCGAGTGTTTCACACTGTGTGTGTGTGTGTGTGTGTGTTTTGTTCAACAAAAGGAAATTCAACAGGTGACAATCTACCAGCATTAGGCTACCATTATAGGACGTTATAAAATATACTGCGCCGGAATAGACTTTAGCCTATAGGGAAACCAACCCGGAAAACACTTTTCAGACTGGATGGAGATATCCAGCTTTATGAATTAATTAATTAATTAATTAATGAGGCATGTATATAGCGCTTTCATATGTCTACACTCAAAGCGCTTTACAATCATATCAGAGAATCTCTCCTCAACCACCATTAGTGGTTATTAAATCTGAGGAAATCACGGGATCCGGCCAAATGATTGGATACAGAATGATAAAATGTATCCAGAACGTATTTACGGTGAAGAGGGAGACAGAACGGTTACTGTTGTGTTCTCGACCCAGATAGTGTTGCCTAGACGAGCACGAAAACATTTAAAAAAAACACTGCCACATAAAGTTTGGACCATTGTGATACCTACTCAGGCGGAGTCTGTGCGCTCATCTATAATAGGCAACGCCATGGTAATTCTTGGTAGATTAGCACCTGTGTAGAATTTTGTTGAAAGCCCAGATAACACACACACGCGCGCTCTGAGCCAGTGGACGCGCACTGTTATGAATGGCATGTACACACTTCTATGGAAGACGTATTATCGTAATGTTTCGACTTTATTCTCGAAATGTTTCGACTTTAATCTCGAAATGTTTCGACTTTAATCTCGAAATGCTATTTTTTTTTGTTTGTTTTTTACTGATTTTTTTTTTTTTACTGATTTTTTTTTTTTTTTTTGCGGTTCAGGGCTTCCGTATTAAACTGATCTCCTTCGTTGTATTAACTCAAAATGTCTGTTGAGTTCATTGAAATTAAAAATTGAAGGCAACCAGGTAACTCACTTTTTTAAGTTAAACCAACAATACTTTTTTTTACAGTGTATTAATAATAGTAATATTATTCATATTACACAATGATTTCAATTTACTTCTTGTCTGATCAAGTTTAACAGTAGGCTACTTAATTTTTGTCTCATGACTCGGATAACATTTGATTCACTATTTTTGCTAGAAATGTTTGATTAATTTGCATTGCAAGTTTGCAACAGTTCAATATGTCAGTGTTTCAGTGAATCGATTCAGAACTCTTCATTATTTGTTTTCGCCATATCTCAAAAATTTCCATAAAACCCTCCTTGTAGCATTGTATATATTAAATTAAACATATATAGGTAAATATTGTTTATTGGTATGACTGTTTAGTTGAAATAGTCCTTTTGGGGAGATCTTTTTTAATCTCATTTCATGGAATCTCTATCTCTTCACAGTATATTATGTGGAATATATAGATGGTTTTTTTTTTAATCAATTCATTCAATGGACAGCTTGTACACGTGAATTAATCAAATTTACCATGTGATTCACTGTTCTTTTTTCCTAACATATATACCATTTATTTATATACTGTTTTTCCCCCATGTTCTCCGTAATCATATAGCAAAACTGACCTGCAGCCCAACCTCGACACATCTTGAGAATCACTGTATTAAAACATACAACCTAGCAATTTCATCACATTATTCAGACTGTGCCAAAGTAATACATTTAGATAGTTCAGTCTAGTGGTCTTCATCTGTTTGTTTGTGGCTAGGTTTTAACCTAGTCATTCATAATGGATGACTTGTGAATCATTTAGTATATGTACTAGAAACTATTCTTGTCTTCACTGAGATGCATCAGAACTCCTTAATAAAGCTAAACTAATATCACAGTGCAGGAGAATTAATGACCACATTTTAAAAATAATCGAGAATCCCAGGATTCTCCTCCTTGAACTGCCACCTTAACGTGGTGGAGGGGTTTGAGTACCCGAATGACCCTAGGAGCTATGTTGTCTGGGGCTATATGCCCCTGGTAGGGTCTCCCAAGGCAAACAGGTCCTAGGCGACGGGTCAGACTAAGAGCGGTTCAAAAACCCCTTATGATGCACAACAATACAAGGACTGTGACGTCGCCCGGTATGGCGCAGCCGGGGCCCCACCCTGGAGCCAGGCCCGGGGTTGGGGCTCGTATGCGAGCGCCTGGTGGCCGGGCCTCTCCCCACGGGGTCCGGCCGGGCTCAGCCCGAAGGAGCGACGTGGGACCGCCTTCCCGTGGGCTCACCACCTGCAGGAAGAGCCGTAAGGGGCCGGTGCAGAGAGGATCGGGCGGCAGTCGAAGGCGGGGGCCTCGACGACCCGATCCCTGGACACGGAAACTAGCCTTAGGGACGTGGAACATCACCTCGCTGGCGGGGAAGGAGCCTGAGATCGTGCGTGAGGTTGAGAGGTTCCGACTAGAGATAGTCGGGATCACCTCTACGCATGGCTTGGGCTCTGGAACCACACTCCTTGAGAGAGGATGGACTCTTCACCACTCTGGAGTTGCCCATGGTGAGAGGCGACGGGCTGGTGTGGGTTTGCTTATAGCCCCCCAGCTCAGCCGCCATGTGCTGGAGTTTACCCCGGTGAACGAGAGGGTCGTTTCCCTGCGCCTACGGGTCGGGGATAGGTCTCTCACTGTCGTGTGTGCCTACGGGCCGAACGGCAGTGCAGAGTACCCGGCCTTCTTGGGGTCTCTGGGAGGAGTGCTGGAAAGTGCTCCGACTGGGGACTCCGTTGTTCTACTGGGGGATTTCAACGCTCACGTGGGCAGCGACAGTGACACCTGGAGGGGCGTGATTGGGAGGAACGGCCCCCCCGACCTGAACCCGAGCGGTGTTCAGTTATTGGACTTCTGTGCTAGTTACAGTTTGTCCATAACGAACACCATGTTCAAGCATAAGGGTGTCCATCAGTGCACGTGGCACCAGGACACCCTAGGTCGTAGGTCGATGATCGACTTTGTGGTCGTTTCATCTGACCTGCGGCCGTATGTCTTGGACACTCGGGTGAAGAGAGGGGCGGAGCTGTCAACTGATCACCACCTGGTGGTGAGTTGGATCCGATGGCGGGGGAGGAAGCTGGACAGACACGGCAGACCCAAGCGTACTGTAAGGGTTTGCTGGGAACGTTTGGCCGAATCTCCTGTCAGAGAGATCTTCAACTCCCACCTCCGGCAGAGCCACGACCGGATCCCGAGGGAGGCTGGAGATATTGAGTCTGAGTGGACCATGTTCTCCGCCTCCATTGTCGAAGCGGCGGCTCGGAGCTGTGGCCGTAAGGTCTCCGGTGCCTGTCGAGGCGGCAATCCCCGAACCCGGTGGTGGACACCGGAAGTAAAGGATGCCGTCAAGCTGAAGAAGGAGTCCTATCGGGCCTGGTTGGCTTGTGGGACTCCTGAGGCAGCTGACAGGTACCGGCAGGCCAAGCGTACTGCAGCCCGGGTGGTTGTGGAGGCAAAAACTCGGGCCTGGGAGGAGTTCGGTGAGGCCATGGAGAAGGACTATCGGCTGGCCTCGAAGAGATTCTGGCAAACTGTCCGGCGCCTCAGGAGAGGGAAACAGTGCCCTACCAACGCTGTTTACAGTGGAGGTGGGCAGCTGTTGACCTCAACTGGGGATGTCGTCGGACGGTGGAAGGAATACTTCGAGGATCTCCTCAATCCCGCCGTCACGTCTTCTATTGAGGAAGCAGAGGCTGAGGGCTCAGAGGTGGACTCGTCCATCACCGTAGCTGAGGTCACCGAGGTAGTCAAGAAACTCCTCGGTGGCAGGGCACCGGGGGTGGATGAGATCCGCCCTGAGTACCTCAAGTCTCTGGATGTTGTGGGGCTGTCTTGGCTGACACGCCTCTGCAGCATCGCGTGGCGGTCGGGGACAGTGCCTCTGGGATGGCAGACCGGGGTGGTGGTCCCTCTTTTTAAGAAGGGGGACCGGAGGGTGTGTTCCAACTACAGGGGGATCACACTTCTCAGCCTCCCTGGGAAAGTCTATGCCAGGGTACTGGAGAGGAGAATACGGCCGATAGTGGAACCTCGGATTCAGGAGGAACAGTGCGGTTTTCGTCCAGGCCGTGGAACACTGGACCAGCTCTATACCCTCTACAGGGTGCTGGAGGGTTCATGGGAGTTTGCCCAACCAGTCCACATGTGCTTTGTGGATTTGGAGAAGGCATTCGACTGTGTCCCCCGAGGCGGCCTGTGGAGGGTGCTCCGGGAGTATGGGGTCCCGGGTCCTTTGCTAAGGGCTGTCCGGTCCCTGTATGACCGAAGCAGGAGCTTGGTTCGCATTGCCGGTAGTAAGTCAGACTTCTTCCCGGTGCATGTTGGACTCCGGCAGGGCTGCCCTTTGTCGCCGGTTCTGTTCATGATTTTTATGGACAGAATTTCTAGGCGCAGCCAGGGGCCGGAGGGTGTCAGGTTTGGGGACCACGCGATTTCGTCTCTGCTCTTTGCGGATGATGTTGTCGTGTTGGCCCCCTCACACCAGGACCTTCAGCATGCACTGGGACGGTTTGCAGCCGAGTGTGAAGCGGCTGGGATGAGAATCAGCGCCTCCAAATCCGAGGCCATGGTCCTCAGTCGGAAAAGGGCGGCTTGCTCACTTCAGGTTGGTGGAGAGATCCTTCCTCAAGTGGAGGAGTTTAAGTATCTTGGGGTTTTGTTCACGAGTGAGGGAAGGATGGAACGGGAGATTGACAGACGGATCGGTGCAGCTTCTGCAGTAATGCGGTCGATGTACCGGTCTGTTGTGGTGAAGAAAGAGCTGAGCCGTAAGGCAAAGCTCTCGATTTACCGGTCAATCTACGTTCCTACTCTCACCTATGGTCATGAGCTTTGGGTCATGACCGAAAGGACAAGATCCCGGATACAGGCGGCCGAAATGAGCTTTCTCCGCAGGGTGGCTGGGCGATCCCTTAGAGATAGGGTGAGAAGCTCGGTCACTCGGGAGGAGCTCAGAGTAGAGCCGCTGCTCCTCCACATCGAGAGGGGTCAGCTGAGGTGGCTCGGGCATCTGTTTCGGATGCCTCCTGGACGCCTTCCCGGGGAGGTGTTCCGGGCACGTCCCACTGGGAGGAGACCCCGGGGAAGACCTAGGACACGCTGGAGAGACTATGTCTCCCGGCTGGCCTGGGAACGCCTCGGTGTCCCCCCGGAAGAGCTGGAGGAAGTGTCCAGGGAGAGGGAAGTCTGGGCATCTCTGCTTAGACTGCTGCCCCCGCGACCCGGCCCCGGATAAGCGGAAGAAGATGGATGGATGGATGGATTTTAAAAATATGAGTACTTCCCTTAAGGCAGTTCTGAATATGAAAACAATCATGTCTATAGAGTCTGTCATCTTAGGTTTTACTCATCATTGTCTAATATCCCACAATTGCATTTGCCTCTGAAAGTCATATCTAGACCTCACACACTAAAGCGACTTTTTATAGTATATTAGATTTTTATTAAGGGATTTTATGTACATATTCATTACTCAGAAATGTAACCGTTATATCTTGACCTAGATTTAGATGTGATAAATTCTGTTCTAAAAATGAATTTGCATCTGTGAATGAATGTCTTGATATATAGTGAATGAATGTCTTGATATACATGTGTTCTGTGTTCAGAACTGCATTGGACGTTGTCTCTTGTTTCTGTGCAGAGAGATGCAAATAGCACGTCAATCTGCTTCATATAATTGTGCATGCCATAGTTGCCAACAGTCCAAGCTGATGCATGCACACTAACTTGTCCACACTTGATTAGAGCAGATGCCATATGTTCCCCATTATAACATCAAACAAAGGTTTCCACTGGTTATGGCAGACCGTATATAAACATGACCTCTGATAACCAAAGCAAATTGAAGGGTTACATGTATTTTAACTGTTATAATTTTTTATATCATATGCAGTCTATCCTCTCATTTTTACAGTAAGATTTTTTTTTTTGGGGGGGGGGGGTGATTTCAGTGGTTTTCTTGCATATACTTTATACTTTATATTTGGTTATGATAGTCCCCTTACAAAAAATAAGTATACTTAAGTAAAGTTTAATTATATTGTGTATGTAGTAAGTATGTAGTATGTAGTAAGTATACCAATATCAATGTAGTAGTGTACTTGTAAGTTTACTATTTCAGACTAAATTGGCCTACTTCTTAGTGTATAAAATTATACTTTAAGTGTAACAGTAAACTTTGAGTACACGGCTAGATTACAACTACGTTTTTCGTTTGTACTGCAACTATCCTTCAAGTGAACTTATAGGTATAGTTTAGTTGAATACTTGTACATTTTTTTGTTTCAATTGAAAGTAAACTTATCATACTTTAGTAATGCAGGTATTCATTTTATACTTGAAATATGCCTTTAATTGTACTTTAACTGTACTTAAATTTCCCTACCAGAATTTTTTTTATCATTTTCACAACATTTTGTTGTATGAATATCTGTACTTAAACGTTTCCGTCAGTATAAGTCAAGTATACTTAAGTGCATTTTTAAGTATATATGTCTTAAAAGTGCATAAAGTATATCGAAAAAGGTTGACTACATAAAAAGTAGACTGTATACTGTTTTTATTTTTCGTTTAAAAGAAGTATACTAATAGCACACTTGAATGAACATCTTTTTGTAAGTGTGTGTCACTACAACTATCAAATATAACCGCTTTTACAAATCATCTGTTCTGTCAATGAAATGCTGGTGGGAACTGAATTACCGTAACATTTAAAGGTACAGCTACAGGTCACTGAGTTCAGCATTCAGAAATAGTCCCAGAGCAGGATTCTCGTTTATCATAAAACTTTGAATAATACATTTTCTAATGCCTAATTTATTTATAAATCAATCAAGATGGGACTTGTAAAAAAAAAAGTAAAGTAATTTGCATTCTTTATGTGGTGAAATGTACTTATCAAAGCTTAGTATAAAATGTATTTTGTGTGCCCACAAATGATGATTTAAGACCAAGAGCTTTATAACACAGAGCAGAAATTGAATCTGTATTACATTACCTTGGCACATCTTTATAATTCAGGCAATTACAGTTCCTACAAGGTCTTCGTTGACGGGACAGAGGATTTAAAACATTTGTACATTTCTAAAGTTGCACACACTCACTGTATCTAAAAGTGTTTACATTTTAGAATCTGTCATTTCATTTATATTGTAGCACTATATCCAAACTTTTAAAAAGTCTGTTAGAAACAAAGTTTATATAAAAAAAAAATAATAATAATAAGTTAATCTTGGTATTGCAGAAGCTCTGAGTTTTAACAGGTGAAAAAAATTGTCCTAATAGGAACACAATTGCCTGGAATTGGCTTATACCTGTGAATCATTAAAATAAGTGCCGCAATTTTGGGATAAAACCTTCATGAATCTGGATGACTGCTGTGAAAATTAAGACTAAGGAATTTTCCGAAGAACTTAAAGCAAAACAAATAAATTAGGCAAAGGGTGTTTGGATGTCCTGGTGTGAAGCGTTGGTTCTGTTATCAGGAAGTTAAAGCTATATTAAGGCCCAGAGACAGTGTCTAAGAAAGGTCGTCTCTCAAATCTCTCTGCTTGAACATGATGGAGAGTTGGGAGAGAAGTCGCGGCGAGCTCAACAATCACTTTGAAGGGGCTACAGAGTTCAGTAACTGAGAACAGAGTAAAAGTGTCAGCTGAATCTAGAGCTCTACATAACACTGGCTTGTATGGGAGGGTGGCACAAAAGAAGCCATTACTCAAAAAGATCCATGTGAAAGCACGTCTGGAGCTCGGGAAAAAGCAAAAGTTTTTTTTTTGGGGTCATGATGAGAGCAGGATGAAACATTTCAGGCAATATTTTTGAAAGTCATGTGAGTCAAACACCATTCCTACAGTCAACAATGGTGATGATAAGATCATGCTGCTTTTCATTAGGGAATAGGCATCTTGTTAAAATCAAAAGAAGAATGGATGGTGAAAATGAACTGCTTCAGTCTGCTGAAAAACTAGAGCCCGGGAGAAAGTCTTCCGGCATGATGAACAAAAGAACAAATTGTTATTGCCCTGGCTCAGATATGAAAGATAAATGTCCTGCCTGTTCAGTCTAATTGAGAGTGTGTGGCTTTGATCACTGTTACTGATCAGTAAAATATTTCACTCACATGAAAAATCTGTTTCTGTATGGAGCCAAACAGAACAAAACAACACCAAAAACAGTAATGCTGAGACATATCTACTCAAAAGTATATCTTAGGAAATTAGTAGGCTTCTTAAACAGTATATTTAATTTTGTATGTTCTATCTACAGTTGTGTTGAATTTACATCGATTTTTACAGTTGGATTTCATTCAAATTAATTCATACATGCATTTTTGTATGTTTGGATAGACAGTAAAACATGCAATATCAAGGAATTGGCCATTTTCTTATTGAAACTCTTCTATGAATGAAAACTGGTTACTGGTTTATCGACCAGTATATTTATAACGACCGGCCTTTAGAAATAACAGAGAACATAACGAAACCGTAATGTCAAAAGCATTAACTGCATTAAATGGGATTCTTTTAAATCTATGCAATTAACCTACTTTTTTTTTTTTAGATGTACACAATCTAAAAAAAAAATTATAGAAATGCAAGAAAATCAACCAATGAGTCACATGATTTCGGAACCTTAAAGAGTTCATAAAGATCAGCACATCTCTAAAGTTATTTACATTTTAAAAACTTTTATGCATCAGTGTCTATCCAAACATTAAAAAGTAAGTTCTCTAAAACCACACTTCACAAATGAAAGACTTATACAGGTGAAACTCGAAAAATTAGAATATCGTGCAAAAGTTGATTATGGCTTCCAGTTATGAAAACCTTTTCACAATATTCTAATTTAGAATTTGGGGTTTTCATAGCTGTAAGCCATAATCATCAAAATTATAACAAATAAAGGCTTGAAATATCTCACTTTGCATGTAATGAGTCTGTATAATATATTAGTTTCACCTTTTAAGTTGAATTACTGAAATAAATTAACTTTTGCACGATATTCCAATTTTTCGAGTTTCACCTGTAGATTAGTGTGGCGTATTTTCATGCAATTTATTTGATCTAATGTAATCGGATGTATGCATATCATATCTGATCAAGAGGTTGAATTGAGCCGTGCTGTACTGGAATGTAGACCTATCATAAAGCATTTGGAACAGACACATGATTGTTCCTAATTATGGAATGAGGAGGACTGAAAATACTTATGATGTGTGAAAATGGAAGTAATCAACCGTACTGGCTTATTTTTTAGCAGACGCTCATTTGTTTCTGAAGGATGAGGTTGGATGCAGTGAGGTGGGAATGAAACAGTTGGGGGCAGATTTATTATTAGTTATGCAGAGCCTCGACGTGGAGTTAAAGATTCTCTTGCTGACTGATTGGAAGGATTGTGCAAATATCAGTAGTTGATATCCTGACATTTAAGTTGCAGCGTTTGAGAACAGCAGGACTCTGGAGGATGGGCTGGAGGAAATGTTGGTTTAAGCCAATGAGCAATTAAAATCATGGACAAAGAATGACCTTCAGGAAGAGATTTTCAAGACCTTTAAAGTATAAGGGGGAAAAATTACTTAAACCAATAATAATCATTAGTTACTATTAGCCGCGGGCCATATGAAATACAATTTCCTTTTACTATTGAATAAGGTGATTGATTTTAAACATCCTTTCAGACAAATAATATGGTTATAAGTGTTACTTTTATTATAATAGTTGTAATAATTTTAATTATGTTGGGAGTTAGTTATGACTTCAAACTGTTTTACGTACTTTGTCTACTACTAAGTAATATTGTCACTATATATATATATATATATATATATACATACAAGGTGCTTAAAGTACTTGAATTTGACTGGAAAACCCTTGAAAACATCCATATTTACAAAGAGAAACTTGAAAAGTGCTTGACTTATTTAAATACAATATATATGAAATGAAATGTTTTCGAAAAAAAAACACAAATACAATCTTTTCACGCAAAATGAACACTGCGGCCCGTCTTATAACCCCCCATCAGACCTTTTATCGATAAGTACGCCAATATTATAATATAAAATGTTATTTATAAAACAGTAATAGCCATTATAAACTTTGTATTTAATATATATTATTAAATACGTTGTAAGTTGTATTTTGGATACCTTATATCTGTAATTTGAGTTTTAAAAATCCTTAAAAAATACTAAAGATTTTGTTTGATAAGTGCGATCTCTGATTGTAGTCCTTGAAAACCAAAAAAAGTATTTTATATATATATATATATATATATATATATATATGTATATACAGTAATGCATGTTCGATATGCTTGTGTTATATACAGTATTTCATCAATATGTGCATATTTGCTAATGCCAAAAAGACATGATGAAATATCAGTGATAATGAAATATACACTGATAATGAAATATATACACAACATATACAAATAACTTAAATTTACTGTATTTTTGTAGACCCAAACGACACCCCTTTTGTAAAATGCTACTCCCGTTGCTTTATAATAACTTTGCTTCATTGTGCAACACAGAAAGCGAAACAATGTTTTTCTTTACCTTCATTGTTGGATCTTACATCCCAGTCCTTGTTTGATACTCCAGTCTGCATTTGATCTCGTATTCCCCTCCCAAATTTCCATCTCGCATAGCCCCGGACGATAATTCATCAACATTTCCTGCTTTACTTCCATTTGCTATAATTAGCATGTCCCCTGGCGTGTCGTTGAAGTCATCCTGACATCTCAGAGCCTTAATTTTGCTTCTCTGACTCGTTCATACCCACACCTGAGTCACCGACATGCTCTGACTCCCCATTGGCTGGACAGTCGCACGGCTTCCGCCTCATTACCATAGATATTTGAAGAGGATGATGCCTCCAGCTCAGCCACGAGGTGCCACCTGGTCCTGCAGGACAGTGACCTTGTGTCACTCCACGGGGAGGCACAGTGCACCACAGACTTTTATACAAGATGGAAAAGCAATTTGTGGTCATGGGGTGTTTATTTATAGCAAGAAAGTAGAGTAGTGAATTGGAAATGAAGCATTTATGTCATACGAGGTGTGGGCCGCGCCAGGGCTGTTTATGTGCGAAGGCTCTGTTCGGCACGATGCAAGCGTATGCAAGAAGTAATTAGATAGATTAGTTTAGCTTTGAGGCCTGTTAGCACCAGTGATGTGTGAGAAACAATATTAGAACAACTATTTAACAGAAGGAAAAACACCTTTTAAAACCACTTTAAAACTGGTTTCGAACCTTAATGTGTCCAAACCACACATTTGTATAGAGTAATAATTATTATTTCAATTTATTAATAATCATTTTGGTTAGGAGGTGAATGTTCTTCAGGATTACGGATACATGTTTATATTTTATTTTTGGTAACACTTTACAATAAGGTTCATTAGTTAACATTAATGTATTAAGAAGTGATAAGAATGTAAAATGTGTACCTTGAAATGCAATGTAAGTCGTTTTGGATAAAAGCGTCTGCCAAATGCATAAATGTAAATGTATTAACTAACATGAACTAACCATGAGCAATACATTTGTTACTGTATATTTTTTAATCTTTCTTAATGTTAGTTAATAAAAATAAAGCTTTTCATGTTAGTTCACAGTGCATTAACTAATGTTAGATTTTAATAAAGTATTAGTAAATGTTGAAATGAACATTAACAAAGATGAATAAATGCTGTATAAGTGCAGTTCATTATTAGTTCATGCTAACTAATGTAGTAAACGTACTCGTGTTAACTAATGAACCTTATTGTAAAGTGTTACCGTATTTTTTATGTTTTTGTTTTGTTTCCATAGTAGAGCCTTATACCAACTTTTCCATAGTTTATTTTGCAAAAATCTCCCAGTTTCGGTATTAATGAGGGCTTCGAGTTGCATTACTTGCTATATATCTGCCTGAAACCAAGTCTGTAAACAAAAGAAAAAATACTGCAGCTTTACCCTGTGAAAGATTTTATAGACTGTTCAGATTGTCACATTTGATACTTACGCACCACATAACGATTGGACATAACTTCAAAGCACATCATGCTTTGAATAAACAGAAAAGCATGTTCCAATTCATCATTTTTTAATGCTGTTTTAGATTTAACAGCACCCATGGCTCCCATTTTTCTTTCACACCTATCTTTAATGATATAAAGTTTACAGTGGTTGCATGCACATATGATAAATAAATAAATAAATATAGCTTCGTTCTTTGAAGTATGTATCATTTTGCTGAAACATCTAGGTTACCAAGAGCCAACTGAATGGGGATACGCATAGATAGCGGTGCAGTAAAATACAATAGGTTTATAATTATGTTAGCCCATTTTTTTTTTTTTGTGATTTGTGCTTGATGTTCGTAACTGCAGATGTTTTTTTGTTTTTTCTCTCATTCTTCTTTTGGGAGATATAGTTGAAGAAGGAAGCAAATCTGCCCATACATCTCTAGATGTGCTTATAAAATACCTTGATGGAGTTGTTTTTTATTTCCCTTTTTAGGTCAGATATTCAAAGGTAAAAAATAAGGAGAAAAACAAGATGCCGTGTAGCTCAGCATAATATTGCAGTATTTTTCCACGAATTGAAAGGTTGTGTGATTAATAGTTATGCTAAAAAAATGTATTAATTAATTTATTGCTTTTTAAATGATGTAAGTTTTGTATCATTTGTATGAAATCTATGCATATTCTGCTATTCTGATATTGTATTTCTTAACTCTTATTTGCTTCCTATTTTTCATAGTTTGAAAATGAACCGTGTTTATTATATTGTATGTGCATGTTTCTACTAAGAATGGTTGGAGTCAATTAGCCTGGTTCTACCAGACTCTCGTACATTTCATTTGTACAGAGAGTCTGGCCTCGCTCCATTGAGAAACGTTTACTTCCTTGTAGGCGGGTTCTCTGTTAAAGTTCAAAACTATTGGATCTGCCCAGCGTCACTCAGGATCTGCCATAGCCAATCGCTAACGTGTGGTCGTGACGTATGTCATGCGCCGAAACCGGCTGGAAACAACAAGTCCGAATTCCATATTCATAAATCTAAATGCTAAACCTCTCTTTCTTATATTTGTGAAAGAATTTTAAAAATACCTCTTTTCAATTAAGTTGTCTGAGAACAAAAAAAGCCTTAAAAACATTATCTGTTTGTAATTATTTTCCTTTTTTCAGTGTCATGTAATTCTCTTAACTTGTTCATGTTTATTTTATATTATCCCCCTACTGTTTTATTTTTGTTTTGTTTTTATTATTATTTTTTGTTTGTTTTTGTATTATGTTTTCTGTTATTACTTGTGTATTGTTTTAAGCAATAAAAAAAACAAGTCCGAATGATCAGAGGATTATGTTTAGAATAAGATGTCTGTCAACGAGAGCTGCATGTTTTGTTCATCGAATTTAAGAGTTCAAGGAACAATTCTAAATTCTAAATGTATATTTGACACTAAGGACAGTGATGTATTCAGTCAACTGTCGAAGCTGGGTGTAATCATTAACAATACGCCGCTGCGGTCGTTTCGGATCTGCCGCAAATGCTGTACAGTGATCATCGTGCACACCGAGCTGCCCAGCACCAACTCCTAACCTTTCTGCCTCCCTCACTTGGTCCTCCATTAGTGCAACAAGAGGAGACGACAACAACTATCGGCTTTGCATCCTATCGTTCGCCTTAGCTAACTCATTCACCACTAGCGGAGTGAGCTGGAAAATTAAACTTTTCCCGAACCCCGTGGGGAGGAGGGCCACAACATCATGGCCACCAACAACACTTAGCAAACATTGATCTTGCTCCGGCTTTAACTTCTGGATATTCGGCAGTTTTGCAACAACGGACCGAATAGATTTTCTCACGTCTTTCTCCGCTGCCATTACTGAACTCCAACTCAAACTGACGCGCTACATCAACGTCATCGTTCTCAGCCACTCCCTCTGTTCGCTGATTGGACCGGTAAAAAAATTATTTCTGGAAACCAAAGTCTACAGCACAATCCCAGACGTAGTACTGAAGGAAAATAAAATTGAGCGGAAGTGCGTAGGAGGGCGGAGCCAGGCTAGGAGTCAATTGCAAGACAAATCAAAATTATTAGTATTGCTCATTCTAATCTAATGTTTTTGAAGGGTAATGATAGTAAGGAAGGATTATTCTATCCAAAATCATCCATCCATCCAACTGTCCAGTTAAGATGTATTATAGACTACCATTATTTACCTGAAATACTCCTCAATCACATTTTTTTAGGTTGTGCTCATTAAAGTTCATAAGAAAAGAAGCAATGTTTCCAAATATTTTCGTCCACTTCACATAACTGAATGAGACTTACTGACTATCATAAGGCTTCAGAAGAATAGCACAAAAGGCATATATATGGACTGTATATATAATACTTATATGTTGTTGTTGCAGTCTCTGTTCATTGTATTTGCATGTAAAAGAGCTGCGGTGGTTGTGTGCAGTCATTGAGCCCAAAGAAGTTAGACATATTATCAATTTCGCTGAATTTTGCTTATCAGCTCTTTGAATCATTAACGGTTTATTGAAACCCGCTCCCTGACATTCCCACCTACTGGCTGGAACAGTAATGAGGGCTTTAAAACTGCTGTGAGCTAAATGAACAAACAGTTCACACAGTATGCCTTTCTGCTTTTAAATATACAATCAAAATAGAAAAGAGAGCTGGTTCTCGACAAGTTTTTTTTTTTTTTAAGTTCAACTAAAATTAACTTGTGTTTTAAAAACATGTCACGAGAAGCTGAAAAAGCAGACGTACAACTGTCAAAGATATTTGTTTAACTCTCTTTTTCCTTCACCACTAGACTAAAAATGTTTATTCAAATCTATATGATTTGATGTTTATATGAGTCTTCAAAAATATTAGGGGCTTTGGATAATACATCAAGGGCTTAAGCCTCCAAAGTAGCTACTCACCAATGGCAGACTACAAGAGGATAGTATGTGTGTTGTTATCTTCTGAGCTATTCTGAGATGAATCTGAAGTCCTCTCCCTTTTGTTCGATATGAAATAGCGCACCATAATGATGGGTGTTAATGATGAACTGAGCATGGCCTAATTGACTCCTCCCCATCAAGACAATAGTGCAACAGTCGGGTTCCAGAAGTAAAAACTCCATTCATTTTCTCCATAGGGAAATAGATTTTTAGCGATAACTTTAGCGAGAGCCTTACTGTGAGCTACGAGGTTGTTAATTCATGGCATTTGCTTCTAATTTGCTTTGAAGCCGTAAGCCCCTGTTATATGCTTTAAATCAAAGTTTGTAGTGTTGTGATGCACCTTGTAGCTGTATGGCTTGGTTCATGGCTTATAACTGTTTTTTTTTTTTTTAAATCGACTTTTTTGTTATTTAAATTTTGTTATTTTTAAAGCTGCAGTCCGTAGCTTTTTTGGGGTTAAAAATGATCCAAAATACATATTTGAGAAAATACATAGCCAGTGTTCAAAACTATCTGCTTGCCATAGCTCGATTCAAAACGGTAAGCTTGTAATAATGTTTTTTAATCCAGTCGTACTGGTGGATTTCCGCGGGAGATTCGAGCTTGTCTTTGTGTCATTACGTCACATCTGTACACATAAAGAAGGAGTCTCGGCTATAGGCTATATTGCTAGTGAGGATGTTGGAGGTGGAGATTAATAGCCTTTTCTCACAGCACTTGATATAATTAAACTTATCAATTTGATAGTGGATCCAGAAAGGTTCAAACGACAATCACCAGTGAGAACAGATTCACCCGCTGTAAAATGCAAAAGACTTCGTTCGGACTTCGGATTGGCTAACTTACAGGAAAAAAGAGACTGCAACCGGACCCATGGGAAAACAAGGTCACATATCGGAAGGACATTGTAGTCACGCAATGCTGACGTTGTTAATTTGAGAACAAAGTATAATTTGCACGGTTTTGCGTGATATGATAAGCGATTTTTAGATTTAATCAGCGCGATTTACTGCAATGTCAAAACCAGAACAAAAGTGGATGTTACTTACTTGTTCAGTTGACATTTTCCGGTGAAAATTATTATGTTGGTCATACTTCCAAAAAAGAATAATCTGTGATTCTGAATGCCAGTATCCACACCGGCGCGGTGACTGACAGCCGCACACTCTCCTCAAACATTGTGTTCATCCGCGCTGTGTTGTGTCGAAGTACAACTCACGTAAAGTTGATAATCTGCAATTGCAGATTGCAGATTTCAAACAGAGATGCCGACAAAGAGGAAAAACTGCGGACTGCAGCTTTAATGAAAGAGCGTCAAACCAAATCTTCAGAATTACTGCTTTTGTGTCTCCCAGAAGAAAGATAGTCATATGGGTTTGAATGACAGACTTTTAATTTTAGAGAGAACTATTCCTTTAAACTCGCTTCTTATCAGTGCAACACTAGAATTAGCTCCTTTTTGTTATCTGTGACTTGACGAACGCACAAGTTGTAATTATTTTTTATTAATACAGTTTGAAAGTGAAGCACTCCTGTCATTCCTTATGGGGAGTGTTTGAGATCTCAAGGGCTTGATCAACAACTGTGCCGCTTTACTAAAATTGCCCTTGGTCCCATTCCAACCAATTTCTAGGATTTTTCCTGCAATCATTTTGATTATCCTTTGTACTTTTACGCATTTACACACGTCAATGTCATGAGATGGGTGAAAATGGATGGGGTCCTCTGGAGCATACATCACATTTGAGCTTCAATGTTTTGACACTTTGTCAGAGCACTAATTTAGATTAATGGTTTGAAGAGGGGCTGCAGGCGATCTGCAGGCTGACGTTGACAGGCCGTCACAGTAGAGTAGTGAGCGCCTCCAAAAAGGAGACAAAGCCCTGTGAAAACTCATGAGACGGGAGGCATGCCAAAAGTTCCTGCTTGAGCCTGTTCATCGAGAAGTTTACCCGGTGGTAGGATGGTGAGCCTTGGGGTAGAGCAGTGCTTGGCGACTGCATAATTTAGATGCATTTCATGTCTAGGTGATCTGTCCTGCAGAGGAATATCCTCCTTTTGCACAGAAGCAAGCTCAACAGATCGGATGCGCATATTTGTACACACGCGACCGTTCAAAGGGATTGCTCACCCAAAAATGAAAATGATGTTATTAATTACTCACTCTCATGTCGTTCCAAACCCGTAAGACTTTCGTTCATCTTCGAAACACAAATGAAGACATTTTTAATGAAATCTGAGATATTTCTGTCCCTCCGTTGACAGTTTGAGCTTCCTCAAGAACCAATGAGTTTAATTCTCGTGTAACGCAGCACGATTGAGCTTCAGCAAGGACCAATGGGGTTTGTTCTCACGTGTCAAGCAGGTTCGGTTGAGATTCGTACTAAACCGCTTGATTCATATGGATTCGTTTTACGATCTCTTTATGAACTTTTTGAAGCATCAAAGTGGTAGTTGCGTGGCTGTCAATGGAGAGACCGAAATCTCTCAGATTTCATTCAAAAGATCTTAATTTGTGTTCCGAAGATGAACAAAAGTCTTAAAGGGATACTCCACTTTTTTTGGAAATAGGCTCATTTTACAACTATACTCTCATTCCTGCATAATAATCAAGAAACTTCACTGCCGTACCATGAGTGCAGCAGGCGTAATGATATGACGCAGTGCCTGAAAATAGTTCCGTTGTGTTGACGAAAGGTAGCCTATTTTCAGAAGCTGCGTCATATCATTACGCCTGCTGCTCTCATGGTACGGCAGTAAAGTTTCTTGATTATTACGCAGGAATGAGAGTATAGTTCCTAGCCATATCAGCCTAGAAAATCGCAACTTTACATTTTCCGTCGGTCTTAGTGCACGATGTAACTACAGAAGAGTCAAGTTTTAAATAGGAAAAATATCGAAACTCTTTGGTCATTTTTTTTTTAGAAATGCTAATGGTCTTGTCCACTTCAATGATGTATGCTAAGCTATGCTAAAAGTGGTACCGCCAGAACCGGAGATCGGCTGAATGGATTCAAAAACGGTAAAACTCAACAGTTTAACTGTGGGGGAGTTGTAAAATGAGCCTATTTCCAAAAAAAGTCGAGTATCCCTTTAAGGGTTTGGAACGACATGAGGATGAGTAATTTTTTGGGTGAACTGTCCCTTTAATATCGGTGCATCAGTAGTTGGACATTTCATGTCAAGGAACCAGACTTCACATAATTGTGTTCCTTGTGCAACATTTTATCTTTTGTATAGTGGCATTCATGTATTCTAGGCTATGTTTTTATATTGATGTTGTTTTAGTTGTGTTTAATATACATTGATCTGTTCAAGTTGAAGACTTGTCAAGATTAATTCCTTCAAAACCCCCAATGATTTTGAGCCAGATAAATACTGATCTGATTAAATCAGAATTGTTATAATTCACTTTAACTCTTCACTGTAGATGACTTCATTTAGTTAGTTGCTTTTAGTGTAGCTAAGTCATTTTTCAAAAATCTAGTTTGACAGTAGTTTAACCATTTTTTCTTGTGGCTTGACAAGTTCCCTTTTAAACAGGCTTCTCCAGGACTGGCAGCGGTGGGAGTTTAAAACTCAGTCAATAACTGCTCAGTTCAGGCAACTACGCAGTGACTCAATGCTCTGTCACACCGTTATAGTAAACTCTGCAGGTCGGCTTTGTCTCCTTTTCAGCCCCTACTCAGTCACATCGCATTCTCTCCCCTTTCATTATTTTCCCCTCTCTCTGTCTCTTTCTGTGGCTTCTCCTTCTCTCCCAAAAGCATTTATGGCCCGGTCCATTCAATTCAGCTACTCTCCATTCTGGTCACAACCCCTCCTCCTGTGGTAGGATGTCGCCTCTTAGACGAATAAGCTCTCTCTTCCAAAAAAAAAAAAAAAAAAAAAGAGAGGGAGGAAAAAACAGGTCTCTTTCACGCTCTGATCTGCAGCTTCGGTTCCCACTCGACTGCCCTTCATATACAGGCTTTTTTTTTTTTTGTGTGTGCAAAATTGACAAGGAATCTCCTTTCTTTTAAGAGCAGCCTTTCATGCCGTTGGGTCGAAATTCTCTATTTCTGGTTGCCTAGTAACGATAAAATATGGGGAGATGGGGGAAAAAGTCAGTCTTTGTTTTATGAATTTGATTATGCATTTGAAACTGTGTTTCTGTTTGTTCAATAAATAGTGTTTGTGTATGTGATAGGATAAATGGTTATTTTTTCATCTGTTAATGAGGTCATATTCTTGTCATATTTTCCCGACACTACTGTCAAAAATATGTAAACGGTTCTGTACTCTATGTACCATTATGAAGGAAAAAAAAAGCTTTTAATTCATGGTGTCATACCTTATTTTCTCTTTTAAATGACAAGGTTTTCTCAAAAGCTCAATAAATAGACTCAGAACAACAAATGAGAACATTAAATGAACAATCACGCTCGGTCAGTAGACTGGAAGATTAATTATTCTGCATTATTAAAGCTTCGGAGTACTTTATTTTTAATGTGTTGTGAAATAATGTCAACATGTAGAAGATATTAGTTGTTGATGATATGGATTTTTCGACTGCAAATATAATGCCTACAGTATATTTATATACGGTAATATAATTTGCTGTTAGCAAGTGGTTTGAAAAAAGTACAGTACATGAAGCAAATGCATGTTTTACATGATATTACTTCTGCCTGTCCATCCCGTCCCGTATTCCACCATGAGAAATCTGGTCACCCTACCCTTAAAACTGTTTGAATATCATTGCATCGAATAACAAAATATCAAACCAAGGGTCAGATATAGTAACAGCTTGCGGCAGCGCAAACCCTATCCAAACGTTTAAAACTACTGTCAGGATTTACCAAAGACACGGAGTGAAAAATTAGCGCTGAAAAGGCGTGGACACAGTTAGTTTTGTGGCTGACTTTATTGAAGGAGTTTCCCTTTCAGACGCAAAATGTATAGGAGAGTATTTAAATGAATCATGCAAGGCGATTTACTAAGGTTTGTTCTCGTCGAAATACTGGTGTTTGCGCCATTATTTACCGCCCAAAAAGAACACGTCTTCAACCAGACGCTAACTGGTAGATTGTGTTGGTCATTATGGGAATGATCTGATCTGACTGCGTATGTGTTCTTTAATTTGCGTCAGTAGATCATGTGCAGAACTTTCCACTCCCATTTGGGCTTTTTTGGAATTGCGCTCTCACAGTAAACTGCCCTGTTTAGTAAATCTTGCCCCAAGTGTCTTCTGCAAATGTAAGAGCTTTTCTCAGTGCCATTTTTGTAATGATATTTGTAGTGGATGTAAAAACCACAGGTGCACTCTTAAAAAGAAAGGTTCTTTATTGGCATTGATGTTTCATGAAGAACCTTTAACATCCACAGAAACATTGCATTGCACATAATGTTCTTTATAGTGAAAACAAAAGACTCTTGGGATTTTTAAAATGATTTTTTTTGCACTAAGAAAAAAAAAAGGTTCTTTTAAAGGCCTTTGGGGAACCAAAGAATTGCTCTGAAAAAAAAAAAAAACCTTTTGTGTGAGTATGTTCATCATCATATTGATACATGAAGATGGCTTTCTTTTTAACAGCACTTGTATTTTTGCCACTTAACAACTTACAAATTGGTTTGACATTTTTAGTATTATGCAGTGTCGTTCTTACATGAAGTGCCCAAATACATTTTAGATGCCTTGTTTGTGTAATTACGGCAATGCAGTCTGTTTGTACTATGCATGCTGTACTTTGAGTTGAAAGCACATAATATCATCCCAGCTACAAAGCTGTAGACACATTATAGAGTAAACACCTGCATATTATGAGCACTAAAACCAAGCACATGGGAATTGTAAATGGAATTATGAAAATAGTATACCCAGATTTCTGGAATGCTCATTTTGGAAAATGCTCCAGAATGGACGGCACTTCTGCTCTTTTTCCCATTAGAACTTTAATTTCAGATTTTAAGGCATAACAGATGCGACTTGATCCTTGCTCCCAGCTGCTTATTAATCTTTCAAACCACTAAACCGGCGTGGAAATGGAAGAGAGAGGAACTGGGCAACGGGGAGTTGGTAAAGTACTGAAGAGAAGTGAGAAGGAAGTACAAGAGCAGAAAGACAGGAGAGGGTGAGACAGAAACCGTTTAAGGAGAGAAAAAATAACAGCAACTTTGATTGATACCCCTTCAGCTCCCCGAGGAAATGTTTAATGTGTCTTGCGTGTTGATGTTGATGAGATCGAAAGCTTTTCTGGGTGTTGTATGAAGGATGGTTGACATGATCATTGAGTCTGTGTCTTTGAGTGTCTCGTTGCGAGCGTGGCTGTGGAAAACGAAGGGAGGGCAGTCATTTTAAGATCTGGGAGGGTCAAAGATGTGCAAGATGAATTATTAATAAGATATATGATGAATTTTTCCTCAGTGAGATGCCTGGAGTCTGAAGAAATGCTGACCACGCCAACTTGAAATGAGTGTACGAGATTTTGCATTAACTTCAATTAAATGCCACGCGAGTGTGGCTTGGCTCTGTTAGCATTTCTAAATCTCTTTTTTAATATTTAAAAGGTTGCTGTCCTTATGCAATTCATTTTTACTCCATCTTGAAAGATTTTTCATTCAGTATTTGTTTGGCTCCCTTTTCTGTTTGTAAAGGATTTCCACATTCCACATCCTTTTTACGTTTATTGAGGTGAATCTATCAGGTTTATGTGGCATTACTCATATCCGTTCATCTGGCTGTATCGAGAACTGTCTAATGACTTCACCTAATTGCATTTAGCGGATCTCCTCCGTCAGGGGACCTACTTAAACCAGTTGATGTGTTTAGATGTGACTGAATTATAAAACTAGTCGACTACGGGACTCATTCCCTCTTCCTGCTTGACCTACTTACTTAAAATAGGTCTGCTGTCGACTTCGAGAACTAGCAACAGAGTGTGTAGTCGCTGTTGTTACTGCAAGATTTCCTCTTATTTGATGATAACACTAGAGACAAGCGTCACGGTGCTTTTGGTTTGATGTGTCAGGCCTCACTAACTTGCGAAGACCCGTTTGATTTCTTCAAATCCTTTTAAATGTTGTGGGTTATTCGGTCGCTTACTTGTTGCATTTGTTTGATCTTCCAACCCGTTTTAATGAGGTAAATACTGCTGTACAGGCTTAAATGTTCATAAGAAACATGTGCCTCAAAGTGTACGGCATTGAATTGTAATACACTTGATATGTCAGGGGCAGATTATGTACAGAAGGTTGAGCACTTTCCAGGAAGAACTGAATGTAAGATTCATGGCATTAGTTCTTTTCAAGATGTTAAAGGGTTTCAGTAGCAAGTAAACAGGAAATCCTGAAGCCCAACTGAATATTTCAATGCAGAGTTGTGTTCATGAATCTATATTCAATACTTTTGGAGTCTACACACACTTTTTGGTTATCGGCGTTGGCTTTATGATCACTTGTGGAAACAGAGTCCCAATTTTTTGAACAAATTACCAGTTCATTGTATTATGGTGGTGTTATTTGTTTTTACGTTTATGTGCCCTTAAATGTCTAAAAATGCAAACTGTGGTTGGTCATTTTACATTTCTACATTTCTACCTGTCTAAGTGGGTGTTTTTTGAAAACCAGAACAAGCTCCAAAGTGGACTAGAATATATGTCGGTAGTCAAGAGTCTAGCGGCGCAAGACTGAGATCTCACAATCCACATGTTGGAAACAGTTTGTTTGCTACAGATGGAGTGAAAGCTGTTATGGTGTATTTTTTTGCATCTTGAAGAATGCATGCCGAAACAAAAGCCTCAGACTAGTGGTGTTAGATTTTGGCCCGTCCTCTTGGGATCTTGCAGCAATTGTCTGCTGCACAAATACTGCTGAAAATCATTTGTCTTTGATAAATTATGCAGTTTTACTAATGTAATGCTTTTCTTTTGATTCTAAGAAAGCTGGTACTGGGAAAGACAGTTTAACTATTCTGTCTTTTCAACACTTTAAATACCAGGTATAAAGACAAATTAAAGCTCATCAATAATGAAACCGTATACTTGCACTCATGAATTCTTCAGCGAAAATGGGTTGAATTTCATTGGCTTTAGTGGCAGAAATGCACTAAGGCAAAAGTTACACTATGGGCAGTTTTCAGAATCTAGAAATGTCCCGTTCACACAGCGACTTACAGTAGTGTCTTGAATACTGTCTGTATGAACGTGCAATGGGAGTCGAGGCTGTGTTGTCTTACCACAAGCCATACCGTGGCAGTTATGTACAGTTGCCAAAGTAATATCAAAGATGGCGATGTCTATAAAACTGAGAAGTCTTATCACATTTGACACGACAAGAGTCCAATCGAGCCGAAAGTTCATCCATCAAATCTCCATTAACCGTCAGCAGCTTTTGTATCTGGGTGGAGTGTGTAACACTTGATTCACACAAAACTGACGGGAGCAGCTTCAGTGAAGAACAGAGACTATATCTAAAACCTTCAAATGACACACAGCTCATATCTCCGTCGCTGTAAGTTACCGAAACCACACATGAAACATACAACACACTGTAGACACGCGATTGTGATACACTGTATGACGCGATAGTTGCCCAGTTCGGTTGCATCCACACAGCGAATGTGGTTGTGAGTCCTGAATATTTACAGGTGTGAGTTCGGTTATAGAATACGGTTGTCACTCTTGTAAATAACTGAACTGTGTGTGAACCTAACTGTATTATGGGCTCAAATACAGAATTGACAACAGTATCCTGTTGCTGTGTGAACCTGGCCTAAGTAACATTATTTAAAGACCATTTATTTGAGACAGAGGCTTAAATGATATCAGTGACCTAGCAAAAGCTCTTTTATTCTATATAATGTATCTGTATAAAGGTGACTAATATGTTAAGATCACATGAAGAGCCAAATACTACAACTATTAATTATGGGTGACACATACTAATGACTGTGTTGTATGTGTGTGTGTTATATACATGCTAGTATTATAGAAATATAATTATATATTTTATATAAAATAAAATATTTTTCAATAAAGCACATTTTCAATATAATTCCACAGAAGTGGCTGCAGATTCGGTCTTGGAATTGTATACGAGTAAAATTATTTGGTTCCATTGCAGCATAAATCAGATTTCATCTGACAGCACATATGATGTGATTAAAAATGACCTACTTACATCAACAAAAACCAAGAGCGTTTAATTCTATTCACAGGTGATCAATTCATTTATTTAGAAATCAATGATTGTGACAGTCTATCTCGAGAGGCTATTTGACTTCTCATGACCCACAGAAAGAAGACAGAATTGCCCTCGTTTTATGTCCTTCAACTTGTGAAGAGTTTAATAAATTCTAATTAGATTAAGACAGGCCGTCTTCCAAGGACACAGCCTTCTTGCATTTTACAGATTAGTACACTGCCAAAAATGATTTTCTTATTCATTGGTTTTAATGTTTTACAGTAAAGAAATATATAAAGAAAATGTTCTTAATGACTTTAGATGCAAAATTACATAAAATAGTCAATCTTGTTTTCAGAGAACATTAAATTAAGTTTTTTTAAGTTTTTTTTTGTACCCCACTGGCAAATGTTTATTGCATACATCTAATAAAAGTTTGCCAGTAGGGTATGACATTTTTTAAATTCAAGACATATTCTCTGATTCCAGGTCTTATCTTATGCAATTTTGTCTCTCAAGTCAGTTTATCTTGTTTAAGAATGTTTTATATTTTACTAGATATTTTACTGGAAAGCGAGACACACATACTGAAAACTACAATTCCATGAAGCATTGCGTACAAAATAATAAAATCATAAATGATGTAGAAATATAAAGCTACTCAGGGGCGTCACTAGGCCCTTTTTAGGGGGGCTTCACCCCTAAACTTCTGCCTAGCCCCCCTAAAAATGTGAGATTAATGTAGGCTACACAAATTCGTGTTCGCTTCAGTCTTGTTATAATCAGATTCAGCGCGTTCTTCATCTTCAATCCGCAGCGGCGCCGACAGAGAGTACGTCAGAAACAGAGGACAGGGTGTGTGTGTGTGTGTGTGTGTTCATGTGTGTTCATCTGAGCCTCATTGGTCTGTCACTGCTCGTCAATGTCAGAATATTTGAGATGACCAATCAAATCAAAGTAGGCGGGCTTTATGTTCACAGACGCTGCTGAGCGCGAATTTTAACAGTGCGACTCGACGCGTACGGTCAAGTGCGAGATAAGATGTAAGTAGCAAAACTTAACATTTCATATTTTACTTTTTTGAGGTCATAAATGTTAAACGAATGACAAAAAATAATCAGGCAAACTAATATAGTTTTGTCTAATTTCGCCATTTTGAACTGAAAATAGGCTGTAACGTGACTCATGTAATGTAATATTTAGTTTAAAAGAAACATTAACAAAGCCGTTTTCATCATGTTAGGCACAAGATTAATAATGAATGTGTACATATTGAGGATATAATACAAATTGTAGCCTTTAGTAAATTAAAAAAGCTCAGCTTTAGGAGGGGAAGAGAAAGGGACGAAGAGACTGAGAAAAAAAGAAAGTGTGATGGAGATGAGGAGAGAGCAGGTATTGACAAATAATCTGCCCACTGACATGGTTTTAAAGCTATTTCTTATCCTTTTTTGTTCTTCAAACGTCTTGAAATGCACATATCAGAGAAATAAAAAATGTGAACCCCCTACAAACCTCAAATTTAGGACCTCTGTGACTAAAGCCCTGTCTACGGCCCTGTATTAGGCATTAGATCAATAATAAATGTGTAGCCTACATATTGTGAATGCATTTAATAAACTTAATTACCTTTAGTAGCTTTCAGTAAATAAACGCGTCTGAGAAAACGATTCATAGGCAAAATCAACCTATCAGTTGACCCTATGTTTACTTTCTTCACTGACAGACAAAAATGAAAAGCCTATATCAGTCAAAGCTCAGCTTTAGGAGGGGAAGAGACAGGGCAAGATAAAAACAAAGAGAAAAAGAGTGTGATGCTGATGAGGAGAGAAAAATAATCAGCTGCCCACTATCCAAGTTTTTTGGCCTTCAGAACATCTTAAAATGCACATATGTAGATCAGAGAAATCAAAATTTTCTCGGGGAGACCCCGAACCCCCTTATTTGCCCTACCTCACATTAGGGACCACAGTTATTATAAAATCGTGCCTTTGCATCGTAATGAAAATGGTTAATAGTGATCTTTAGATCCTAAACTAAAGTGTTACATTTTTTTATTTAAAAAAAAAATCATATTGGGGGCTTAGCCCCCCTAAAATGAAAATCCTAGTGACGCCCCTGAAGCTACTTATTTAAAAATGTTGATTATATCTATAGAAACAATATATTTTAAGTGTATTGAAAAATATGCATATGCGTACAAATTTACATACAAAGTATTTTGAGAGCATATGGGAGACCGGCTCGATTACATCGTTCACAGTGCTTCAAGTAGGCGGAGCTAAATAGCTCTTTTGGCGCAGTTTGCTTGTTTCGACTCTCTGATTGGTGGATTTTCTGTACAGCATCATGGGTAGTTTATGGTGTAGTTTTTCACCATATATTTCACTTTTAAAAACTGTTATTTGAAAAATAAGTTGAAATAATGGGGGATCACGGCTTCAACAGAAGCACATACCATCGAATACCACCCTTGTAGCTCACAGTAGGGCTGTCTATAAAGATTTCTAAATTATCTTTTTTTTTTACTTCCGGATCCCGTCTGTTGAACTTTAGAAAACTGTATCTGTTAGAGACGCACGTCTGGAGCCCATGCTTTTTAGGATGAAACAAATGGCCATATCCAGTCATGCAAAACAAATGCATTGATTGCGTAATGATCTTCTGAGGGGAAAATAGAGGGTGTGCACAAAAAACTGATTCTCTAATTTGTAAGCCGTATGCAAACAATCAATCCTTTGGCTTAATACCACCTTGTCTTAGGTAAAGATAGCCATCAGTGATGCTAGAGATACAGGAGGCAATTATGCGTGACACATTCACACGATTAGCCGTCCTGTTGTTTTTAGACGCTTGCTTTAAGCACCCGCGCCCCTAATACAGACCCACTGGTATTGCTGTTGGACAGTGTTATAGTTGTAGATACATGAGTCATTTTTGCGATGTTGTATTAATCCAACATTTTTAAGAGGCTCCTTTCTCACTTGTCTGTCTTTTTGTTGCAAACATCCCCGCCACACACACACATATAGGGCTGTTGTTGTCTGTGACATTCTCCAAGGAGACAAAGCATACAGTATAGGTTTGGCTGCATCCTATTTAAAAACACTTTTCTTTAGCCTATTGAGTGGGAGACATGGGGGATTTGAGAGAATGTGTCGGACAGGGTCTTTGGGAGTAAGGCAGCCCAGCTGACAGGAGGTCAGTCAGGCTATTCAAGAACGGTTATTGAAGATCTTGGGAGTCAACGGGTCTAAAAGGCCCTTCCACTTTTCACTCTCTGCGGTGTCTCTCTCACTCGACGGCTCAGCAGCGCTCCGGCATCGCTCGCTGCCTGGGAGAACACCGCACATTGTGCAGGCAGATAATGCATTTCAATCTTCCTGAATGTCACAGCGGATGGCACTGCTTTGAAACTGAGCAAAAGGGACTTTTTCTAATGCTCCCTGACTTTAATAATTAAAAATGTGAACATCATGGATGAAAGATGGTGTTTAAATTACTGTATGCATTTGTTTTAAGACTTAAGAATTTTTTTTATTATTATTATTGTGGCATGATAACAAGGAATTTGAATTGAATTGAGATGAGATGGCAAACAGGATGGTTTTTTTTTTTTGTAATTTGAATTTAAGCAGTTTCTTAACTCAGTTCATCCCAGTTAATTTACCTGAAGTCGGTTCCGTGAGGACTTGCACTGATAGAGAAGTGTGTTCATTTGCTGCAACCTGCTGATATTATGGCCAATCACGAAAGTTGATTGCACAACCAACCTTAGAATACTCCACTGCATTTTTATTATTATAGTTTTTTTATCACACTATGTTTTTGTGCTGGATTCGTATCCCTTTCGTGGGCTATTGAGTGAACAAAAGAAAGAAATACCTTTCATTTCCCTAAAAAAAATCTCTCCAATTTGAACTGGAAGGCCGTTCCCCCTCGAAATTCACTCCCCGGACTCCGTCCCCAAGCGTTACCCACCATTTCCAGCCTTGTATATACAAACAGTGTTGGGCTAACACATTAAAAGTAAACTTGAGTTCCGTAATATGTAATCAGATTACTTTTTTCAAGTAACTATAGTGACTTAAGTTCCGTAATATGTAATCAGATTACTTTTTTCAAGTAACTATAGTGACTTAAGTTCCGTAATATGTAATCAGATTACTTTTTCAAGTAACTAGTGACTTAAGTTCCATAATATGTAATCAGATTACTTTTTTCAAGTAACTATAGTGACTAAAGTTCCGTAATATGTAATCAGATTACTTTTTTCAAGTAACTATAGTGACTTAAGTTCCGTAATGTGTAATCAGATTACTTTTTTCAAGTAACTAGTGACTTAGGTTCTGTAATATGTAATCAGATTACTTTTTTCAAGTAACTAGTGACTTAAGTTCCGTAATATGTAATCAGATTACTTTTTTCAAGTAACTAGTAAAGTAACGCATTACTTTTAAATTTACAACAAACTGAGTTATTTTTTCTGAGTAACACAAGTTACTTTGTTTTCCCATGTATTGACAGACACCCCTCCTGTCCCCATGTTGAGAGAAATCAGAAATTAGATCCAGAGGCGTTGTGTGCGCTGTGTAAACATGATGATTATTGTAGTTCTAGACTACGTGACCATGCATTTACTCACTCACTTACTCATCTCATTTGCACAAAAACATAATCAGTATTCCTCAAAATGAATAAAAACAGTGAAATGCAAACTCAGAATATTATAAAAAAAACCTGCAATAATTTAATCTTACTTTATTAAGCAATGTCTTTGCTGCTGACTTTCGATGAGACAATTCAACCATAATAGGCAAAAACGACTTTAGATAAACATCACATTTGCTTTTCATTTTTTGTTTTTATTGCTGAAGTAAGAGTGTTAAACTTTCTTCTGCAATCCAGAATGGCAGCACAGCTGAAAGGTTTGGTTGAGCTGCGCCCTCTACTGTACAGGCGTAATTTTGCATTTCTTTCAGTCTGCATTTCTTTCATTTCACTTTTTGGTGTTAAAAGGCCTTTCACATTTGCCAAATTAGTTTTTCTTTTAGTTCTCAAAAAACAAACTAGCAAGCCCAGCCCAGGTGAAAAAAAGTAATGCAAAAGTAATGTAGTAACACAATTAGTTATTCGTTTTTAGGGAGTAACGCAATACTGAAATGCATTATTTTTAAAAGTAATTTTCCCCAACAAGTAATTTGTTACAATAAAAAACTGTTTTGATGGCTGTTAATTGGTTTGACACTGAACTGT
The DNA here is from genome assembly GCF_029890125.1 of Rhinichthys klamathensis goyatoka. Lineage (NCBI taxonomy): Eukaryota > Metazoa > Chordata > Actinopteri > Cypriniformes > Leuciscidae > Rhinichthys > Rhinichthys klamathensis. The sequence continues at coordinate 316,500 of NW_026606652.1, read as the reverse complement.
TTAAATTGTCTAATCTAATCAACATAGCAGGCAATAAATGAGCATAATTACTCAAAATGAATGAGGTAATCATTCATGTTGTGTTACAAAACTTGTGTTGGACTAATGCAATTCCTGTGTGGCTGTATTGAACTCAGTAAATTGAACTTCCTCTCATGCCATTTCACTGTCCTTTGGGTCAGAGCCAATTCAATTCAAATTCACACATGAATTGCAAAGGAGTGGATTCTCCCATTCGGAATTTCAGCCAACCCTGGTTACTCCATATTTGCTGTGTTTCTCATCCCGTGTCAAAACACTGCAGGATGAAGTGTGTGGAATGATAAGCAGTTCAATACATCCCAGTAAGCGCTTGTGACCAGCAGAGAATGTCGGACGGTTAATTGCACACATTAACGAGGCTTAACTTTGCGACGGTGGGCGTCGGCGACGGTACGCATTAAGAAACAATTAATTTCCAATAGCGCCGCTATTCTTGGCTGCCTCCGTGGCTCTTTAGAACAAGAAGTCCATCATTGATAAGCTATTTCATGCTTCATTTACACAAGCCACGCTAAAAGCATCCCTGGAACGCGTGCCATGAGGGATGTTCAGAAAAGGCTGAAAAGCATTGTTTTTTTTTTTCCAGTTACTCTGAATGCGTCACTGGACTGTCATATCCATTTTGTAATGCAGACTTTAGGAGATTATGTAGGTCCACGGATCTCAGTAAACCCTGTAACTTATCAGATGGTCATGTGTGCTTCGACATGGTCAGGAAGATTATAAGTGTCATGGAATGACCGCCTGGAGGGGGGTATGGCGGAATATTCCTCATCAAGGATGACCTATTTAAGGAAACGGACAGCCATTGTGAACCGTCTGTCCTACACTGCCAGCCGTCTGTGTGCTTTCTTAGCAGGATGTTCAGCTCCCGGTGTGTCTGGGAGACGGTACGAGCTTTAGATCCTTATTCGGATACATAAATAAATCTGATGCTTGCAGTGATGCTAATTCACAGGTACGTTTCTGTAAGGACGGTGCAACCTGAGCAATTGTTGTTATCTTGAACTTCACGTGTCGATCTCAGTCGAGTGTTCAAAAGCAAGATGATACAAACTCATTTAACCCTGTGAATTTATTCCATATGAAATTGCCATTGGTATTAAAACAAGTCATCTCTTGCAATGGGACCTTATTTGTACATCATAGAAATATGTCCTAGAAAGCCACGTAGTGAATATTTCATGTCCTGCTGATCCGTGTAAGGTGTGTGTGTCTGACTGTGTGTGTGTTTGGGGTGGGAGTGAAAGCAGCACTGATATAATTTTAATAACTCTAGAGTATTGCTGTTTTCAGCTGGAGCTGCATAGCTCATAGTGGCTACATGAGTCACTTTGTGTTTGTCCAGAAAGCCTATGGATACACACACACACACACTGAAATATCTGCACTGTTAACATGGAAATGGCAAATCTAAATAATCCCCTCCAGGCAAACAGACCTATATGTTATGCTACTTTTGTGCTCATATATTCGTTTTCAGCTTCAGTTGCAATTATCTACATAAGTCTGAATTCATGTTCGGATTTGGATGAGATAATATGTATATATATATATATTAGCGGTGGGAGGAAAAATCGATGCACATATACACCATGGTTCATATATATATATATATATTTATATATATATATATATATATACATATATACTATATATATATATAAATGTATATGTGACTCTGAATATGCTGGCACCAATTTACCCTTAGTTACAGTATTCGGTGAAGGTCAAAATAAATTAGAGCTGTTCTGAAAAAAATAATACACTGCAATCACAGGCATTCCTGTAGGATTCAATTTAACAGAGGATGACATTTGTGAATTCAAACACGGACTGGTATTTTACAATTGAGCACTTTCTGAAAGTTCACATCACAGACAATTTACATCAACTTTGTATGTATCTGTCTTTCTTCCAGAAGTTATAGATTGTGCATTAACTGTCACACCATTTACACCAAAAACACCTTGGTTCATGTTCACTTTAAAATGGTGGCACTTGTATTTTCACCGATTCCTGTTCCGATTTGAAGTTTGAAGTTGTTTATTTATTTTCTAATGAAAGTAATGATCTGGAAAACATGCTGTGAAGCGTGCTGTTTTTACTGTTGCTTTTTTAATTGGCGCAAGGATTAAATATGATTCCATTGTTTCCAGAGGTAATAATCTTAATAGCTCTAGTGAAAACTCGCCATGAGTTACTTTCAACCAAATAAATATGAACCAAAACATGGCACAGAAAATCAGGGGTGCGTTTTTAATGGCATTACAATACATTTAAAAAAAAAAAAAAAATTTACAATTTTTTTTTTCAAAGTCTCTGTATTACGAGTTTATTAAAATTCATGAATTTTTAAAATGCAAGATAATTCAATCCTAGCCCACTTTAAAAAAAACATTGCAATATATATATCAGTCATAAAGCAAACCATTTTAGTGACCTTTTTATGTCCTTAAGTGTGATAGTGTCGGCTCTAATGAATTTGCATCTGCACATTATGTCCAGGGAGGCTCTTGCGGCTGTCTTCCCAATGTTCTTTGCCCTTGTCTCTTGCGTCTCTTTGAATTATGGATTGAGTAAAGCGTATTTGCCTTAACATGAGCTTTATCAATGAGCCAAGGCGAGTCTGGCATTGGACATCTTCCTCATGGCTGCCTTGCTCATATGACAGAATGCGCTCGGTTGTCTGCTAGATCAAGAACGGTGGTCAGCGATTGTTGAATCTGCCGGTGTAATGCAGGTGACAGGAGCAGCACTGCAGTAGGAATATGAGTTATGGGTGTTCCATCAGTCAGGGTACTTTAGGAATTGTGCACTTATAATAGTGTGTGGCCATTACAGAGGCCTTTATTCTGAGTGCACAAGCCGGGAACATTAAATGGGGGCTTTCTGTCTGTCCACTCTGTTGGCGCTCTTTTAACGGCAGCTTTTTAAGATCTGGACATCCATGGTCGTAACTCAAAGCCACAAGAGACATTTCTTATTTTTAAAGTCTACATAAAGGTGAAAAAAAAAGAAAAGTGGCATGTTGTTCACATGACAGATGCAGCTCTTGGAATGGACTCCTTGGTCTTGGCAGTGGCCATTAAGGAATATTAAGGGCTTGAAATGGTTGATTTGCTGGTGGCTTATGCCAAATTCCTTCAGCGTTTCCTTTGAACTTCAAGAGAAGACAGTGCACATTCCTTGATGTGTCAATCACAGTATCTGTTCTGTGCTGGAAAATCAAGAGCTTATTATTAATTCCCTTGTGGTCACCAAACCATTTAATTGTTTAACCTCACATGAACCTCACTACAATTTGTTAGATTTATTATTTTTGCCAATGGGGTGAAAAAAAAAAAGTCAATTCACTATTTGTTCTCTGGAAACAATATGCTTTTGAATTGGTTAAAAAATGTCTTGTTTCAATTACTTTTTATATTTTTTTATTTATACACTAAATACCTTTCAAAAGTTTGGGGTCAGTAAGGCTTTTCTTTTTTTAAATACTTTACTTTAATAGGCAATGATTTATTAAAATGATCAAAAGTGTCAGTAAAGACATTTAAAGATTTCTGTTTCAAACTAATTCTGTTCTTTTCAACAAAGAATCCTGAAAAAAAAAATCACGTGTTTTTTTTTTTTACAAAAACGTTAAGCAGCAGCACAACTGTTTTCAACATTGATAATAAGAAATGTTTCTTGAGCAGCAAATCAGCATATTATAATGATTTATGGAGGATCATGTCACACTGAAGACTGGAGTAATCATGCTGAAAATTCAGCTTTGCCATCACAGGAATAAATTACCATATTAAAATAGATAAGTTATTTTAAATGACAATAATATTTCACAATATTTCAGTTTTTTTACTGAAAGCCAGCCATGGTGTATACACATCAATGTTCCAAGTCTGTTTTATAGTATGACCCCATCAAGGTAATTGAGTCACCAGTGCTCCTGTGCCTTAAATTTGGGTGCACAATAAACTTACTCAAGTCATAAGGGATCTAAGGAGTGGAATGAGACACAGCCAAAAATTACCTCTCATATGAGTTATGCAGGGAGGGCAGCCGACCAGCAATTATGCATGGACTATTTGCTATAGGCTATCGATTGTAAATTAAGTAGTAATCAGCTTGTACATTAAATGTTTCATGCATAACTCTTGTTCATGAGCTGTGCAGATAAAAGCTAACCTTTTAAACATATATATATATATATATATGTATATATATATATATATATATATATATATATATGTTTAATATGTCCTTTTCACTTAGACAATAGTGCAATATCTTCTCTATGATTTAGCCCATGCTGTAAACATACCACTCAACTTTGATATATTATCTGTGGTATATTGTTGCAAAATTTCCTACATTTCAGTCTTTCCAGAGCATTCAGTATGCATTCAAAATCACATAAAGCCTTCATATGCTGTGCAAAATAGTCACTCACAGCTGATCAGAGTCTGTGGGAGGTTCAGGTACAGCAGGTCGCATCTGTGGGTGCCCTCGCAAACTGCTACCCACAATGCATAATTTTGCGTCTCAGTGGCTAAACGAGAAAATATCTTGTACAATATGTGAACCAATGAGGATATCAAGTGTACAAAGCACAGTGAATCATGAGTTTGCATAGCCCAAAAATCTGTGAAAAAGTAAAATATAGCTGTTGTCTGGATAAATATTGCATCAAGAACTGACATGATAGCATATCTTCTGAGGTGTTCAATGCACATAAAGCTTGCAGATCATAAACTAGCAAATTAGCTGAAGTTGTAGTTTGATTTCCCTGGTAGCACCATATAATGTCTTCCTCGAATGCATTGTGAAATGTCTGCCAAATTAATAAATGATGCTAAAGAAACCTTAACTTTGTTGACACCACATAGATGTGGTGTTTATAGATTTGTTGATACAAAAAAAAAAATCGACTGAAAAGTACTACTTTTAGACTTGAAGTGAAATCGTATTTGACGAATGCTAAGTGAAATGAACCTATTATGAATTTCTTGTTACATAAGATATAATTTCTGCTTCTCTCACACATAATCTTCTTACCATTCATGCTCTTTGCGATCACTACCATTAGCGAGCGGATGTTGCAACCAATGCATGCAACCAATCACAAACAGAAAAACAGGTAAATACGGCCCAGTGTCAACAGATCTGATTTTTTATCTACAAAACTGAAGCTTGAATAGTGGAAAATGTGAATGGAAGGAGACATGTGACTGCAGTTACTGTATGAGAACCGCACAGGTCTGTTGTTAAAGCTGATGTGTTAATGCTTTTTGGTCAACATCTCAAAGATGTCCCTTTATCCTTTTTATATGGAATGAAAGTGCATTTGTTAACGTGATTTGATGGGACAGATTAGTATTTCGATGAAAACTAGTCTCTGAGAATTCACAGGCTGCATAATGGTATCATGACATTTAAACGTAATCCCAAGCAGTTTCCAGGGCTGCGGATATTCCGCTGCTTTAATGCTTCCATTGCGCTTTCATGAGCTCCGTCTATAATAAATCTGGCTGATTTATTTTGTGTGAATGTTTTAGGCACCTAAGTGAGGAGAAATGAAAATACTGAAAGCCACATATTTGCGCTGCAGCTTATTGCCTCATTGACGTGCATTAGGGTGTAAGTACTGGTGGGCTGAATTCAAACGCACTTGTTTATTTTGTCGGAAAAACAGAATCGGGCCACGGCTCTCCCAGGCAGTCCGTGACGACGGAACTGGCATTGGGCGGTCTGAACTATGTGTGGGTGTGTGTATATTCCAGATCATGTGTGTGTCTCTCTCAGCAACAGGGCTCCGTTTGCAGCACAGCATAGACAACATGAGAGTGCCATCTAGGTGCCCTGTGTGGTACTACCGGATGAGATCATATTGAATTTTTTAGCAGGAACTCTGAATGGACCCCAAACTTAACTTTTTTTTTTTCTTTATTTATTGCTGTTTTTTTTTCTACTCATTGCCATCCTCGTCTTATTATTATTATTATTGCTGTTTTTAATGTATTTAAATGTATTTATTTATTTATTTATTTTCCTATGCTGTCTGCCAGTTAACAGTCTGCTGTTTTACATACATTAGGGTGTTATTTTGTGTTCAGGCAAATATTTTGATTAGCTTTTATGAATGCATAATTGCTCTGATAAATATGTAATATATTTGATCAAATTAATATATCTTTTATATTTACATTCCTTACATTCAAAAAGGACAAGCTCTGTTTTGGGGAGATTTTGTCCAGGGCACCTTGAATTTTATTGACGGCCTTATACTGCAAAAATAATTTTTACGATTTGTTATAATTTTTTTCTTAGATAATTAATGTTGTTCGGATAACATTATTTTGAGTTTCTGTTGATTAAACCAATCTCTAACTTTGTATTAACCAGGTTACTTACTTTTTTAAGTCAAACCAACAATAATTGTTTAAAGTATTATTTTTACACAGATATATTCACACTGATCCAACATTCATTGCTTTAGTAAAGTGCTGTTAACTACAGAAGCACAGATGGATGAGTTTGGGGCATGTTTTTCTGCCTCGCTCGCTGCGGAGATTGAGTGTGTGTGTGTGTGTGTGTGTGTGTGTGACTTGTTGGTCATGAGTGATATAAAATGATTTTGCTGTAAGCTGAGCATGGGACATATACTCAGACCTGATATTGGAAATGTAAAGTCATTGAGCCATGAAACAGGGCCTATCTTTTACGTCACTCCGGCCAAAATCATTATAATGCCCAGTGTGCTGTATAAAATCGGAGTTAAGGGGGATGCGGCATTCTGTAAAAAGAGACTTTAACAATTACATGCTTGATGCACCAGATTATGCTGATAATACACTCCTCCGAGATCGACGTTACCAGTAACACGGCTTTCATCATCCAAACAAAACAACATTTTGGCTCTTTGCAATCAACTCCAACCCTTTCTCTGTGAAGCCTGAAAACAGCGAGCCATCTCGGAATGATGTTGCCGTCTCACATTCCATGCTTCAAAGCGCATCCCAGAATGCATCCAGCTTGCACAGAAAGGTCGAGATGTGGCTTTTCATTGCTTTAAAGTGGGGAACTTTTTTTTGCTCTTACGAGCCGCATGCTGGACAGAGTTATGTGATGAGATGACTAGCTCAGATCAGGGTTGTCGGAGACTCGGGGTGGGCAGGAAAGAGGAGACTCATTTCATGCAAGGTTACACACATCAGTCAGTCAGACAGTCCGCTTCCTTGAGTATCAGAGCACTCAAGCAATGTGTTTCACTCCTGAAGATAGTCAAATAAAGTTCTGCTAAAGTGTCAACTGTGTGAGAAGTGGGTTAGAGGATTAGCTGGACACTTCACTTAAAGCGATAGTTCACCTAAAAATGAAAATTGACATTTACTCACCCCCGTATCATGTAAAAGAAATGGGGATTGAATGGGTCAAGCTCTGAAATTGTATCATAAAAGTAGTCCATACAACTCATGCCCTATATTCCAAGTCTTCTGAAGCCATATGATAATTTAATCAAAAAAGTTATTCACTGAAAATCTTCCCCTGTCATGCAATTTTTAGTCCACACAGTTTCGTAGAGCTTCGGTAGAGGATAAAGTCTTATTGTATGAAAACAATAATGGCTAGAATATTCATCAAAAACTCACCTTTTGCATCTTATATAAGTAAAACAGGTTTCAGCAACATTAGGGGGAGTAAACATTTTTTGGGGTGAACTATCACTTTAAACAACAGCATAATCATTGGCCACGTTAAACCAACTATGGCGACTGGTACATCCAGTATTCTCCAAAGTCAAGGGGAGACATTATACAGCAAATGCTAAACATATCATCAAATAAGAGGTATATGATAGTGCCTGCGGTCTCATTTTTGTTTGAAATAAGTTTCATAATCTAGCCAGAGGTCCTGAGCTTGGTACGGTTTGGGGCTGATGTAGGGTCTAAAACCTTTTGAGATGATCCTGCCAGAAAGACTACAAAAAGTTATTATGCCTTCCAAGGCAACGTTCAAAAGACGGAAAGGTTTTCTAATGTTTTTGAAAGAAGTCTCTTCTGGCTGCATTTATTTGATCAAAAATACAGTACAAATTAGCCTGGGAAAACCCAGACAACTTCCGGCAAATTTAGATTTGCTCTGAAAGTTAGTCTGGCAAAGAGCTCATTCAAACCCATTTCCAATCCGTCGAAATCGAGGCACCAATCAGAAACGTTGGGGCGGGCTTTACACGATGACGACAGCGCTGGGATTTTGAAGCAGATTTTGTAGCCTACATTACAAAGATGGACGCCGCCGCCGAACATCACTCGTTCGAATCAGCTATCGCGTCTGTTTTAAACGATTTGAACGTTTCCTTTTTGTTAAAAACCGAGCAAAGAACAACACTCGGAGATCTTTCTCCGTCGCTCTGCATACGTCATCTCCTTCATCGCTCTGATTGGTTTTAGGTCTATCCGCGACGTCCGTTGGTGACGCCCCTCTGGAAATGATTTGTCTATGACGCTTTGCCAGACCATAACTCAAGTTACAACTGAGAATGGTCTGGTTTTAACCAGTCTAAGTAAAAATGGTAATATTGTGAAATGTCATTACAATTCCAAATAATTGTTTTATATTTTAAAGTTCTCCTATTATGCTATTTTAAAGGTTCCTAATTTTGTTTAGAGGTCTTCTACAACAGGTTTACATGCATCAAAGGTTAAAAAAAAACACCACCACATCTGAATATTCAGTCTCTCTAAATCCCACCTTTCCACAAGCTACTCTGCTATGATTGGCCAGATGGCCCAGTCTGTTGTGATTGGTCGACCGCATACAGCGCACGTCGGAAACATATCAACCATTACCATAATTGAATTTTAGCTAAGTTTTGAACACTCAGTAGAAAATATATACATCAACAATTAATCATACTTACAGGCTGTGATTCTGAGGAGCAAGTTTGTCCAAATAAAGTGGGTAATGTCCCATCTTTAATGAATTAGTGTTTTTGAAATCCCATTTAGCCCTCAGAGATTTGAGAAGCAATCGTCAGAAGGTTATACTGCTGTTGTATCGCTGTGGTAATTTTAACCACTGACTTCACATCTTCATCCTTTGGAAGTGTTTACAAAGAGAATTTGCTTTTGCAGAGCAGAAAACAGCGTCTTCTCAACATGTACAGTGTTTTAAGGGCGGGTCAAAGTAGATGTTGTTCGCGGGCAACTATAGGCGGGCATTATGCAAATGTGTTACCCAGTTACGTGTAGCCGCAAAAAAAAGTGGAATTTGAATGCTGACGACTCGATTAGGCGGTTCAGAGTCGATTCTTTCTTTTGGGAGACAATAACTTTATAGCACTTTCGGCTTCACGACTTTGCAGATCGTTTACATCCGCAGACAGCTATATTACACACTGCATGAAAGGTAATATTCGAAAAAAGCATAATAGGGGCACTTTAATATATTTTACAATGTAATTTATTTCTGTGATGTCAATTACTGGCATCATTACTCCAGTCTTCAGTGTCACGTGATCTGTCAGAAATCATTCTTATATGCTGATTTGGTGCTCAAGAAACCTTTTTATTATTATCAATGTTTAAAACTGTTGTGCCGCTTTTGTGGAAACTGATACTGTTTTGTTTTCGTTTTTTTTTTTTCAGTATTCTTTGACAACGGGACAGTTTCAAAGAACAGCATTTACATGAAGTAAATATCTGTACTGTCACTTTTGATCAATTTAACACTTCCTTGCTGCATAAAAATATTAATAAAAAAAAACACACTGACATTTGAATGGTACTTTGCAAAGAAGACCATTCCGTTATGCTGTGACAAGCTCAAAAAAATAGTAGATGCAAGTGAAACGAAATTTCTACTGTAAATATATTTATAATTCTATCAATACAAAAAGTTATTTATTAAAGCTTGTTAAATCTAATTAAACACTGCTTTTTATTTCTGTGCGGTATGTATTTTCATGCTTTTTTGAATATCACTCAATTATCTGAGCAACATGCTCAATTGGAATCAATTCAAGCCGAGTCTCCTGAGAGCTTTTCACTACTGCATGTGTTACAGTATATTTTTATGACCCACATAGTTCTCGATATAGAGCATTATATTTCATTTAGGATGTTGTGTGTGTGAATTTGTCCTGTAAAATAGTATTTCAAAGGTCTGTGTGCTTAGAGGAAACTGTTTGTCAGTGTTATATTGAAACAATATGAGTACGGAGGGTTTGTTGACTGGCAGGCCATTTGTCATTTGAACCTCATGATTTCTCTCACCTCCCTCCTCGACAGAAGGTCTGCGATCTGCGCCCATATGCTTTATTACTGTTATTATCATTGGGTGAATGAAATATTCACATGGCAAGCTGAACGTAATGGATTATTGCGTGACACTCCTTTAGATTCCAATTAATACTGCTCGTTTTGCTGCTCTTTTTTTTTTTTTTTGTAATTGGCCTGTACTGAAATATACTTGATATTGACGCCTTGAGAAATCTTTCGAGCAACCATGAATCTCATCTCCTCGCCGCAGCAGTTTTGTAACGATTGTATTTCAGCTTGCTTATTTGGCTTAAATCCCCGTGTCCCCAGCGTGGAGCATCAGCTCTATACAGCGAGCATTTAGGCTGAATTGAATGTGATTGCCAACAGCGAGAGCAGTGGGCGGACAGTTCCAGTCGGGAAAAAAAATGTCCTCCCACCTTATGCTGTAACCCCTTCGAAAAGAATCGCTGAGTTATTTTGAAAAAGCTTTTCCACTTAAATCAAGGCCGAGCATAATTGTTCCCCGCAAAAGCGGCCTGAAACACATGCAACTTTGTGACACGTGAATGTACAGTGTAACACACAATGACAAGTGAAGGAAAAAGGTGCAGAGCGGTTTTTAAAAGAGCCGTTCTGGCTATGATTCATTGACCGTTAAGTAATTTCATGTGCTTTTCTGGGTTAACCAGTCAGAAGTGTCCCTTGAAAAGGAGGTTTGTTTCTGTCTGAGGTGTGGGTTCCACGGTGTGAGATTTGTGACGGGGTGGGAGGGTAAATTGCTTGTCTTGAAAGAACTGAAAGTGATGTATGAGGCACAGCTTTGAAAGGTTCTTTAAAGCGTTGATAAATCTCTGTCTTCCCATCTGGCTGCTTTTAATCTGAGTTAGATGCCGGAGCACGAACGTTTCCCCTTTCTCTTCCTTTCGTTGACAGGCCGGTTTACGTGAGAGTCGGTGAGTACTGCCTCACATATTCTCTGCGGTAAACAAAATGGTTCCTTTAGAGAAAGGTTTATTTTTTGCGGTAGAAAAATCCATTAAAAATGGATAAACCCATAAGCAAGACCTACAACACAGACAGTGGGATATCAGTACTTTGTGACTGGGAGAAGGTTTGATTATGCACAAGGCGCCTGGCAAAAGCTGAGAATTAATTTCAGCAAAATTTTAAGGCATCTTATCAGCACTTTTTGAATTGCTGAAACTTGTAGGGAAATCCCTTCTAGTGCAAAACAGCAAAGTTCACATCACCAAAATGATTTTTTCTTTCAAATACAAGAAGCTACAACTTCTATGGCTATCTCACACTCTTCCCTCAAATGCCAACATCTAAAGGTTGTTGGGTTTTGTTGGATCGGCATGTGTTAAACAAATCCTGTTTATACCAACCGAACGGATTCGATCTGCATTTGTCAGGTCTCGTTTAAGCATTCTGGTAATAAATCCGGATGTAAACAGACAAATTGAGCATGTAACTAAATGAATCGCATGTATAAGCTCTCACAGTGTCTCAACCTTCGGCCATTTCTGTAGAGGCATTTGAAATGTTGGTTTTGAAACTTTTGTCGGGGCAGTGTGAGCTGACGCTTATCTTATTAGCAGTTTATCGATGCAAAAAAATGCTTTTTGAATGGAAACTTAGATGACATTGGCCATGTCTCACACCTCCCCCTCAAGCCTGACATCAGAGTGTTTCTCTTTGAGAAACGCCTACTATGAGAGCTGTGTGTTTGTGTAGTGGTAGCGTTGATGTTGCCCACTGGCTTTGCTCATTTATGTTGGCATTTACTCTTGGACTATTAAATATTGTCCTGGTACTTAAGAAGGAAAATCTGATCAGATTTCCCCTCGCCTCCTCTCTACATTAATTGTAATGTGTGCAACAACAACTGTGCCACTGTACAACTCCATTTAATAATCATTTTATTTAATTTGATAAAACAAAAAAACTCATTTGAACTCCCTGAAACACCTTTATTGTAGTCTTGAGTTTCCTTCTGGGAACAAACACGTCATAATATCCTTCATTTAAATCATTCCCGTCCAAGGCGTACCCAAATAAATGGCCTGGTTGAGTTGTTTTAGTTGTGTGTTAAAACTCATGGTTATGGTAAGGGGCGTGACATTTCTGAAACAAAAAAATCAAGACTTTGTAAAAGGGCATAATATGGCCTTATGATATTTTGTACTCAATCTTTAGATTTTGTCAATTATTTTTTTTTTTTATAATTTGTAACTTTTTTTTTTGTGTGTGTACCTGAAAGGAGTTCACTATGGTGTTGAGCTGCTTTTAATTTAATGTTCCCCAAAGGAAAATATATATATATATATATATATATATATATATATATATATATATATATACACTCACCGGCCACTTTATTAGGTACACCTGTCCAACTGCTCGTTAACACTTAATTTCTAAGCAGCCAATCACATGGCGGCAACTCAGTGCATTTAGGCATGTAGACATGGTCAAGACAATCCCCTGCAGTTCAAACCGAGCATCAGTATGGGGAAGAAAGTTGATTTGAGTGACTTTGAACGTGGCATGATTGTTGGTGCCAGAAGGGCTGGTCTGAGTATTTCAGAAACTGCTAATCTACTGGGATTTTCACGCACAACCATCTCTAGGGTTTACAGAGAATGGTCCGAAAAAGAAAAAACATCCAGTAAGCGGCAGTTCTGTGGGCGGAAATGCCTTGTTGATGCCAGAGGTCAGAGGAGAATGGCCAGACTGGTTCGAGCTGATAGAAGGGCAACAGTGACTGAAATAACCACTCGTTACAACCGAGGTATGCAGCCAAGCATTTGTGAAGCCACAACACGCACAACCTTGAGGCGGATGGGCTACAACAGCAGAAGACTCCACCGGATACCACTCATCTCCACTACAAATAGGAAAAAGAGGCTACAATTTGCAAGAGCTCACCAAAATTGAACAGTTGAAGACTGGAAAAATGTTGCCTGGTCTGATGAGTCTCGATTTCTGTTGAGACATTCAGATGTTAGAGTCAGAATTTGGCGTAAACAGAATGAGAACATGGAACCATCATGCCTTGTTACCACTGTGCAGGCTGGTGGTGGTGGTGTAATGGTGTGGGGGATGTTTTCCTGGCACACTTTAGGCCCCTTAGTGCCAATTGGGCATCGTTTAAATGCCACGGCCTACCTGAGCATTGTTTCTGACCATGTCCATCCCTTTATGGCCACCATGTACCCATCCTCTGATGGCTACTTCCACCATGTCACAAAGCTCTAATCATTTCAAATTGGTTTCTTGAACATGACAATGAGTTCACTGTACTAAAATGGCCTCCACAGTCACCAGATCTCAACCCAATAGAGCATCTTTGGGATGTGGTGGAACGGGAGATTCGCATCATGGATGTGCAGCCGACAAATCTGCGGCAACTGTGTGATGCCATCATGTCAATATGGACCAAACTCCCTGAGGAATGCTTCCAGCACCTTGTTGAATCTATGCCACGAAGAATTGAGGCAGTTCTGAAGGCAAAAGGGGGTCCAACCCGTTACTAGCATGGGGTACCTAATAAAGTGGCCGGTGAGTGTATATATCTGTCACAGCGCTAGAGATTCCAATTGTTTTGGTTTTTAATTTCTTCAGACAAATAAAAGCTGGAGCAAATGAGTACAGGAGGCTCAGAGCAAAGTTTGATATCTCTCACTTTTTATATATATTTTAGCATCAAATTTGCTCTCAATTTAATCTCATTATCTCATTGTTGCCTAGAAGAAACAATTAACATAATCAAGATTTTTTTATTTTATTTTTTCATGGAAAATTTTGCACTTATTTCTCTCACCCAATGGTGCAAATGAATTGCGCTGTGTTTGTTTCGTGAATTTTGACATCTAATCTGCGGCTGAATTCTTCTCCCAGAAAATCAACATAACAGCTGTGAGGTAAAATCATAATTGTAAAAAGGACACAGAGCTGCAGAGTCCAAGAACAAATTCAGAGTTCTGTGTTGCTGTCAATTGTATTATGCATAAATTTGTCTAGTACAAGAACAAGTCATGTAGCCACGTCTGCGCTGTCACTGTTTGTAACTGTAACCATATTGTCAGTAAATATTTTATACAATAATGGACTTCATTGAATTTCACGAGGCCCTGTTTATGCCTCTGGTCTGTTGTTTAGCACCTCTCGCCCTAGGAAAACCACTCGCAGTGCGTATTCAGAATAGCAAGAGCTTTCGGTGTTTTGCAAGATTACAGAGGGCAGAAGCAACCTTTTAAAACATCCAAACGATTCTCTCCTCTCCCTGGATCATTATCTTGTGTGAACATTCATCACTTCCCTCATTTTATGCAGGATTTCAACATCATCATAATTTAAAAGGCTCTCTGTGCTTTGAATATGTATGTTTCTCCTTCATGTATGACACTGGGAATGGATCTCAAGGCCTTTATGCATGTATCTTTTTTAATGTTTTTGTGCTCTCTTCTCTGGAAGCTTGTTTCTGACACAGAATAAAAAGGGCAATTCTGACGAGTTTATATCTCGCAATTCATTCTTTTTTTTAAAGAATTGTTAAATATATAACAATTGTGAGTTATAATGTCCGAATTGTGAGATATAAACGCGCAAATTGTGAGTTTATATCTCACAATTCTGACTTTATAACTCGCAATTGCTAGTTTATATCCTCACAATTCTCTCTTGATAACATGCAATTCCGAGTATACTGTATAACTCAGAATTCTGACTTTATAACTTGCAATTCTGTTTATAACTCAAAATTCTGACTTTATAACTTGCAGTTGCGAGTTAATTTCTCACAATTCTGACTTTACAACTTGCAGTTGCGAGTTAATATCTCAGAATTCGGACTTAATTCCATTTTATAACTCAGAATTCGGACTTTAAAACTCGCAATTCTGACTTTATAACTTGCAATTCCCAATTGCTAGTTTATATCCCACAATATTGACTTTATAATTCGAAATTCTGAGAAAAGTCTGAATTTACTGAAAAAAGTCGCAATTACCTCTTTTTTTTTTTTTTGTGGAGGAAACCAGCTTTCATACTCTTCTCTCTACTCCTTTCATCCACTTCCTCTCATTCTGGGTGTTTGGACAGAACAGCATCTCTTTTTTTTTTTTGTTAGAACAAGCCCACATGTGATTTAGCTGCTCTTTAGCCACGGCACAGAACGCGAGCTGGAGTCTGAATCTCGCGGGGTGAATCCTTTAGACAGCATTTCCCCTATTTTTATAAGTTATTGTCAGAGTGAAGAGCAGGGCCATCCATTCCCATCTAGCGTGGGTAGAGAGCCAGCACATAGATAGCTGTCTGCTCGGACTGTAATATAGATAGCTTGGACGCAATCTATCATGGGTAGCTTTGGAGGACTGCACAAAATTCTTGCTGTTCCAGCATCAGAAGCTGAACATTTGGGCTGAGCTTCGTGCCTCTGGTTCATGTTTGATCACCACAGCTGCTGTGGGCCACTGACTTTGTTCTGACGGCACCCGTACCGAACCTCCCATGGAACAGAGGATAGCGATAGTGATAGCTGAGTTTTCTTGAACCATAAATCAAGCGAGAACTGTTTCTTTTCTTTTTCTTTTGTGGCCCTGCATCCTCTCACAGGATGTTTTCTCTTTGTAGTTCAAGACCTCAAGAGCTTTGCACTACTGTATATCATTGACATAAGGTCGCACCATACAAGCATAAAAATAAATAAAGAGCCATGCTATATTCACCGTGCTAAGGGTGTAATAGACTTTCATGTCTCAAGGTAGATTTATACGAAGGCCACATTAAAATTGTCTTGGACATTTGCCTTTATTTATTTCTGCTACTTTTCAGATCGTTTTACCCCTGATTTCCAATTTTGTTTTTAAATATTGCAATATACCGATTAAAAGGTAAAGGTTTGTAAGATTTTTGAAAATGTTTTTGAAAGAAGTATCTTTTGCTCACCAAGGCTGTATTTATACAGCAAAAACTGTAATATTGTGAAATAATATTACAATTTAAAATAACTGTTTTCTAAGTTAATACAATTTAAAATGTATTTTTTTCCTGTGATGTCAAAGCTGAATTTTCAGCATCATTACTCCAGCCTTTAGTATCACATGATCCTTCAGAAATCCTATATATTGGAACAAGGATAAGACAATAATTATTATTATAAATAAAGTATTATAATTATTTTATTATTTTAAAAGTAGAATAATCTGCACAAGCCAAACATATTAAAAAAGCCCTATGTTGGGGATATTATCAATAATTACCTGTCCCTTCTCAATCCATACAGTATACAGTATATACTGTATGGATTGAGAAGGCACAGACAAATGTTATACATAAAGTTATGCTTGGTTACCAAGGAGACAGCAGTGTCAGTGAAGAACATCTTGAGATTAAATATGATAAATGTGAGGTGTGAAGACAACAAAGGAAAAACAAGCTAAATATCACTTGTGAACAGAATATTTTTTACAATGTCATTTTTAATCGAGCTGTAATTTTGACAAACTGCAAAAGTGTGAATTTTTTTATAATTTTTTTATGACACAATAGACCATTAGCTATGAAATCTATCTTGGCAAGACAAAAATGTCATTTCCACCACAAAATGAATGGTGACTTTGTGGAAAGGAAAAAGACAGAGCTCTTCTCTGACACGTATTTGTCTTCTGTTAGTACACAAGGTTAGTGAGAATGTGAAAAGTATGTTTTTAGGGAGTCATTTTCACAGGCTCGAAATTCCCCACTGTTGAAGAAACCCTTGCACGCTATGTGTAGTGAACAGTTCTGGAACAGATGGACTGTCTCAGAGCAAAAGTCTCATCATGTTTCATCACATTGTCCAAAGAGCTCTGTATTTTAGAGTACTCTTCACTCTTCAAACATCACAGCTGCCTTGATCACAGCTTTCACCAGCACCTCTTGTGGACGTGTTTGATGAGCCGGCTGACGTTTGTGGGTCGAGCTCCGTGATTTCCTCCCCTGACCTCAGCTGGGCTCACGATAAACTCACAAACGGATCTGTATTACAAACCTTTTTAATCTTTCAAATGTATGCTAAAGCTCATGGATGATGCATAAAGACACGTGTCCCTGTGTAGACGGTCTGGAAAAGTCAATCAAAATTCGACATTTTAATATAACAGCTCTCAATGCTTTTACTTGTTTGTGCATGCGATTTAAATTTGAGGGAAAGAGTGTTCAAATTAAATAACAACCTCTATTAAAATAGTTCTAATCATCCATGTAAGTGGTATTTGCTATATGTGAATGACTATTCGCATCATTTCGCTTATGTCTGTTTACTGATGGAAAGCAAAATACCATGAATCCCACACTGATGCATCCCTATTTGAATAGTTATTTTTGATTTTTAAAAATGTTCTCCCCCTCTCTTTCTCTGACTCACTGTTGCTGTGGAAACATGCTGTTACAGAAGTGATGCTAAAGGATTCATTAGGTCTGCAGAGAGTTTGTGATTATTCTATTGAACAATTGAGACTCAATCAGTGTAGCCTGATATAGTTTACTGTCTCTAATGGCAACGTCTCTCTCTGACAGCATAGACGTGTTCTCTCCGATACCGAAGTATATTGCCTGTTTCCCTAAAGATATTTTGTCATCTCTGCTGAAAAGGGCAGTATAAACCAGCTTGAATTCCTTGTGGTTAGTTCTGTGCCGATACTGCTCGAGTTGGTTAACTTAACTTGTGGAAGTTACTGTAAGCTAATTAACATACATAATGGGGGAACCAGCAACCCCACGATATATGCTAGTGACCATACGGGTCTTTTCAGCTGAGAAAATGATGATTACAGCTTTTTGTGCTCAAAGGTACAAAGGTATCTTCCTGGTGTTAAAGGGACAGTTCACTCAAAAATTAAATCATTTAATCACCCTCATGTTGTTCCAAACCTGTATGACTTTCTTTCTTACATGAATCACAAAAGAGGATAAAAAATAATTTTGGAACCCATTGATTTTCATTGTATGGCCAAAAATAAATAAATAAAAATAAAACCCTGAGATGTATTTAAAAGAATATAATTTAATCAAATTTAAAATTGTAATATTACCGCAAAATTATTTCAATGCTACTTGCATTATTAAGCATTGAAATAGCCTTTATTTATTTGTGCATGTGATTCAAAATCTAGTGAAAGAGTGTTAAAGTCCCCCTGTGGTGAAAATCAAGCTTTTGATGTTGTTTATATGTCTATGTGGTGTTTTTAATATGCTTTAAGACAAACCTTGTGCAAATTCATCAGTCAACACCATTGCTGTTTATTTTCTCCTTAAAACTGCAGTGAACCAAAGACAGTCTAATAAACGCGGTTTGAAATCGCTGGTGTTTCTGACGTCACAAACTACCTTGTAACCAATCGCGTCAAGGAGTGGATCTCCGAGCTGGTGTGAGTGAGTGGAGGCGGGGCTAATTTGCATTTTCATAGAACCGCGTATACTACATGAGGCAAGGGTGTAGAGTTACATTCAAGCTACATTCTAGAGAGCATTTGATTGGACAGCAAATCTGATGAGAAGCTGAAGTGCAGAGTGATGTCATCAAAATCATTCATCCATATTAGAGGAAGTGAGAGACTACGTTTTTGAATGCTTATCTTCTAAATGTGGATTTTGGAGCACACTAGCTTATAGATATAACATATTCATACTAAAATCATTGGAACTTTAATTTGTATGCTTACTTGTTTGTTAATTAACTCATTTCTAGACAAAATAATGATTGAGAAACTAATATGAGATCAGTATGATAAAGTAAAGGAATACTTCACCCATAAATGAAAATGCGCAATGACATCAATTTTTCATGACCCTGTGTTAAAGGTATTATATTTGTTTAGAGAGCTAGGAGAGGTTATGATTTGCAGTGAGCAATGTCTCAAATTACAGTCTGAGCTTCACACAAAGCTATCAAAACACTTCAGAAGACTTAGAATATATAGCTACTTTTATGCTGCTTTTTTTCTTTCTTTCATTTTAGAGCTTTACAGCACTCGTAATTATATGGCTAAAAGCAGAAATGCTGGTATTATTCCAAAACATTTTCACCTTTTCTGTTCCACAGAAGAAGAAAAGTCATATGGGTTTGGAACTACATGATTTAAAAAATGATTTCAGAACATTACTTCTTTTACAATCGCTTGGAACTTCCATGCCAGGGCTGAAGTTGAGCATTTAGATAATTCCTTATTTATCATCCCTACACAGAGTCGCACTTGTAACATCTTCAAATGCGGTTCCAGTGTGGCATTGTGTCAGAGAAATAAAAAAACATATTGCTTGAGGACAAGCCCTTGCCACCCACACTAACAATGTTTTTGTGACTTATGTTGTAGTGTGACATTGCTGTAATTTATACAGTAGTACTGTGGGCATGGACAGTGCTTTGAATGTGTGGGTTTTTTTCCCCTTTCTTTTAAGTTGTACTATAGAATGCAAAAAGGGAGCGGGGAAATGCTCTAGGCCCACCTGGGTCAAGGGCAGAGCCATAAACATATGTATGAACAAATATGGCTCTTGCAGCCACAGGCCTGAATTCTTCCATAACTGCGTTATATAGTCAGTGTAGCTCTTAAAACACACAGCCAGTGACCGTTCACCTCAGACCTTTGCTTCTCACTGTTGTAACATCAGGGTTTCTCTTCTTAGGGTGAATTAGAAGTTGTGCTGTCTTTTTGTCCACTCACATGAATCAAGTAATTCCCAATTAGCAATGGAAGCATGGCTGTGTCTTATTGCTTGTACTATGAAACATGTATTGAAAACAAGACTGCAACTAAACGTAAAAGCAAATGTTTTATACATGGATTGAGATAAGCTAAAATAGTTTCAAAAAGCAACTGGGGTAATGATTAGGCTCACGGTGAGGCTTTTCGAATCAGGACACTTTGTTTGTTTCTGACGAAGCACTTTAAATGAACTAATTGATTATGATAAGAACAAAGACAAATTAACAATATTGTTGTGCCGAAGAGTAATTAATCCAAAACCAGCTCAGCATACAATTGCAAGATAATTCATCTTTTTGATATTCTGCAAGATGTATCAGCACATAATTCCTTTACTAATTCTGGTTCTTAACTAACTAATTATTCCAAAAGCCTGGATCTGTTGCAGGCACTGTGGATCAATCTAGCATGTCCATGACACCCCCCCCTTCCCTCGCCACCCCCCTTCCTTCCTCTGTGGCTTTCCAATGGCTTACACATTTTCCTTTCTCTTTTTGTTTTATCCTTTCTTTTTTGTTTGTTTTCGGGAAAGGTTGTGGGAGGGGAGGAGGTTTAATTCAACGTCTTGTTAAAAATCCAATGTAAGTTGATTTTGCATGTGTTTCTCTGTGTCATAGCTGTGCTTCTAAGCTCAATTAATACTCCCAGCTCACCACTGATAAACCGTTCTGTGCACTGTTCTCTGCTTTCCTCGAAAGGCTAAAGATAAACGACAAGAATGACGAGTTAAATAAAGTTGTCCATGTGTGATATATACTTTTATTTTGTTTTAAAGCCATGTACTTGCGAGCCACCTCTACGTTCCAGAACTGTGACAAGCTCTTTTTTTCCCCCTTTTCTCTGTCTCTTTCTGAAGATTTGTACCAAAGCCTAGTTTTCATGAACCTCTATTCTGTCCCTAGAATATGGAATGATCGGAGAACATACTGTAAAAAGTCAGCGGCCAAGATCAGTACATGACACAAAGGGCCTACAGGAGCGAGATGAATCTGCTAAATTTATGGCACAAACTGGTAATACAATAGTTATGCTTCTTTCCTTTCCTATGTAAACTAAACTTAATTTTCATCTTAAGTCACTTGCATGCTATCTTCTGTACTGCACCTTTAAGTGACAATGTTTATTTATCATATTTATTTTCTGTCCCTCTTCCACGTTGAGAAAAACAGAATTGGCCATTTTTGCATACTGACGAAGATGCCCAATTGGAATTTCTGGTTTCTATTTGTTTTGACAGTTTTTATGACTTTAACCACTAAAATCAGTAAAAATAATCCAGACTTGTTTAAACAGAGATTAATTAAATGATGGTTAACATTTAACAGTAAGCAAATGTGGTTATACAGCTGTTTAGAGCCGACATAACCCTTATATATCACCTTTTAAAGTGCCAAAGAAAACAAACAATACTTGTAGAAACTTGAAAATGTTTCTCTTTCTTTCCTTTGCTTTAATTTCCCTGATTTTCATTGAATTTGTTTTCCTGCATGTTCCCTAGACGATAATGGGGAGGGACGTTAAGCAGCCATCTTATTTTGTTTTGCACCTTTTTGTATATTTGTGACATTTGTGTAGCACTTAATATCATTTAAGTTGCAAATCATTGTGCATACTTAACCTTAACAACCTTGTTTCCATTCCAATCCAGTCTTTTCACGTGTTTTGTTGATTTATTTCCATTTATAAATGAAAATCTGAACAGAATGCCATTCATCCTACATTTGGTTTCTCATTTTCAGATTGTCTGAGTTGTTGTACCACTTCATCCAGAGTTGATCCACCTCTCAATCTAATCTAATCTCTGAGAATGGCAGAGGAAATTGCTCATATGCGCCCAAGGGCATGCCAGGAGATTCTCTGGAAGTTAGAACAAACAAACCAATCTTGAGTGTACTAGCAACTAAAAAATAAGTTGCATACATTTTGAGCATATGATCTCAAATTCTTTATGGTCAATATGCTTATTAGACTTTAACTGTTCATCGTTTCTCAAACCAATAAAATAGTTTATTGTATCCATTATTTGCTGGGCAAAATTAAAACGTTAAATGTTTAAGTTCAACATTTTCCTTCTCATGCAATCCCTTTATTCAGCATTACATGGCAATTAAATCATTATCTTGTGGATATTGATAACTTGTGCTTTTAGAGAGACAATTTTCTTGCTTATTAAATGTTTGGCAGTGTCAAAATTTCTCTGGAAATCAAATGTCTTATTGGTGTTTGGTCTGGCCATGCAATTGCTCATTGGGAATTACAGCCGATCCAGAGTGCAGTATTTAGTGAACACATATAAAGCGCAAAGCTAATCTCTATGTGTTTGCCAGCTTTTAAACCAACAATTATGTAAACTTTATTTCGCAATCATGCATTAACGCCAGCAAACAATGCCAATGATTGAATTGACATTACAGTTGATAAATCGTAATGTTTCCCAGCTCAGGACCGTAATCAAACGGAACTTCTAACAGCCTTGATTGTTTGGATTCGACATGGAAAGTTCTTCCATCAAGTGAATCTCAAATGTGACCAACGCTACTGAAAATTGCTGTGATCTGCTGAATATGCTGGGGGAAATGAACCCCGTACCCTTCTTTCTCGACAATCTCCAATTCTAATTGATTTCGCTTCAAAGAGACAAGAAGCTTTAGCAAAAAATCCAGAAGATCTGAGATCTAAAAAAAAGTGAAGACTGAGGGCCAGAGGTCTGTTCTTCTGTGCAACCGTAGTTAGTGGGAAACTAACTCTCATCAAAGATCATTCTCTAACTTTTAGAAGCCATGTTGCATGCATTCTGCATAGTTTATCATATTTTATATATTTCATCTATTAGTTTCGTTTGCCTTTTTCCTTTCAGTTTACTTCATCTAATTGATTGCATGCATGATTTTAAAATATAAATGACGTTAGTATTTTTCTGGATGCTAATATAGTAAAAGCTCCTATTATGATATTTATTTTGTGGCCACACGGTAAATTCAATATGATCCTGCTTTGAATATGCATAGATGTATCAGTTAATCATAAATGCTTTCAATTAGGATTTTAAAGGTTTTGTCATTGTCAACTGTCAATGTAATATTTGAATATATTTGTAAATTGTATTATGTTTAATGCCATTATCATAAATGGGCCATTCTTATAACCACCAGGACAAGTTTGCTCATTTGTGCTCCTGGAAATCTTCCTTCATGCAGAGTTTAGCTGTGTCCGAAACCAAAGGCAGATGTCTTGCTTCCCGGTCAGTCAATGATTTAACAGACTGAATGAAGGTTTAGGACTGAGCCGTAATGCCATGTCTAATGATCTAGAACAAATTCAAGTGAGCTTAGAGATAACCTAATGAATATTTAATGCTCATTTCTGAAAGTTTAAACTATATCATAAGTTATAAATTATATTTATGAGCTAAATTTCAATTGCTCCGTCAGACACCATTTGTATTCTATTAACCAACCGCACACAGAGGATTGTGAGAAATAATTAAAGAGATAGTTCTCCCAAAAAGTCATCATTTATTACCTTCGTGTCATTCCAAACCTGAATGACTTTCTTCTACGGAACACAAAAGAAGAAATGTTGAGAAATGTCTGTTTTTGTCCATACAGTGAAAGTCATTTTCATTTAATGGACTGAAACATTCTTCAAAATACAAGAAAACCATACAAGTTTGGAATGAAACAAGGGTGTGTAAAAAAGGATGACAGAATTGATTTTTTGGGGTGACCTATCAATCCCTTTAAGATCATGCCATCTCTAGTCAAAATAAGACCAGATGTAGTTTTCTTAGCAATTTTCCGGTTTTGGACACAGCCTAGTTGTAAATCTAATCAAACACACCCTGAGCAACTTATCGAGGTCTTCAGGGATCTAAATAGATATGTGTGTTTGAGCTAAACTCTGCAGAAAAGTAGATCTCTAGTAGCAAAAGATCTCTTCTCCGGAACAACTAAGCCCTGAAAGTCATTCAGGCAGGATCATATCCAATATAGAGAAATGATGCTCCTTTTGAGCTCATTCCACTTTCCCTTAGAGCCTTTAAGATTTACTGTGGCTTC
Organism: Rhinichthys klamathensis goyatoka; assembly: GCF_029890125.1. Classification (NCBI taxonomy): domain Eukaryota; kingdom Metazoa; phylum Chordata; class Actinopteri; order Cypriniformes; family Leuciscidae; genus Rhinichthys; species Rhinichthys klamathensis. The sequence goes on along the minus strand of NW_026606652.1, from coordinate 292,386 downwards.
TTAGTGTGTATCTTAGTGAGGCCCCTCCTGCTCCTACTGGCTCCACCCCCTCAGGGTGTCACATGACCATTTTACTGCTTTTAACTGGTGTCACCCTTCTCCTACAGGTGACCCTGGTGCTGAGGAGTGGTCCCAGTGGAGCTCTTGCTCAGTTACATGCGGTCAAGGGTCGCAGGTGCGAACAAGAACATGTGTCTCACCTTACGGATCACACTGCAGCGGCCCTTTAAGAGAATCCAGGGTGTGCAATAACACTGCCCCCTGCCCAGGTAGTGCTAGCCACAGACACTGGACTGTCCTTCAGAATCTATATCTTTCATCTTCAGGGCGGAAAATTGCTGTCATTTTTTTTATTTATTCAATTATTTGCTGTCATTGCTTCATGGTATGTTTTATGTCCAATGTATTATTCTTATTTTCATAATTAGTAGGTATTTTTCTTTGTGTCTGCTATGATTTTTTTTTTTTCACTTGTGTTTTCAATAATTCATCTTGCCCTTTGTTTTGTTTTGTTTTATGTTGCTTTATCAAATTTCTCATTCATTTGTCACTCTTTTCATGTTTCTCTTCTCATTGTATGACTTAGCCAAGCTTTTTATATAATTCCAGCACCAACCTTGTTCAAACACAAAGTGAAACTTGTCAGAAGAGTGTTTTGTTTGTTGGTGCATGCAGATGAAAAATGTCGAAGAAAGAGGGAAAGGACTAATCTATCCCCCTGTGGCCAGAAAAAGCGTTTTGAATTACCCTCTTGTTTAAACTCTTTAATTACTGGAAGTATCGACCTTTAATTTATCATTTTCGGAGGTGCTATCTTAATGGAGTTAGGCTCAACGATACTACAGCGCCATTGAACAGGCTGTCAGCAGCTAACTGGATTTTTATTTAGAGTAAAAGTGCGTGAAAAGATGCTTGGTTTTTTTCCCCCCCTTCATCACAAGCTCTGAAAATGCAGTTCAGCTCTTTTAGGACTTTTGGTATTGATAAATTAATGCTGTTTACACGTTACCTCAGCAGCATTGAACTTATGTCACAAGCTAACTGGATTTTTATTTTAAGTAAAAGGGCATGAAAAGAGACTTGTTTTGTTTACACCATTAGCTATCAAAATGGCAATTCAGCTCTTTTAATGCTTTTTATTTGGCCAAATCAATGTGGTTTACACAGTATTATTGTTATGCAGCTTTAACCCTTAACTCTACGTTGTGAGGACCAAATGTCCCCAAAATGATTTTTTTTTATCCTTTGAATTTTTTGATTTTTGAAAATGTAAAAATGCAGACAGTTTTCTATGGTGGTTGTGTTAGGGGATAGAATATACAGTTTGTACAAAATCATTATGTCCCCATAAAACATGCAAACCCAACATTTGTGTGTGTGCGTGCGTGTGGGAATTGTTACTGATAGTGAAATCATCTTCAGCTTTGATAATTTGGTTTTTAAGATAAACAGCAATATTTGACCATAGTATATGAAATTTCACTTTATGCTCACGGTCAAGGGGAGGATTTATAAATGCTGCTAATTAACTTTCCTGCACATAAATGTAAGCATCATTAATGGAGCTGCCTCGCATGCAAGATTAAAGATAATTCTCACACTTGCTGTTGAGTGCAGAATTTCTCAAAGCATCTACATTTTTTTTAAAACATCTCAGATAAGTCTGGTGTTGGAAAAGGCTCGAAGGCACATATAAAAGACATAAGGCCTTTATATTGGAAATAAGACCAACATGTCTCTTGAATGCTCAAATAAATTCATTTATTCTCCCTTTGGAATAGCTTGGACAGCAGCCTAATTGAGCACATCATTGCTCTTCTTTTGAGGTCAACCCTTTTTTCGCCTCATACTGTGTTATGCGGCAAAATAAAAGCATGTTTGCAATAAGTTATGCTCTAGCACACGATACTTTCATACTACAGTATGTGCTTCATAGTTTGAGAAAGTTCATATAGTTGGCCATATATAGAAACTCAATCCGAGTTCCCCTCTGGACATCCTTTGACACAAATCAAACAGTGCATTGGTTCTTTGAGATGTCAAAAGTTTTCTGTTATATTGTTGAAGACAAATGTCATGTTTTATTCTAGTCCAGTGGTTCTCACCTGGTTTTTGCTTCAGAACCTTGATTTTACATTGAACATCAAGTGGTGACATAACAGACATAAAACTGAACAAAATGTCCTTAAAAAAAACATTTGTATATATTAATATATAACAACTTATATAGGATATGTAGGAAAATTGGCTACATTTAATCTTAAGTTTTGTTTTTATTTTTCAATGATAAGAGGATGTCAGATAAGTTAATAACTTACACTATGGGTCTGTAAGATTTTTTAACGTATTGAAAGATGTCTCTTATCCTCAGCAAGGCTGTATTTCATTCTAATATGCTGATTTGGTCCTCATATAACATATCGTCGTATTATCAATTTTAAAAAGAAAGTTAGAATGTTCAAAAGAACAGCATTTATTTCAAATGGATTTTTTTTTGTAACAATGTAAAATCTTTTACTGTCACTTTTGGTCGTCAAATAAAAATCTTTTCAACGGTAGTGTAGCAAGCTTCAAGATAGTTTGCATAGAAATAATTTTGAATTGGACAGACTTTATAGACAACAAACATACTTTTTTTATAAGCCTATTTATTTTGCTGTTCCAACTATGCACAATTTAAGGGATAGTTAGGGCCCGAGCACCAATGGTGTGAGGACCCTATTGGAATGGCTGCATTTATTATTGCATTTTATAATTCTATTATTTGCTTTCATTTAACCTTTTCTGTTTCACAACCCATCCGTTTAAAACAACTTGTTGAGTCCATCTGTATACCTTTAAATACAAGTCAAAAGAACAACATCACCAAACTCCTTATAGATGGCAGCCCAACAGCAAATAAATAAAAATGGTTCTGTTAATGGCAAAGTCATTGAGCTGGTTTTCGTGAAGGCCGGCTTTCCATGAGTGCTTCAACGAGAGTTTGTTTTTAATTAATGCTCTTTGAGTGGGACTGGAGTTTTCATTATACAGTAAGAGCATTAGAGAGGGGGATTTGACGTTTGGAGGGGAAACGGTGCCCAGCGGTCTTGACACTGATGACTGGATTAAGCCCCAGTAAGTGCACGAGCAGAACGCACACCTGGGACTTTGATAAGTACGCTAAGAGAACTGAGACGAATGCAGCACGGCTGCGGCAGCCCTCCCGGCGCGTCTTTCATCACGCAAAAGACAAAAGAATGTCATCAGCCATGGTGCTCGGGATGGGGGTAGAGTGGTTTGGGATTGGGAAAGGTAAATTGTAAAGAAACGGGGAAATGATGCAGTTGTTTTGATTCATTGCGGCTGTGTAACAGCTGTTGACAAACAGGCTCGCTGAGCAGCCGTAGAGTCGGTGCTGGAGGTGTTTCACTGCTGCATTTGAATGAGGCTGTGTGTGGGTGAGTGTGAGTGTGAGTGTGTGTGTGTCTTAACTCTTGTCCTCTGTTGGCAGTGCACGGTGTGTGGGAAGAGTGGTCTCCGTGGAGCCTCTGCTCTTTCACCTGTGGACGAGGTCATCGCACCCGCACTCGGATGTGCACCCCGCCCCAGCATGGAGGAAGAGCGTGCGATGGACCCGAGACCCAAAGCAAACTCTGCAACATTGCCCTCTGCCCAGGTCTGTCTGCTTTAGATGCACTGCCTTCTCCATTCTTCATGTCTTTACTTGCCTCTTCTTGCATCATCTTGTCTCATTCTGGCCCTGTGTACATCTGGTATTAAGATTCGTCTTTGTCGATCGGATCACAAGTGGACCCTAAATAGCTACAGGTGTAAACGGGGACTAAAATGTTTTGAGTTTGTCCACTTTCGACCACTTCCAGAGGGAGTCGAAAACGCATTTGACCGGATTGCTTTCACAGTGTAAATGCTCATATGGTTGAATGCATTCGAACAGCCACAATATACCACCTGCTCTCCACCTACTGACCTTAAACTTTGTCGGCTGACGACCCAAGTTTGGTTTGAAGATGAAAAATGTACCAAGCGCAATGTTCTCTCACCATTCCTGATTTCTAACATGTGTTTGGCGTGATCTTTCCGCTGTCAGTGCAGAAACGAAAGCTGCTGCTCTCTGTATGTTTCTCCGTTGTCTCCGGTCGCGTTCATACTGTATGCAAATAGTGTGATTTTAATTTCATCCATTAGATAGAAAGATCTGGAAAAAAGCCCATACATTTACCCACCCATAGCCCCTCCACTCAAAGAAATCAGGACAGACGTGGTCGAAAGTGGACAAAAGAGACAGATTGAAACACCTCCTCTCCTCTCCCTTCTCTTGTCTCATCTGTTCCCTTCCCTTCTACTTGTCCTTCATTTTCTTTCCTCACCTCACATCTTTTCTCTTTCTGTCTTATCTATCTCTTTTCTCACCTTGTTCATTCTCCTTTTGTCTTCTCTTCTTTTCTCCTCTCGACTCGCCCCTCTTATCATCTCTACTGAGTCATTCTCTCTATTTTCCGAATCTGATGCCTCAGTGTTCCCCTGAGCCTCTTGCTTTTCTAGCCGTTCTCTAACCGTAATCAATTTTGTTGTAAATTGAAGACCACTCCACTAATTTGGATGCGGTTGTGAGCCATCGTCCTCTGAGAATGATTTGGTGGAATTAGGCCTGACATGGAAGCCCCTCAATGTTTGATCCCGTCTATAAAGAATCAAAGCTCATCTCGCATAGAGGTGGCTCCTGGGAGTAAGCAGCAGCTGCCAGCGGTGGAACATTACAGGATCAATTACGGAATAGTTTATTACATGGGACAAAATGGATGCGCTCACAAGGCTTCTTGGCATGTGGAATGCAGCAACGTGTGGTATGCAGCAACGTGTGGCGTGCAATAAAACCCACAAGGCTGAGAGAAACACTGTTTCATGCTCACCCTAGAATAGAGCTGAAGAAAAATCACTTAAGCACAATCGCCTGTGAATGATAGCCTCTTTAAATATGCTGAGTTCTATTCACTGTAGATGGGTAAGTACTGTAACAGATTGTCCAATCTTGGTCAGCTTTGTTTGTCTCGTGCTTTAAAAGTCTCGTCCCATTCAGCAAAAAAAGAGGTAATTAGCCCCTCTTTACACCTCTGTGTTGTGTTTTGTAGCGTCAGCTCACCCGTAGCTTGTGCTGTTGCCAAATTCTGGCTTGCATATTTTGGTCTGAGGCTTTTAAAGTTGACCTCAGAGCTCACGTGTGAGGAAAAACTAATTTCTTCTAGATTGAGAGGAACGCATCACAAGACCAGAATATTCAGTATAAGAGTAGCTTTTACTGGGTCATGTTGGCTAGTTAGCAAGCTATCTAAGGCACTCAGGCAGTATTATTACCTCTTTCTCCGGGGCTAATGGGGTTATTCAGGCTGACAGTAGCCTCGATTCCAGATGTATGCTAGTTTCTCTCTCTCTCTCTCTCTCTCTCTCTCTCTCTCTCTCTCTCCTCTCTCTCTCTCTTCTCTCTCTCTCTCTCTCTCTCTCTCTCTCTCTCTCTCTCTCTCTCTCTCTCTCTCTCTCTCTCTCTCTCTCTCTCTCTCTCTCTCTCTCTCTCTCTCTCTCTCTCTCTCTCTCTCCCTCCCTCCCTCCCTCCCTCCCTCCCTCCTATATCATTTCTGCCCTGATCCTGATTACATTCTAATTGAAGCAATTATGTTCAAAAAATTGCACATTTTTTCAAAACAGCAAAAATCATATAAAAGTAAACAGTGAAATGTGTAATTTGTGTTCCAAACATAATTTCAAATATAACTAGATTATTTATATTATAAGATATACAACTAGATATTTATCTTATAGAGAAAACATGAATAGCTTAGATAAATTGTGCAAAAGCTTCCCACCATTGTTGTTTGTGGCCTTGGCTTGGGCATTGCTATGTGATTGCTAAAGCCTAGTTCACACTACATGATTTTAAGCCCGATTTGCAAATCGTTGACCTCGCCGACAGGTCAGGGTGTTATCGCGTGCAAATCGCGGGGGATTAGCGGGCGATGAACGCTCGCCAATCTGTTAGTATGAAAGAGCCAACAACGCTTCAAAGACGCTCGCAGACGCATCGCCGAGCCCAGAAAAATATCTAGCATGCTAGATATCCAGAGCTGTCGCACGACTCAAACTCACGTGATGTCATGAGCTACAGCCTATCAGAGCAAGGCATGTTCGCGTGTTGTGTTCTTCTTCGTCTTCTTCGCTGGGTATTGGCGCGCGTGCTGTTTCGCGTCATTTCCGGTTCGTTTTATCGCGTGATTTTTCGTGACAAAACGTGGTTTGTAGACAAGATAGAATCGTTGGGTGACAGAGTTGTTGTCAACTCGTGTAGTGCGTTACCTCCTGTTGCGGATCAATCACGTTGTGTCGTGTGGTGTGAACTAGCTCAACAACTTGAACACTCCTGATTTCACAGAGAGCAAGTCATGTAGTGTGAACCGCACAGTTTAGCCCGACGTCTTAAAACCATGTAGTGTGAACTAGGCTTACGGTGTTTATTCTGAGTTGGTGTGTGTCAAAAAAAGTCCCTCTATGGGTTTTGTTTTGCCCGTTGTCCAAAATCATAAGTACCATTGCATAGAAAAGTAATTGCACCCCTCTCTTTGACTTTTTGAAATGCAATACTAACATACTCAAGAAAACAGCACTAATGTTTTCAAGCAATTTGTGGACAGGGCAGAAGCTTTCATTCAAAGCCACTTGCATTGCATGGTATAGATTTTATTAGTCGATGCATTCCCTGGGAATCAAACCCATGACCTCAGTGTTGCAAGCATATAGTGTTATGTCGTGCCCAGTAGAACCCGGCAAACAGATTGCAGTTCCATTTGGCACCACTAGTGGCACCGAAATTACACACTTCACCTTATTTTAGGACATAAATGTGGCAGGTTATTTCGGCTTAGTCAGAAGATGCTGAACTTAAATGTTCCAAAGCAAGCTTAAATAAACTTACTTCTCTCTTCTCTCTGCCATATTTTCTCTTCTCTGTTTGGGATGCTGTTTTTTGCGATCTGCATGGGCGCCCACAGTGGACGGACAGTGGCAGGAGTGGAGTGCATGGAGCGATTGCTCAGTGACCTGTGCCAACGGGACGCAGCAGAGGAAGAGGCAGTGCTCAGCGGCTGCTCATGGGGGATCTGAGTGCAGAGGACATTGGGCGGAGAGCAGAGAATGCTCCAATCCTGAGTGTACAGGTACGACTGAGGTTTCTTCTTAATTTTCATTCATTCAAAGGGAAATCTATGTTCTTTCAGTATCCAATGCAAGGTCTTTTAGGAGTAGGGCTGTTTTAATGACTCCATGAAGTATCTGATGAACATCTTTATTATTGTTTATTGAAACAGGAAGTTGGATTGAGTCAAATCAAAGGACTTGTCGGTTCAATGCACAACCATGAGGATTGTATTTTATTTTTTTTTATATCATAAATACACATTTTGTTTTGAGTCACACCATTCAAAAGCATCAAAATGCATTTTAATTCAGAAATTGAAAACATGCTCATCACAGAAGATTCAAAGCATTGTAGTAATGATTTTTCCCCCAAATTAAAATATGTACAGTATACAAAATATGTACAGTATACATCAGTGAAAAGATTGGATTCCAAAAGATTGGAATATTTAATTTTTTTTATGTTTTTGAAAGAAGTATCTTATGCTCACACAAAACGATTTCTATTTCAAACAACTTTCTATTAATCAAATAATGTATCACGGTTATTAAGCAGCAAAACCCACTTTCAACATTATTAATAATTTCATAAGTAATCATATTTCAGTACCAACAATAATTTATAAGAATTGAGCTCCAAATCCACTAAATAGAATGATTTGATCATTTCCGAAGGATCATGTGACACTGAAGACTGGAGAAATGAGACTGAAAATCCAGCTTTGCCAACACAAGAATAAATTATATTTAAAAATATATTATTCAGATAGAAACCAGTTATTTTAAATAGTAATAATATTTCACAATATTTTTTTGTCAAATAAATGCAGCCTTGGTGAGCAGATTGAAGAGTCTTCTTTCAAATACATTTGAAACATTTTTCCCAAATTATTCCGAACCTTTGACAGGTAGTGTATGGAATTGCGTCATCAATATTTTTGTTTCATTTTACTGAAGAGAAAGATTGTACATTCTTAAAGGCACACTGTGGAACTTTTCAACCTTTATAATATATTACCAAAACCCATTGAGATGGTACATCGACTTACAATAGGTTGAATGACAGGTCTGCCGAAGCCTGAAGGTGTCTGTATCGCTTTTCCTAGCACTATGTAACTTCGGGTTTCGGGTAGGAACCCGAGCACAAAAAGAACTACAAAATTCGACCGCTTTACGGCATACGTCACTTCCCCCACCACCCCAACTTCCTCTAACGTGAGAGCTCAACTCGCGGATTGCCGGCGTCTGTATGTTGTCGTCATGGCTGAATCAACAGCTACTCGGAAGAAAGCGAAGAAAGCAAAGATTTTGTCAGAGGAGACCAAAAAAAGAAAAAGGGAGAGTTTAAAATAAACATCGGCATAAAAGTGTAGCCTATATATAATGTAATATTTACTGCGAATTCGTGTAACAAAACTGATATAAGTCACAACATACTGCCGTATACAAATGTAAATGTTTTTTTTTCCTTTCAGCTCATATATGTTTGTATTTGTGTAAAAGGAAAAACAAACTGAAGACTACAAATAACGGAAATATGTAGTGAGTTATATCAGTTTTGTTACACGATTTCCCGACTACTTGATTTCATCTCCAACCCATTGCAAAGAGATCCTGAAGACGTTAATTGTTTGCTTCAGGTGTGTTTGATTAGGGTTGGAGATGAACTGTGCAGGACAGACGATCGGCAGGAGCAGGATTGGGCAACCCTTGTCAATGCGACTTACCTGATCAGACATTGTTTTCTGCGTATGCTACTTTTATTCAATTTGTTTTCTTTATAGGATTTATATTATTAATCTTATATTTATATTATTATTTTGGTCAGTAGTGAATCGATTAACTTTCTCCAACATACAAATCAAATGCCGTCTGCACACACATAAAGACACGGGAGGTTGACCGGTTGACTGTTTGTTGACTTTTGCGACAATGCTGCGGCGCTTGTGGGCTCTAGGGGCACTAGACGTGAAAATTACAGGTCGAGCGCACCCTAGTGGCCAAAAATTCCACAGTGTGCCTTTAAATCAGTGTATTTCCTAAAATATGCTCTGTAATCTTAGTCAAGAATTTAAAAACCTTTATTTATATAGCGCTTTTTACAATACATATCGTATCAAAGCAGCTTCACAGTGATAAAATGAAAATAATACAACAAAGTTTGTTTCTAGAAGAAAATTGCGTCAATGTCCACCTTAAGTAAGCCAGATCAATAATATTGTTGAAAATTAAATGTCCCCAACTAAGCAAGCCAAAAGCCAAGGCAACAGTGGCAAGGAACCAAAACTCCATCAGGTGACAGAATGGAGAAAAAAACCTTGGGAGAAACCAGACTCAGTCGGAGGGCCAGTTCTCCTCTGGCCAACGAAGGAACAGTGTATGATTCGGGCAGCATTACAAGTCAGATTGGATCAGAACATTTAGAGTATTTATCCATTTCCATCCGGTAACACTTTGTTTTAAAAACATTGATGTTAGCTAACTATGACATCATTTCAACATTCGGAGACTGTTCTATGTCAGGCATTATCTTAAGTCTGTGTTGATAGACCGTGGGGGTGGGTCTCGCTTGAGAGCGCCCACACAGTGTGCCTGGCAGGTAGTTCTTTAAAACACACAGGGGCCCCTCAGCATGATGCTTGTAAGCTGGAAGACTCGTGCTCTATGTGCTTCATGATAACAGAGAGTCTCAGCGAGTTTGAAGCTGCTGACAGTGTGAGACGCGCTATGTTGTAGCATCAAAGCTAAAATGGAAGATTATTTATTTATCATGTGCATAACCACAGCATGGGATTGGTAAACTATTTTTATGTGTCATTAATATGTATTTTCCAGAGTTTATATATTAAATATATAAACTGCCGTTCAAAAGTTTGGGATCTGTACGATTTTTTTAATGTTTTTTAAAGTCTATAATGCAAGGCTGCATTTATTTGATTTAAAATAATAATAAAAACTGTAAAAAAATATATATATATATTTTTTTAAATAGAATCTTTCTTAACATTATTAAATGTTAAAGAAATGTAAAACTTTTCAACGGTAGTGTATAATGTTACAAAAGCTTTCTCTTTCAGATAAATGCTGTTCTTTTGAACTGTCTATTCATCATAGAATCCTGAAAAAATGTAAATAACTGTTTTAACATTGATAATAATACCGTTTTTTCTGAATTGCTAAAACATTCTCTGAACCAAATTCTCAATAGCCTAAACAAATTTGTCGAATAAATCACTTTTTTCGGTAAAACATTAAACAAGTTCAGGTAGTTGCAAATCTGTTTGCAAATCTCTTTTTGCAAAACTCTGAACACATTCTCACTCACTAAAACACATTTGGCACTGTGATGCACTTCTGTTTCAAAACAGGCAGGCAAACGTTAAACACAACTACAACACAGTTGCCATCGTTTACACACAATGACTCAAAATTGTTCACACTTATTTCTAATGATGTGACCAAACCAACTGTAAATACTACACGTCAGTTCAAAGTGCCAAAACTGACTCAAAATGTTGCACTGAATGTTGATTCCAACAATGGATGGAAACAAAATAAGAGGGACAGGAGGAAGAGAACGTGTTAGAGGTTGTGAACAAGGAGGATGAGGATGAGAAAGAGTAAGGTGTGCAGAATGTTGTCTTGTCAGGGCTGGATCTGGCTTTAGGGTTTTCCCCTTTGCCTGCAGAGATGGCAGTGTCTGTGATGTGAATAAAGTCCTCAGGCTGGAGTGGACCCAACATGAAGACATGATGCTGAAGCAGAATGATTCTCACACTGACCTTGCACAACTCTTTTGAGTGTACTGTAACGTGCTTTCATTGGAACTTTTGTACTGTAACCTTTTTGGATTTTGCAGTTGGGTCACTGTATTTTCACAGTATACAAGTGCTGAATATACAGACATTCGATATGCCTACTATACAATATTCAGTAAAATACTATACTTGCAGTACACACAGTATACAATTTATTCATCTTACTACTGTAAGTTGTCATTACGACGGTATGTTTTTTTTACGTAATTGCAAAATTGTTTACTTTGTTACAATATACTTAGTTTTTATAACTGCGTGCTTTGTGTTCTCCATTTTTTCAAATGAATGATCTGTAGTGTTTATAACATTGACTCACCGTGTGTATGATCTGAAAGCATTGTCTGACTTTGAGTACAGATAAAATGGTTTTGAGGCAATTGTTTGATTTTGCCAGAAGATTCAGAGGTTCTCTGAATGTGGTTTGAAAATGTGTTTAAGGTTTTGAGAAAGTGAGTGATGGATTCAAGAAATGTGTTCTTCTTGCAATTCAGAAAAACTGTAATAATAAACGTTTCTTGAGCAGCAAATCAGCAAATTAGAATGATTTCTGAAGGATCATGTGACACTAAAGACTGGAGTAATCATGCTGAAAATACAGCTTTGCATCACAGCAATACATTACATTTTAAAATACATTCAAATAGAAAACAGTTATTTTAAATTGTAATAATATTTCACAATTTACTGTTTTGTTTTTTGTTTTGTTTTTATCAAATAAATGCAGCCTTGGTGAGCATAAGACTCTTCTTTTAAAAACATAAAAAAATCTTACCGATCCCAAACCTTTGAATAGCAGTGTGTATACGTATATACAGTATATATATACACTCACCGGCCACTTTATTAGGTACACCTGTCCAACTGCTCGTTAACACTTAATTTCTAAGCAGCCAATCACATGGCGGCAACTCAGTGCATTTAGGCATGTAGACATGGTCAAGACAATCTCCTGCAGTTCAAACCAAGCATCAGTATGGGGAAGAAAGTTGATTTGAGTGACTTTGAACGTGGCATGATTGTTGGTGCCAGAAGGGCTGGTCTGAGTATTTCAGAAACTGCTAATCTACTGGGATTTTCACGCACAACCATCTCTAGGGTTTACAGAGAATGGTCCGAAAAAGAAAAAACATCCAGTGAGCGGCAGTTCTGTGGGCGGAAATGCCTTGTTGATGCCAGAGGTCAGAGGAGAATGGCCAGACTGGTTCGAGCTGATAGAAGGGCAACAGTGACTGAAATAACCACTCGTTACAACCGAGGTATGCAGCAAAGCATTTGTGAAGCCACAACACACACAACCTTGAGGCGGATGGGCTACAACAGCAGAAGACTCCACCGGGTACCACTCATCTCCACTACAAATAGGAAAAAGAGGCTACAATTTGCAAGAGCTCACCAAAATTGAACAGTTGAAGACTGGAAAAATGTTGCCTGGTCTGATGAGTCTCGATTTCTGTTGAGACATTCAGATGTTAGAGTCAGAATTTGGCGTAAACAGAATGAGAACATGGAACCATCATGCCTTGTTACCACTGTGCAGGCTGGTGGTGGTGGTGTAATGGTGTGGGGGATGTTTTCCTGGCACACTTTAGGCCCCTTAGTGCCAATTGGGCATCGTTTAAATGCCACGGCCTACCTGAGCATTGTTTCTGACCATGTCCATCCCTTTATGGCCACCATGTACCCATCCTCTGATGGCTACTTCCACCATGTCACAAAGCTCTAATCATTTCAAATTGGTTTCTTGAACATGACAATGAGTTCACTGTACTAAAATGGCCTCCACAGTCACCAGATCTCAACCCAATAGAGCATCTTTGGGATGTGGTGGAACAGGAGATTCGCATCATGGATGTGCAGCCGACAAATCTGCGGCAACTGTGTGATGCCATCATGTCAATATGGACCAAACTCCCTGAGGAATGCTTCCAGCACCTTGTTGAATCTATGCCACGAAGAATTGAGGCAGTTCTGAAGGCAAAAGGGGGTCCAACCCGTTACTAGCATGGGGTACCTAATAAAGTGGCCGGTGAGTGTATATATATATATATACACTCACCGGCCACTTTATTAGGTACACCTGTCCAACTGCTCGTTAACACTTAATTTCTAAGCAGCCAATCACATGGCGGCAACTCAGTGCATTTAGGCATGTAGACATGGTCAAGACAATCTCCTGCAGTTCAAACCGAGCATCAGTATGGGGAAGAAAGTTGATTTGAGTGACTTTGAACGTGGCATGATTGTTGGTGCCAGAAGGGCTGGTCTGAGTATTTCAGAAACTGCTAATCTACTGGGATTTTCACGCACAACCATCTCTAGGGTTTACAGAGAATGGTCCGAAAAAGAAAAAACATCCAGTGAGCGGCAGTTCTGTGGGCGGAAATGCCTTGTTGATGCCAGAGGTCAGAGGAGAATGGCCAGACTGGTTCGAGCTGATAGAAGGGCAACAGTGACCGAAATAACCACTCGTTACAACCGAGGTATGCAGCAAAGCATTTGTGAAGCCACAACACGCACAACCTTGAGGCGGATGGGCTACAACAGCAGAAGACTCCACCGGGTACCACTCATCTCCACTACAAATAGGAAAAAGAGGCTACAATTTGCAAGAGCTCACCAAAATTGAACAGTTGAAGACTGGAAAAATGTTGCCTGGTCTGATGAGTCTCGATTTCTGTTGAGACATTCAGATGTTAGAGTCAGAATTTGGCGTAAACAGAATGAGAACATGGAACCATCATGCCTTGTTACCACTGTGCAGGCTGGTGGTGGTGGTGTAATGGTGTGGGGGATGTTTTCCTGGCACACTTTAGGCCCCTTAGTGCCAATTGGGCATCGTTTAAATGCCACGGCCTACCTGAGCATTGTTTCTGACCATGTCCATCCCTTTATGGCCACCATGTACCCATCCTCTGATGGCTACTTCCACCATGTCACAAAGCTCTAATCATTTCAAATTGGTTTCTTGAACATGACAATGAGTTCACTGTACTAAAATGGCCTCCACAGTCACCAGATCTCAACCCAATAGAGCATCTTTGGGATGTGGTGGAACGGGAGATTCGCATCATGGATGTGCAGCCGACAAATCTGCGGCAACTGTGTGATGCCATCATGTCAATATGGACCAAACTCCCTGAGGAATGCTTCCAGCACCTTGTTGAATCTATGCCACGAAGAATTGAGGCAGTTCTGAAGGCAAAAGGGGGTCCAACCCGTTACTAGCATGGGGTACCTAATAAAGTGGCCGGTGAGTGTATATATATGTTTTATCTATGTATTTATATTGACTTACATTTATAAATTGTTCAATATTCAGAATGTAGCCAACAGTAATGTCGACATCAAAATATTTACTTATACTTATTTATAATGTCTTAATTATAATACTTATATTATTAATGAATTATTATAATATAATTATTGTAATACTTATCTTCCTTGCATATATTTAACCGTGAAGTTGCAGTTGTGATATGGTGTTCAAAATATGAGATATAAAGTCAAAATTACAAGAAAATAAAGTTCACACTTTATATTAGGTGTCTTTAACTACTGTACTTACATAAAAAAATAAGTACAATGTACTTATTGTGTCCATGTTGTGTTGCACTTGTGCTGCTATTGAGGATACCTGTAAGGTTAGGGACAGGTTTGGTGGTACAGTTTGGTTAAGGCAAGGCTCAACAGTGTAATTATGTAATTACAGAAAGTAATTGCATATGTAATTATATGCAGGTATTCTTTAAATGTAAGTACAATGTAAAAAAATGTTGGTACACAATAAGTACATTGTATCAATTGATTAATTGATTCGTATTGCAAGCATTTGCAAATGCAATTTATTTCTAAAGATCATTTAAAAGAGAAGCCTTCCATATATGACGATTGATAGACTAACGATGAAGACTTTTTGCTTTTGAATGTTTATTTGCTTTAATGCTTGTACAAGTTATAGAGCCTTTTTTTTAACTGGAACTGTGTGACACTATTATCGAGGTGCCTTGATTAAATGCTTTAATATGAAGCTGCGTGGAGGTCAAATACCCTATCTCCCAGTGCTTTTATATGATTTGACCATATTTATTGATTTCAGAGTAACATTCCAGCAGCCTCCACATAGTCTAAATGTTAATGTAAATGTGTCCTTGAACACAAGGTACATTCAGCACAGGTGAATGTTGGTCTACAGGTGAACATGTCCTCACTTACACATGATTTATAGCACAACTGAGGGCAACATCTGTCTTTTTTCACTTTTCCCTTTCCAATGCCAAGAAACAATATTTTACTCCGTTCATTAGATGCTCGTAAAACATCCCGAAGCCTTTTAAAACTTTACCATAAAATGTGTTTCAGGACTGGCAAAGTGAGGAAAATTATGATCCCAGTTGTAGGGCACCCTCATGCTCATAAAGCAGAGACAAATATCCCATCATTGCAAGTATCGTGGTAATGATTTTATTAATTAAATCAAGAGCGAATTCTGCCAAAAATCTGGTTTTATTGCATCTCTGGCCTCTAGAGCATGTCAACATGACAAGAAACTGGATGGATTTTAATGCGCCAAACCCTCCTTTGCAAACGAGTGTGTTTTATAATGTTCCACATAATACTTCTTGTAAAACTTGCACAGAAGATGGCTTGAAAAACTCTCAAGTGTGCACATCCACAAAAAGGTTTAATGTTATTATCGAGCTTGAAAGATGTAATGTAAGAGATGATGAACGGAATAAGATGATGCAGACAGTCTGACTTGTGATGCAGTCTGGAATCATAAATCACACTATTCATTCATTTAGCCAGAGGAGAACTGGCTATTTTTTTTTTCTCAATTTCTGTGACCTGATGGAGACCGATTATCCAATCACGTTGAGGGATAAAAAAAACCCCTAAAACAAGCATTTAACGAGTAATGACCACAAATGGAAGGAAAATACCGGAGTAAAAGTACCGATACATCACTTAAAATGTACTCAAGTAAAAGTAAAATTATACAATTTTTAAACTACACAATTTCTAAAAAATAAAAAAAAATAAAAAAAAAACGTATTTATAACGTGAGTATTTGCTCACACCCCTGGGGCCTCATGTATCAATCTTGCGTAAGCACAAAAACTTTGCGTACGCCCAACGCTATCTCACCACCAATTCGTCCGAATTTGAAGAGTGATTAAAAGATGGCTAATTCGTACGAATTCGTACGACCTCATTCGGACGAATTTGTACGATTTGTTTAAACCCACGTGATGGGTAGGTTTAGGGGCGGGGTCAGGGTAGGTCATTCGTACGAATTCATACGAATTGGGCAACTCGTCAAATATGTACGTTTTAGCAAAAATCGTACTAATTCGTACGAGTGAGGTCGTACGAATTGTTACGAATTAGCCATCTTTTATTCACTCGTCAAATTGGGACGAATTGGTCGTGAGATCGGGTTTTCACGCTCACGGTCGGATGTACTAACAGTGAAATTAACGCGAGAATATGCGTTCCTCCACGCCAATTTCATATCTGGCGCAAGTACATTTCTCATAGTTTTTGTCCGTTGGCGACTCTTACAGGCAATGAAGTCAAGTTGCAAACATTACACAACGAATTGTTCTACAAGTCTATCGCACCACCATATGTGGGAAGCATTGCTATTAATTTGCAATTTATAAAATAATTATGTAAGATCTATAATTCCGCTCGAAGGGGGTCTCGCCCAGGGTGTAATTCAGTGTAGAACCGCCACTGTTCGAGTCTGTTCCTTATTAATGGGAAAACGCCACTGATCTAATGACATAATGTCATTCTATATAGATCAGTGGTACACGCATTTGCCATAAATGCAATGGATACGTAAAATCTCTCCCACAGCAGCAGATATACTCCAGAGATTAAAGTGTCACCTCACCCATAATTGAGGCAACTCTCTGTTCAAAGGGTGTAAGTTCATCGACCCCTTTACCACTGCCTGTTCTGCCCACACTTTGTCGGTGCGCAGCAGTTCTCCGTTTAACGTCCACCTTTATATCAGACCATTTCAATTTAAGGTAATTTACCGTGCGACTTACAGATCCCACCGCATTGACGGCATCAGCCAAATTCGCACACTTATTTTTTCCTTTTGTTAATAATTCCGGAGTACAAAGTTCCAAATAAAATATTTTTTCTCGTTTCTACCTCCGATAGTAGCACCTCCAATTCACTTTCTGTAAAGTTTCGTTTCTTGCCGCTTGCTTTAGCCATTTTCTTACTGCTTTCTTTTGCCAAAGTGGACTCATTACCATATTTAAATGTATTTAATTAAGGGAGGAGACTGGGTGGGGCGTTGTGCTCGTGCAATGTACATCTTTTACAATGTAATCCTTTTATTTCTAATATTTGGCATGTTTGTGTGCTGCTGTGTGTGTAATAGCAAAAAAAATTGCACCATTGACTTTAGACCAGGTTTCAGTTGTTAAATGGCGCAGTCTATTTCAGTTGCCTCAAAATAGCAAAGCGCCAACAATGCGCCTGAACACACCTCGTTTTCAGACCAGCATACCCATGGGCGCACAAAAGGGGCGCCCATAATTGATGAATTTTGCAATCTTGACAACGTTATTGAACTGAATTGAATGAACATTGAACTGACTTGAGCTGAATAATGACACTATTGCCTTCTGTAGAGCTGCTTATTGCTGAATTGAACTTTTTCATAATTGATTAACTTTATACACTTATTGAACTGAACTAACACTAAAATGACTTGAGCTGAATAATGACACTACTGTCTTTTTAGAGCTGGTTTAGAATTTAGAATTTGAATTTGTCTAATATTTGATGAAGTTTGCATCCTTAGCCCCTTTCACACATACAGTCTTTACTGGTAAATTACCGGTAACAGATCATGTGTGAACAGGATCTTTTCAAATATACCGGTAAATTGGTTCGGGCAATTTACCAGTAAAGGATGTTGTAACATTACCAGTTAATTACAGGTTTATTTACTGTGTGAACGCGGAATGAAGATTACCGGTATTTTGCTCGTACGAGGTCAGAACGCGCTGACGTAAGAAGTGATTTGGGCCAATCAGAAGCCGTTGAAAGAGCAACTGATGTGTGAATGGTCTGTTACCGGTAAAAAGCCAGAACCCTGTTGCTTGTGTGAACAGCACATTTTTAAATTTACCGGTAATGTCGTTCTGGCAATTTTACGGTAATTTACCAGGATTGCTGTGCGAAAGGGCTATTGATTCTGCTATTTTCCTGTTTATTACTGTGAAACTGCTTTCAAACATTTGCAACCCCTCCGGTTCTACTCACACCGCTCTGAGCGGGATCCGAACCGGCATAGCACAGGGGCGCAAAGAATGACGTTCTAGATCGCAGCCTCTAGCGTCAGTCAGTCACTAGTCCGACTCTTGAGACCGGGGGGGTGAGGCGTACTCACACAGCTCTTACTAGCTGGCCTCTTTTACACTCACCCCCCTAAACCTCACTCCCATCCGGGTCACGGCACCAATGTAACCCCCAGGAGGCAGGCGTGCTAACAAGGACACTAAAGACCGCAGCCTCTAGCGTCAGTTGCTAGCAGGCCTCCGTTAAATATTGCATAAAGTGCTACATAAATAAATGTGACTTGACTTGACAGTCTGTCTATGTGTCTTTCAGCTAATGGGCAGTGGAACGCATGGGCTCCATGGAGTGGGTGTTCTAAATCCTGTGACGGTGGTTGGCAGCGGAGGGTACGCGTATGCCAGGGGCTGGCGGTCACAGGGCAGCCATGCGATGGCAGCGGGGAGGAGGTCCGCAGATGCAGCGAGCAGCGTTGCCCAGGTAACCCCGCGAATAATTGAGCCCCAAGAGTCAATTATGTCAGACTGGACAGATAGAGGTGAATGAGAGACGAATGCAGGGATAATTATATTTTACTTGTCCATTTTTGCGCTGGAAATAATGAACGTACACCATAATTGTATGTTCTGGCCAGGAATGATCAACACAAAATTGACCAGTAATGGGTATTTTATATCACATAAATGATTTCATCCTAATATCTGGATGTATTAAGCAGTCTCCATGGAAACAGTGCTTTATGCTCATGCATGTATTTTCATACACTCATAGGTAAGTTACATGTTCAGTTATATAAACTCCTGATGTAGGCCTAATTGTTTGTGCATATTTTACTGAATTTATCATTCTTATATTCTTTAATGCTTGAAATTATTTCTGCAGACAAATATAAATCTTTACATCATGATCTGACATTTTTATGTTTGATTTAAATTTCCAGTTTGTATAATAGTATTATATTATATTATATTATATTATATTATATTATATTATATTATATTATATTATATTATATTATATTATATTATATTATATTATATTATATTATATTATATTATATTAATTATATTATATTATATTATATTATATTTATTATACACTATTAAAAATAAAGGTTCCAAAAGGATTTTTTTTTTTTTTTACGCAGTGATGCCATAGAAGAATCAGGTTAAATGTTCTATGGAAACAAGGAATACAGTAAAGAATATTTAGTTTTAATATTACAATATAATAATGATAATGTAATAACACATTTATAATTTTTTGTTATAAATAAATGTTAATGTACATTAGAGGTACATTAGATTCAGTATTTTATATTTTTACTTATATTATATTGTATGAAGCTCAGCACATCTCATCCAGACAAAGATATATAGGCTATATTGTGGTCATAAATTAAGAATTTGATCTCTCCTTTTAGTAAACCGTGGCGACAATTTACTAATTCGTTCACTGGTTTTAGTTAAATCACGGCCACAAATTAAGAATTCGTTCCCACAACTTATTAATTCATTCCCTCGTTTTAGTAAATCGTGGCCAGAGGTGTAAAGTCCAGGTTCAGAAAGTAAAAGTCCTCCTCAGTATTTTGTTCCAATCACCTGGATATGCTAATTAGCACCGTTTTTCAGCCAGGAGATAGAACTAATTAGTGAAATCAGCTGGCTGAGTTCACGGGTGGAATAAACATATGGCAGGACTTTTACTTTCTGACCCCTGGACTTTACACCTCTGATTGTGGCCATGTTGAACTACATCGTTCCCTACATGGGGAACGAATTATTATATGGTGCTCATGATTTACGAATTAGTAGAACGTTCTGACATATTAGCAAGTCGCGGGGACGAATTGTCAAAATGCCACAATATAGATATTTTTTCTCGCATGTCATGTGCAGGGCTCCGTAATATTTCAGCAATTATACAACCGAAAATTCTGATCCCTTTCCACATGGTCCACCATTATGCACTTGTCTTCTCTCAAATCTCCTATAAAAAAAAAATGTGTCTTAATGTGTCTAAATGTCTGTTTATTCCTGACCCCATAGCTCCTTACGAAATATGCCCGGAGGACTATGCTGTGTCCATGCTGTGGAGAAGAACTCCCTCTGGGGAACTGGCCTTCAACAGGTGTCCGCCCAACGCCACGGGTAAGAAGCCACCAGAAGAGCGCTCAGCCAAACACAAAGACAAAAAGCAAGAACAGTCACAGACGCTTTCAAAAAGAAAAGTGAAAGAACACGGCTTATGTTTTTTTGCTCTGCTTTTCCTTTGCAGTGCATTTACTTCAGTAATGTTGAAATTATTCATAAATTCAGAAGGCTACGATGACAAATGTTTCTGACTTGTGTGTTCAGCAGTGCTGCGACTGCCTTTAAATGGCTTATGCTGTGTGTACCTAGAGATTTTTGTCATTTGCATACCGTCGAACCCCCCAGCATTTTGTCAACTTCTTTTGCGAGGCCGCTTTCTGCAGCAGAGACATAAAGGGGAATAATACAAAAAAAGAGAGAAACCGTTTCTGCATCCTGCACATTCTTCTTGGAGATATGCCGTAGATGCGTCCCCAAGTCTTTCTCTCTCTCCTTTGTCCGGTCTGAGGTGTGAGCCTTACTGATTGTGGTCCCAAAATGGCAGACTGTGCTGTACTGTCTTACATTGAGCTTCTGTAACCTCCTGCTATCTCCTGTTGTGAAGATGCTCCGGTACACCGCTACAATGACCTTGAAAGAGCAGGTGCTGGAGGAAAAAGAAAAAATGCAGGCACCACGAATTCAGATAACAGCAAGCAGTCGGGAATAACTAGAAGCAGAAGCTGACTGCGGATGCGTGTATAGATGGATTAATGTCTTTTGTGGATGTGTTTCTATAAGTGGGAGGACTCCCACCTTAGGCCCGGATGTACTTTTGTATTTTCTCTTTTTTTGGGGGGGGGGTTGAGAACATTTAATTATATCATTTATAGATAAAAGAGACAGTGTGTCAACCTGTGGGTGGAATTAGTTAGATTTACATTGTTTGATTTCTGCATAACCCACGTCAAAAAAATTCAGGTTGTGCATAAGCACTGGAGTGGGATCTGACGCCAGCAGCGTGAAATGCTGGAAAATCTTCATTCATTATGAGGTTGGAATTAAATTAAACTCCGTCCTCATTGCGATGAAAACGAATGAAAGCAACAGAAATCAAACAGTTGGAAATAGTTGAAGTGTTTGGGGAACTGATAAATTGGGAATGAAAGGAATGATTGGCGATTTAAACCTCATGCGGGATGAGGATGAGAACTTTTCACTTTTGCTTTGTCCTATTTTTGTGCACGAGCACGATTGGATTAGGTTTGTGTGATCTTCAAGCAAGTGTGTGTGTGTGTATGTCAGATTAAATCTGGTTAGGCCCCTCTGTGGTGCCATGTGTTTTAATGGCGAGATCTGAGAGTGTCCGCTTTTGATCCGGCTCTGTGGGAGTTTTCCATGATCTGTGGATGTGAGCTGGATGTCCCTGCTTGGATGCCTCAGCTTGGGGGCAGGCGTCTGGCTCCAGCTGCGTCTCAGGTGGGCCGAGTGTGTTACGCTGTTGGCCGGGTAGCAGGAGGTGGAACCGTGTTGGAACATGAGCTGATAAGACGTGTGTGTGTGGTAGAGGGGTGCGGGGTGGGTGTGGTAAGGTTGTTTCAAAAGGCAAGGACATGTACTTAATGCGAGACGGTAGACACGCTCTGACGGATCGGAGGCGAGAAATGTTTGCTTTTGTGCGTTTGTTTATTCGCTCCCATGTGTGGGCGGCAGCCTTGTTGATATCTCAGGTTGCAGGGCTCCGTTCACAGTCGCCCGAAAACAAAAAAAGTCAAATCGGTGCGTGACAGCTGCCGTCGGTTAACATCGTAATTCTATGAGCGGGAATTATGACCAGTTTTTTTAAAGCATGTAATTACAGTTTGGTTTGTTTCGCAAGCATACACTGCAGTGGCACATGTGCGGCGCATGTGATCTGGCAACTGCCGCATCTAGATGATGATGAAGGCTGCTGCTTTTATCCCTCTCGCTGAAAGATGTGTGGGCTGGCAGGTGGAATGAAAAAGGGAATAAAAAAAACAAACTTGCAAGAACAAGTATAAACCTCTTCTCGTATCTCTCTTTTCTCCCTCCTCCTTCTTTGCAGGCACCACTAGTCGACGCTGCTCACTGGATCACCGCGGGGTGGCCTATTGGGAGCAACCCAGCTACGCTCGATGCATTGCAAATGAATACAGATACTTGCAGCAATCAGTAGGTGCAAAGTCAGCTTCCTGCGCTCTGCTTCTGTTTGTGACGTGCCATAAATTATCCCTGCAGTCGTCACGATCACCCAAAACTATTTCCACCAGTGCTTCTCCCCACCCAGCACCCCAGACCACCACGCTAGGTCTGCAAGATAAACTGCTATCATCTGAGAGGCAAATTAAAACCGCCAATATCGCAGTTTTCCGAGCCCCCGCGTTAATGGAGGACTCGCTCTAATTTCCTTTAACATCCTGAAGATGGTTGTTTCAGCTTCACCGGAGCTTGAATGCACCTCGTTGTACACAAATGAATGATTTTCATTAAAAAAAAATGCAGCTTCCTCTTCTTATCTGAGTCTTTTTCAAATGCAGCACATGTTGTGTTATTGCAAAGTAAAGCTTTAGATGCATCTCACAAACAAACACGCACACATAGACTTTTCATTGTAGTAGGTTTTATACTGAGGTAATGATATTTTCCATTCCCTAGATCTCACACCTTTTTGCCTTTTTAAATATTAATCAAGGCACTTTTTATTATTTTTTATTAAGGCTCTTCCCTTGTGGGGTCTGCTGCCTGGTCAGGGTTTACTATCCTGTTGGGGGCTTTTGGTCTTTGGTCAGTGTAGGCAAAACCTGACCCAGAAGTTCACACAAACGTGTTTTTATAACTTTATGTAGACTTTTTCCATAGACGTAATGATTTTTAGACTGTTAAAACTGTATATTAAATCCCACTACACTAACCCTACCCCTAAACTCTGGGCTCTTCAGTCATTGTGTATGACATGTCAGTGTGATTTATGCATGTTTGTTCATTGGCATGTTGCTTTGTGGTGAAGTGTCATTTTTTTTAGATGGTCTTATCCCAGTTTAAAATTTGGGGCAGATATACACTACTGTTCAAACGTTTGGGGTCAGAAATGTTTTAATGTTTTTAAAAAAAGTATCTTATACTCAACAAGGCTTCATTTATTTGAAAAAAGAAAAACACAGTAAAACCCGTGTAATATTATTGTAATTTAAAATATCTGTTTTCTATTTTAAAATATTAAAATGTTTTATCCTGTGATGGCAAAGCTGAATGCTCAAAAAGCATTTATTATTATCATTATCATCAAATGAAAACAGTGGTGCTGCTTAATATTTTTGTGGAAACGTGATACAGTACATTGTTTTTGGATTCTTTGATGAATAAAAAGTTCAAAAGAACAGCATTTATTTAAAATATAAAATCTTTTGTGACAAATATACTGTATTTTTAATCGTTTGTATCATTAATATATTTACTGTCTTGATTTATGTAAAGCATCCTTGCTGAAAAAAGTTTTTTTTTATTTAAAAGCCCAAACTTTTGAATGGTACCTGTGGTAGATGGGATAAGTATTGTGAAACAATGACTAGTAGTGTTTACTCATACAGTACTTTTTTTTTGATACCTCAAATTGCTCTGCTTGTTGAGGAAAGGTGTTATTTGTGGAGCGCTATTGTTTGACCAGATGTTTCCCCACTAGCGAATGACAAAATGGTGGAAAATGTTCCATAAGCCATTTAGAACACCCTAGCAACTGCGTAGCAACCAGTGTTGGGTAAGCTACTCTAAAAAATAATTAATTACTAGCTACTAATTATCTTCAACAGTGTAATTAGATTACTGTACTAATTACTCTCTCTAAAAAGTATTGTATTACGTATTACTAATTACTTTCTAAATCCCATATCAACCTCGAACAGTTGAACAATACAAGGATAGACGTGAAACTGCACTTTTAATTCTTTCAAATAAACAATATAAAATTGTATAAATTATTCTTGAACTAGCCAACAAAATTGAAAGGGAGAAGAGCATATTAAGAGCATATTAAAAACATACATTTTAAAATTAGGCATTACATTTAGACGTTTAATTACACTGATTATTTTGGTCAATTATTGATCATAAAATCATCAAGTTCGTCATTCGGGAAACGGACTGCAAATATAGCAGTTTGATCAAAATGTATATCGTTATGTCTGTTATAAGTGCTTGTTTTTACCACTGACAGGCTCGGGTGTTCCCTACAGAGATAGGCCTAACAGTTAACGTTAGACTAACATGTCAAATGCAGTAATTTTATCTCGCAGACCATCGTAAAACACATTTAATTAAAACTCGACAGAAACAAAATAAAACTCACAAAAGACCATCGGTTTGTCTTTCCACCGTTCCAACAATCACCAAATCTGTTTTGGTCGAAATAAACCGTAAGGTAATGTTAATTCACGGAGTTATAACGTTAAATTTGAAAATGTCAGGACAAGCAGCGGGGTGAAAGAGCAGATAACGTTAACAAACTGAACAGTGTTTTTGCAACCGTCGCTGGCTAAACTTTCACTGTCATTTCACATTAAAAGCTATGTAGGCTACACACTATAGCGTAACATCCTATAACCTTATTATAAAATTCAAAATTAACTTACCAAATTTCCAGATATCCGCAGAGTGAGATATCCGCGCTGAGTGAGTGAACTGCCGCAGTTGTGCTCTGATGTCAGTCAGGCGGCGCGCGCGCTCTCTGTTTACAGCAACCCTGTATATTTGCCTGGCATGTTACAGCCAGGTTACAGCTAGGTTACAGCAACACTAAAATGTACTGTAAAATGTTCCCGCTCAAACAAAATTACCCAGAATGCAATGCAAATTACGGTATTTTACTGTAATATAGAAATGCAGTATTGTACTGTAGGTTTTTACAGTACTGTGCTGCTAAATCTACAGCGAAAGTTAACAGTGTACTGTATAATCAAATTACAGAAATATTAAGAGGATTTATTAGTAATGAGTTTACTTATTAATGAGTTACACCCAACACTGATAGCAACCGACAAAAACCACCTAGAACACCTTATCAACCCCATAGCAACAAGCTAAAACCATTTAGAACACCTTATCAACCCCATAGCAACAGGCTAAAACCATTTAGAACACCATAGCAACAGGCTAAAACCATTTAGAACACCTTATAAACCCCATAGCAACAGGCTAAAACCATTTAGAACACCATAGCAACAGGCTAAAACCATTTAGAACACCTTATCAACCCCATAGCAAGAGGCTAAAACCATTAAGAACACCATAGCAACAGGCTAGAACCATTTAGAACACCTGATCAACCCCATAGCAACAGGCTAAAACCATTTAGAACACCATAGCAACAGGCTTAAACCATTTAGAACACCTTAGCAACCCCATAGAAACCAAGCTAAACAAGGCTAAAACACTTAGTGCACATTTCCAACTGCAGAGTGCTTGCGAAACATTATATAACCAATTCTGAAATGACACCCTTCACCTTTAAATACTATAGTTCTGTGTATAGTTCTCATTCATGTTTGTGACTTGAGCAGGACTTTGTTAGTGTTACAGTCTTTGAAGGACACACAGAACCCAGTCTCTTTCCCTGTGTCTGTCTTCAGGTCCAGGGACACCTTGCTAAAGGTCAGAGGAATCTGGCAGGGGACGGCATGTCCCAGGTTACAAAGGTCCTCCTGGATCTGACCCAGAGACGCAATTTCTATGCAGGCGACCTTCTCTCCTCAGTGGAGATTCTTCGAAACGTCACTGACACCTTCAAAAGGGCCAGCTATGAACCTTCTTCTGATGACGTTCAGGTAAAAGAGAAAACAGTGTTTGTTTGTTTTTGACAACTTTGAAGCTTAAATTCATCTTGTAATAGTATTAATTTAGACATTGTGGTCATCTTAGGTCTTGAATGTTGGTAATGCAGGTTGAAAGAACTGATGCTACTCATAACATTTCCAGATGTTCTAACTACATGACTTTTTACAAGCAACATATACTAATATTCCGATTTTTTGGATCAGTAAGGTTTTTTGTTTTTTACAAAGAAATTAATATTTTTATTCAGCAATAATGCGTTAAAGTCCTCCTGTAGTCAATCATTTTATCCCTTAAAATAGCTTGAATGTAACTCTACACCCTTGCTTCATTTAGTATACGCAGAGCTATGAATATGCAAATGAGCCCCGCCTCCACTCACTCATACAGGGTCGTCTACAAGTCGATGTATCAGAATGGTAGCGCATTTTATGTATCGCTCTACAACGTCGGAAACACAACGGTAACTAAGTTATCAAACAGCTAATAATGTGTTGCTAATGTTACACAAACAGTGTTCCCATTCGCCATCTCAGAGTCGGACAGCTGCCTTCTAAAATCAGTATCCTGATTTTACGCTTTGAACAACTTAGAACGTCAGTGGAGAAAGACATATAGTTCCTCATAAATTCAAAATACATCATATACATAATTCACCCTCTATATTGCTAAATGTACTCGATTTTTCATATCAACAGAAAAATATACCGGGGTAACCTGGCTTCTCTTGAGACTCCCCTGCTTCACACCATATAGTTAATGATATGCTAAAGCCCGCCCCCCTCGTGACGTGATTTTACAACTTATTTGTGATGTTGAGATCTGCGATTTCAAACCGCATCTTTTTTTCACTGCACTTTTAAGGAGAAAATACTCAGCAATGGTGTTGACTTAGTTATGACTTTGCACATGGTTTGTCGAAAACCATATTTAAAACAACATTCACATCAAAAACAACATTAAAAACTTGATTTTCACCACAGGGGGTCTTTATATATTAAATTTAAAGTTATATTTATATTCATTTATATTATAACTAAAGTATAATATTTACATTTAAAGTAAAGATATTTATAATGTTAAAAAGTTTATATTTTGACCTTCTATTCATCGAATAATCCTAAAATAAAGTATCACAGTTTACAACACAACTATTTTCGACATTGATAATAATTAAAAAAAAGAATCACCAAATCATATTAGAATGATTTCTGAAGGATCATGTGACACTGAAGACTGGAGTAAGGATGCTGAAAACTCAGCTTTTCCATCACAAGAATAAATAATTTGTTTATAATATTAAAATAGAAACCAGTTATTTTAAATATTAGTAATATTTCACAATATTGCTGTTTTTTTACTGTATTTTATATCAAATATTAGTGCCATTATATTTATATACTACATGACATAGTTTTCAAAATTAGTCACATAGCATTTTGTAATTGGCTCATAAATACTTGCCTCCAGCACTTCAGTCACATGTTTCTGAAGGGGGACGTTTTAGTCAAGGCACTGCAATTGAGATAAATGGGAATGCTGACAGCTCTCTCCAGATATTATATGCGTTTGGTTGAAGTTCCCAAAATGGCGGAAGTTACTAAAAAATCTTAAATACATACAGCACCTTCAAAATGGCAATGTCACTACTTGGGACCGTGACTGATAAATATCTCGCCGGTCTTGCCCCTCACAGAGAGCTTATGGGATTGTGACACCGTGCGCCAGCTGCTGATAAGAGATAGTCACTACGTCTATCTCCTTCTATCTCAAAGCCTTGTCATAACCTTCCCAATACCAGAATAAACCGATTTCTCATGACCTGTTTGTGAGAATCTGGGTATTTCTTTTACATAATACGGAGTGTAATGTGATTTTGAGTGTGTATGTTTGTGTGTTGGGTTGGTGTAGGAGGTTTTATCTAAGGCCTGATGTGAACCGGAGCAACCCCTCCTCCCCACGCATTGTGTGCCGGGGTGGGTTGTGTGTTTTGGAACGTATTAATGCTGTGTTTAAGTGGACGCATTACCACCAGAGGGAGCATAAGCATTCAAGTAGAAAAACAAGCGTGCCGGAGCCAAGACACTGCCTTTCTCCTGCCTTTTCGTGGCACAGAGGCAGAGAAGCAAACAGAAAAGAAGACAGGCACACATCCAGTTGGATATCTCATTCAGCCCAGTCACCGCAGCAAACATCAGCTCTCTTTCCAGTCTTAGAGTAGACGGCTTTCCCAGGCTCCTTCAAACTCGATCCTTCCCCTTTAATTCAGTGCACACACGAGTGCTTAGAAAAAGATCAACAATCCCTGAATTGAAAGCAGCAGGAAGTCCCAGGTGTGTTTTAGAGCCGAGGCTGCTGGACATATCCCATCATCTCCCTGTAAATCAGCACTGTGTAATTCCTCTAGACACTGTTTGTTGAGACTTTTAAAATGCAGAGGAGATTCTTTGTTATTGTCTTTTCAGGGAACAGGTGTATTTTTTATTTTTTTTTTACAAACATTCCAGATATGAACTAGTTCTTGTTTGCTTTTTCAAGGACTATGTAAAATCAATGTAATACTTGTATAGCCTATATATTTAAGCAATAGGTACAAAAATGCTATTTTTATGAATTCAGTCACAGCCAAATTGTTATAAGAGCACAAGTCCTCATCAAGTACATTATTGCTTTTCTTAAATGCTTCATAAAAAAATAAGAGCACAGTTTTCATTACAAAAGTGTTTTATTATGCAAATGCATTATCCTTCCGCTGTATTATACTACATAGTCCTTTACAGAACATTATTCTGTGGGTATTGTAGAGGTGATATAAACTCATCAACGTCAATATATTATTTAATTTACAATCACTGTAAAAAAAATGTATGATCAATAAGTTATGACAACATGTTTTTGCATTGCTTTAACTCATTAAAATAAGTTAAACAATTTACGACTTTTTTAAGTTATACAGTATTCAACTCATTTTTTTAAGTCAGTTTAACGTAATTTAAGTTGAAATAACTTAAACATCCAAATTGATTGTACTTAACAATGAAAGGCAGCAACACTTTTTTACCGTACTGCATTAATATAATACATGTTTTATGTTGTCGTGACTCGTGAATAATTGCAGCTAATACAATTTTTTTTTGTATCTTTGAAAAGCACAAAAATTGAAAATACATGATCAGCAACCATACCTGTGTGTTATACTATGCATTATATACCTTAAAGGCATAAATAAAAATAATAATGGATTATAATCCATTTTAAATACTGTAAGTTATTAAGTAAATCAACTTCATGCGTAATTGGAAAAAATGGAATTGTCAAGTTCACACAACTTAATTTTTTCAAATACGCATAAAGTTTACTTTTAAGGCAACGGGTTTCCTCACTTTTTTTTTATGAAAGTCAACTGATCACTTTTTACAGTGTAACCAACAGTATTTAAAAATGCATTATAATCCATATTTATTGTTATTGTTTAAGTTAAATATCCTTTTTTACTCAGTTATTTACTCGTATATAAATGTCTATACATTTACTGTATACAAATGATGCATATTAAACTTTCAAAGCAGAATGACTGAAATGAGATCCTTCTTCGTTATGATCCTTCACAAATAACGTTACCAGTCTTGTCCAGTGACAGCAGCGTTGTACTAACAACAATTTCTTCTCTCCCCAGAATTTTTTTCAGATCATCAGCAATCTCCTGGAAGAGGAGAACAGAGAAAAGTGGGAAGACGCGCAACAGGTGGGTCTGAACACTGTGAGTGTGTGTTTTTGAAGCGTTGGTGTCAAGATTGCTTTATTATAGTCACGTCGCGGAGAGAATCTGCTGTTGTGTGTCACTCTGCGGCTGTATATTGTGTGATGAGCCCTCAGTGAATTGATTGCCATCACCAGTGCAGATGCTTTAGGTAATTGTCAGGTCAAAGAGGTGCCTGTCTCCACAGGCTGGGCTGCGTCAAATCAAACCTTCTCTGGCAAACGCCGACCTCCCTGCTGTGCTGATTGGTGGAAAGACATCTGCAATATCCACTACATGCACTTGGTGGCAGCAGCATTGGCAGCATATGTCCAGCCTTCATGCTTTCCCTCAGCGGTCTCCATTGTCTCCTCTCACTCTCTGAGAGACAGTGTAAAAGCAGCCTGAGGGATTTGGATCCTGTTAAGCTGAATGTTCTTCAGAAGCTCGAACAAAAAATTCCCACTGCATTATTATTGCTTTGGACCAAATTGAGTGTCTTAAATGTTTCTTTCTTTCCCTTTTAGCCTGAACTGGTAATTCCTCTTAAGCAGACAGTGGTAATGCTACTGTCTATCAAACGTAAGCTGCTTTGGAGCTCCTTCCTCGAATGTTTTCACCCGTAGTCTGAAAGTTGTGGTAAAACGTGTCCTTGAGTGAGACAGGGGTACCGTGTGTCAACCGAATCAACCCTTTAATGGAGTTTACAGTAGGGTAGTGTCACAAGGCTTTTAAAGAAAAGTAATATGTTTTTCAGTCAGGAGTGTATTCGGAGATCAGGTCACGTAGCCGGTCGCCTGCTTTGCTGAAGGGGTTTAAACGGTCCCCGGAGCATACCTGTTTTCCATTCACGTTCCTCCTCTGCTTTGTCACAGATTGAATCTTCAAGCTCCTCAAATCATTAAAGGACATCTGAGACGGTTTGTCACCGCCTCTGTCAAATGACTGACCTAGGAAAGCTCTAACGTTTAAAGATCACGCAGGATTTGATCTTGTCTGTCTGTCCTGTCTTTTCTTCTTTATAATATAGCTTGCCTGAGCTTTGATTGCCGGTCTAGAGTTCACACCTCAGATTCATGGCAGTCTGTGCTGTTCGAGCAGAGAGGGAACCGTTTTAAAGGAAGCGCTTAAGAGAAGAGGCTGTTACTGCCTCGCAAATTCACAACTTGAAGTGAAGGAGAACACAAGGTTCATTAGTTTCATTAACTGATGGTTTAAAGATATACTGTCTGCTTATAGTATTGGCATGCAGTTGTTTGTGTCTTCCATATCCTAAACCATACACAAGAAGAGTAATTCTAAATGATTATATTATACTTAGGGCTGTCAAACGATTAATCGCATCCAAAATAAAAGTTTGTGTTTACATAATATATGTGTGTGTACTGTGTATAATTGTTTTTAATACATAAATACCCACACATGCATGTGCATTTAAGAAATATTTGCATGTATATACTGTATATAGACTGAATGTAGCCTATATATAATGTATATTTTATATAAATATGAACATTTTATATATAAATAACATATTTTTCATATTACATGAGCTGTTCATATTCATATCATTTTTTTTTCTTAATTAATATACAAAACAATTATACACAGTACACACACATATATTATGTAAACACAAACTTTTATTTTGGATGCGATTAATCGTGATTAATCGTTTGACAGCCCTAATTATATTATATTATATTATATTATATTATATTATATTATATTATATTATATTATATTATATTATATTATATTATATTAATGTATTATATTATTAAAATGTATTGTATTATATTATAAAGTATATTACATTACATTATATATTATATTATATTATATTATATTATATTATATTATATTATATTATATTATATTATATTATATTATATTATATTATATTATATAATATAGCACTTGTCCTATGTTTGGTTGCAGGGAAGCTGCCTATAATATCACTATAAACATATTTCAAACATTCAACATCAAACATTATAACTTATTACACACACACACACACAGAGAGAGAGAGAGAGAGAGAGACATTCTGCAAAAAAATAAGTTTTAAATATATAATATTAACAGCTTTTAAAATATACTATACCATACTTTTTTGTGAGTGTATAAATAGCCTTATAATGTATATTGGTACAAATTTCCTATTTTCAAATCTGTTTGGATAAAGTAGTGAGATAAATATACTTGTATTTTCCATATCATAAGTTATATAGCAGAAGAGTATAGTAGTAAATTATGTGTTGTTATTTTATTTAATTAATTTCAAAAATCATATCTAAAAATTTTTTTTTAAATTTTAAGTTAGTTAAATATATAATATTAACAGCTTTTGTAATATAATATAACATCCCATAACCAAATACCTTTTTGGACCCTATCTC